>NC_071416.1:14564237-14920737 GCF_017976375.1 Cuculus canorus
GTATTGTGCAGTGTCTGTGCAGCCCAGCTGACAGCTCTCCTGTACTCGGAGGTGATGGCATTTGCTTTAATAAACTATTGATGCTCAGATGGGGCTACTGATAACCTGCATCTTCAGATCTCAAGTGCTGTCCTTTAGCTTCACTACAGCGTTTAAGTCTAAAAGCAGACAAATCCAGATGTAAGCAAATATATAACTATAAATGTCTGTCCTTTGGAAAAGGAAATAGCCTCATACGAGCACGTATTTGTCAAGGACTTCAGCTAACTGGTCAAGACCGAATGTATCAAATGGTTACAGGTCTCTGATTTAAATGTGGGGGTTTTCTAAGACTGAGTGGTGAAGAAAGGTGAATAAGTTGAAAAAGGTCATTGGTAGTGTTGCTAACCCCTCTCATTCTTGTTTCCCCAAAATTAGAGTGGCTTGAGGGATTTTTAAATAGATATGAGAGCTGTATTTGCATGCTGCCTCTCTAGAGTTTCTGCTTTTGGGTTTTTCTCTGAAATCATGTTGTCTAAAAATGTAATTGTTTTTAATGGAAGCTAAGCTTGTCATGTAAGTGCATAACCCTAGGCCTTTAGAAGAATACCAAGTGTTTCAAAATTGATAAAATCCCCAAAGTTGGAAAAATTACACAGCATTAAGCTCTGGGCTGTATAAGATTTCCAGCTTTTCAACATTGCATATTTTTGTGCAATCTTAATTACTGTTAATAAATATGGTGATATGATCTTTTTTGTAAGAAAAAAGAAAACCCCGTTTGCAAACAGATCTTCTAGCACAAACATACCTAGCAACAATTTCACTGTCTTATCTTTTGTTTGCCGGATCTGATTTTTCTCCTGTGAACCTCAAACAAATCCCACACTTCTCTGACTTTCAGAATATTTTCCTTCTCTATAAATAGGTATTCCGTCCTTGTGTTTGTCTTTTCACTATTTGCTATCTCTTTTTTTGTGCTTGTATGCAAAATTTTCTGTGATGCTGTGATCTTCCAGGGCCAAACCCTACGTTGTTAATTTTGTGATGGAGTCGGTTTTATCTTTTGCTTTAAGGTGTCTTTTACTTGTTTCCTCTCTCAAATCTTTCCTTTGCGCTTTTTGGGTGCTTTCACAGCCTGGGATATAAAAGGTGGAGGGAATATCAGTTGGCAGCGCATGCGTGTGACTCTGTACCTTTCCATGCATGTTCTTTGCCTCCTTAAGCAGCTTCAGCATAGACGTGTATGTAAATAAGGCAAGTCTGTGCAGTAATGCTTTGATCTTGCAGTCTTTGCTCTTGTAAGTAATTCTTTCACCTCCTTGGGAGCTCTTCCTTAAGTCAAGGCTGCAGTAGTCCCTCCCAGATGCTGTAAATGAAAACCTATTGGACAGCAGAATTTCTCCCTGCCAGGTGGCCTTTCATTTTTAAATGTATTTACGGATCACCTTCCAAAATGTTTACATTTCACACTAAAAATAACCATTGTTTGAAACTGCTTTAGACGTTAAACTCCACAGAGAGGCCAGTTGCCCCAGCTGAAAGCGAACCTGTGGGCCAAAAGAGCAAAGAGAGTGCAAAGGACAAGAAGTCTACAGCGGAGCTGAGCAAGCAGAAAGGCAGCAAACAGGAAACCAGGGAGCAGCCAGACTCCAGGGAGCAGCAAGCAGCCGAGACCGACTCCATCCAGAACGGAGGAGACGCTTCAAAGGAACCCTCCTTCAAGAAGACAGAGAAGAGGCAGTCACTTGGAGGGTTCTTTAAGGGCCTTGTACGTTAACTTGATCTTATCTTTTTAGCCATTTTTCAGCTGATTTAAGCACCCAACCTGCAAGCCTTTAACCATGTGAGACTTGTGCAAGTTCACAAGCATCTTGCAGGACTTAAAACCAACAACAACAAGTTTTTGGGCAAGGCAAGAAAACTTGGGCCTCAGGGTACTGATTCACAGGCAGGTACAGTTTATTATGGGAGAGTTATAATTGTTCCCACACCCGTGTTTTAGAGGTTCATGCCTTGGCCACAGGTATGACTCAACTGTTCCTGTAGTAGGTACTGAATCACCTACAAATTATGGTGTGTTTATTAAGGAAAAGTGGAGGCGGTGCAGTTTACCAGCGTGATCTGCCTGCCCTAACGGTGGTTCAGCCGCCACTTCAGAGCAGCTGGGGCATCCCTGCAAGGAAAACTATCAAGGTAGACCACTGGGTGGGTGGGAACCAGTGTAGTGGTCACGAGATAAGTGTCAGCAATCAATTATAGACTAGTTTAGAACACACAAAAAGCTACACGTGGTGTTTTTTCTTCCTGTTTTACGTTAAATCTTACCCTGAACTTGCTATGCCCTCTTCATTGAAACCTTCAGTGTGGAAATGAAAGAATTCAGTGTACTGAAATTCTGGGTTTCTTTAAGGCTTGGTGTAACTGATGCAGCCAGTGGTTCCTCAGAGCATTAAATGGAAACTTTTTTTCCCCTTGTCCGTACTCAGAAGCCAATGTAGAAACAAAAGCACAGGTTAGACCTGGGACTGCCTCTCAAGCCTCGGCAAGAGAGCAGATTTCCATTGCTTTTTATAAATCAATTTAAAGGGTGCAGTTTGCTCCTATTCCCTTACACTGTCACAACAGCAATGAATCCACAGAGCTGTGGGGTCACTTCCAGCACCTATTGGAAACCTGGTGTGTAAACTGAGCTTCCTCACAAATTTCAAGCCATGAAACAGATTTGACTGTTACCTGCAATGATTCCAAATTATTGCCCCTTGAGAGAGACGCAGCTTTTCTTTCTTCTTTCCTCTCTACTCTGCTACTAAGGCTGTCAGGAGAGAAAAAGAAAACCAGACAGTTTTCCAGGTCTGAAATAAGAGTCAAACAAAATAGATTATAATGGTAACGCAGATTTGAACGTTAGCCCTGTTAGGACTGAGATTATAAAGTTAGGCTGCCGTGCAGACCAGTATGATTCATTCAGAGGCAGATGTTTTTCCACATCATAAGAAGTGTTTAATTTGCACACATTTCACAGAATTACTATGTATCCTACAGAGGGCAATTTGCATTACCAAAATAATTACACATTAGAAGGGGAATTAAAAACTAAAGAAAAATGCCTCACTGCAATATTGATTAGCAACAGTTTAGCCAGTTCTGCTTTCTGATCCCCACTGCTCTGGGGTAAAATCCTTGCCAACCACAACATCAGTGGGATTTTTCTGTAGTTTCAATGGAGAAAGGAAGTCCCGGAGCTCACCTGGATCAACTACTAACTTTCATTGGCTTCCACTCATCTTGGCTCCTAGCGAAGCCAAGAGAAGAAATCTTTTTGCTTAGCACAATGTGAAAAAGCCAGGATTGCTTTATATGCATCTGTGAATTACACTAGCTGACTGAAGATATCAAATACACGCATGCTCATCTGCATGTGCGCTTTTCTTTCCTTATCCACACCTGCCTCCAAATTTCTGTATGACGTTTCCACTGTGCACAATATTGATGTCTGTGTTTGACATCTGATCCACACTCACAAGCACAGTTGTGTAGGTGTCACAGCCTTCTGTGGATATTGGCAGCCTCCCCGCAGCAGGGAAATCGGGAGTTCTGTTACTTAAACCACTGAGATGATGCTAACAGATCTCTTAGGTCAACTGGAGGGAAAGAAAACAACCACGTTGTTCTGGTGTAGTTTGTCTGGAAGCAGGGCAAACGTTAACCGCTTCTATTCTTCCTGGAGATAATTGAGATTTATTGAAATTAAGCGCTGCCAGCCCTTCTTTGTCAAAATTTTCACTGTAGCCATTGCATGAGAAAGGGTTTGTCTGTTGGCAATTGCACTTTATTTTGTATGATGTCATTCATCCAAGCTGTATCCAAAAATCTTTTATGGAGTTTAACAATAGATATAAATTGATAATTATTCCAGAAAGGGACATAGGAGGAAGTGCAAGCTAGCAAGGAAACACACTTTCAAGTGCAAGTTCATGAAGCACAGAGAGAGGCAGGAAAGGTGTGTCTCGTTCAAAGGGCAAGGAAAAGCTTTTTGATCAAGAGACGAGATTGGGAAGAGGTAAAAAGAGCATTTGGGTGAAGAAAAAAAAAGGTAGAATAAAGGTAAAGGAAGTAGAGATGTTCTGCGAGAGATTGTTGCTTCCTCAAATAGTATGCCAGAAAATTTGGCTGTATAAATGTGGCTGTATTAGTCCCTTATCTTCTGTTGCAATTATAGAAGCCAATAGTATTCCTACAGCCTACCCTCTCCCAATAACAAAAGGTAGACTTAAAAATATATATTTAATAACACTGTAGCAAATTTGGTCAGTCTAATGTGATTTTTAAGCAGGCAAATGGGGAACAAACCTACAACAATAAGGTCTGTGTATGGAAAACATATCAGATAAAATTATCTCTTTTTGGATATCCCCAAGAAGATTACCCACACCTAGGAAAGCTAGTTCTGAAATGTCTCTAAAAAATTATCTACTCATCACCTAGGTGATCATACTAAGTCCCATGAAGGTTTAATCATTACTCTAAAACCTTTAGATCACACAAAAAACAGTGCCAGAATTTTCCTTTCAAGAGAGCAGCTCAAATATCTGGTAAGAGCTCAGCAGAAATACTAAGCTTTATGCTGATAAAATGGAAGCAGGAGATATTTAAGAGGGGATCCAGCAGGCTTTACTTGCTTGTGTAATATGTGCCCACCAAGCTCCTCAGTTCTGGTGAGCTATTTTAATAGCAGCTATTTCAACGCTACTCTCTCCTGAATCTGTCAGTTCCTTCGGGAAAAGGCACAGAGTAAGAGGATGTCATGGTGCAGGAATGCAGCTGATGAGAATATTTCAAGCATCCGCTCCCAGTTGGGCTAACAAATAGTGAAACTTCCAACAGAAACGGAGCTACTTTTGCAAGCAGTGTTACAGCCCAGCTGTGTGGTTTTAGCGCAGATGATAACGTCCAGTGGCTGTTCCTATGGTAAAAGAGATTAATTTATAAGCTATAAAATGCAAAGGTATTTAGTGTGTCTTGGAAAGATTAGATTAGAAAGAAAGAGAAAAAAAAAAAAAACCCAGAAGATGAATGACATTGTTTTCTGAGCTGGAATAACTCATACTGAAGTTGTCAGAAGCCGGGAGTGCTTAGTATGTGGAAACTATTCTGACCTGTTCTGATCAGAGTATCTGACACAAACTTTCACTGAGCACAAGCTGGGAAAAACCATACTCCAATACCACGATGTTCCTTTGTGTGTACTTTGAAGTGCTCTACCCAAAACAATATGTTCCAGCGTAGCTGTCACAAATTCTGGGAGTTTCCACTGCACTGAAAAGGGTTATGCAAAGTCACTGAGAGCAAGACGTGAGCCAGCGGTACCTGTGCCTCTGAACCTGAGGGCAGAGCTGGAATTTGTCCGTTAAAAGGGCAAGAACAAAGTTCTTTATTTCAGAGCAGACTTGGAAATTCCAGTTGAACAAGAATCATCAGCCAGTCTTCCTCAAAGCTTCCTGCTTTAATCAGCAACCAACCTGAAACGGGTACAGCGGGGAGACTGTAGTATAAGCATAGAACATATGACACTTGCAAATGTGCTATATGAGTCAAAATGGGGATTATCTCAAATGAGCGCCCCCTCCTTTACTCTTCCCTCTGCCCATTTAAAGGAAGAATGGCAGAGAACATCATCTTGTTTCCTAGATCAATCTAGAAATGCCTTAATGCCTTCATGTGTCAGACAGGAACAGCTATGGTTGACAGACCCCATTATATTGTAATGTGGAAAACCTTTTAAATGATATTTAGTTTTTTTAGGGTTGCTGGATGAATTTGGAGTGAGTAGCTCATTTGATGTTTTTTGATGCATATTAGAACCTATTATTTTTTTTGCCTTCCATTTACTGCTACATATAAGTGGCAAAAAAAATTTTATTCTGTTCTAGAGTATTTTCCAAACTCAGAAAGTTTGTAAGCAGGAGCAAACAGATTGCAGCCAATGAAGCTGCACAGGATTACAGTTAGTTTAAAACATGGTATTCTTTTAGTCCTTTGTGATTTTTGGCTGCTCTTTTTTATACTTTGATTTTCAAAGGTGGAAAGTTCAAAGAGTATCGGTGAGGTGGAGCCTAATAGGTATGAAAACTCAACTGTTTTTACTTCCCTGAGAGGGATGAGGAAGTTGAGATGTTTCAGTCTCCTGGTCTGACACAGAAGTGATGAGTCAGGTTTCCAGTGTGAAAGGACAATTAGCATATGATTCTGCAGAGTTCCTGTTGTAGGGAAAGCACGTAGCAGTCACCTTCAGCCTTGTCATGCTGCTTTTCTATTTAGCATGTAATGATTTAGGCATCTGGCTACAAACAGGATTGGCATCCTATGCAATGTTAACAGTGACCTGTGAAACAGTGTTTGTGGATCCATTTTGCTGTCATGTTCTGAAGTCTCGATGGCCTCAAGGCCAGTAAAGTTAGAACAAGGCATCTGAAACTAAAGCCAAGTTTTTATCAATTACTGCTCAAAAATTTAGTTGGTATAGCTAGATCGATGCATTCCTTTCATCTAAACTAGATTAGTGACTTGAACTGGTTCCAAAACCAGAATTATATTTGTAGTGTAAAAAAGCTTTATCATTCTAACATTGTCAAATACCTGTCATGCATAAAAGTATTTAATGCTCCTTTAACTTAGAGCAGAGCAAGGCTGGCTATAATATGCTATTAATCATGCTTGAAGGACTCTTAGTGTGGTTTCAGTGAACCGTTTAGGACAGGGAAATTTCAGAGAAAGTTATGCCAAAACAACAATACTACAAGCACACAGCAACTTGTCTCTGCTATGTTAGTCCAGTTTCTAAAAACAATTGCTTTCCATGCTGGCTGGAAAAAAAGGTATGAAAATAATGAACACATTCACAGGCAGTAGCTTTCTGGGATTGCCATAATACAGTTGGTACTCATATACTTACGCATGTTTTAAATAAAGGGCCAATTAAGAAAAGCAGAGAGGTGAAATTAGTGGAAAATACCTACTAGCAAAACTCTAACACATAATCCCAGAGCTGACTGTTCTGAAGTACTTAAAAATGTTTATATATTTCTACATCTTATCCCACAGGGCTCCAAAAGGATGTCTGACGCGGAGGTGCAAACAGATCCAGTGTCGATCCTACCTGCTGGGAAAACCAAGTAATGAATACACTTGGCTGCTGAAGGATCCGCAGCTCTCTGTGAGCTCCCCTTGCAGTAGATATGACTCATTATTTTCCTTTACGTGGCTGTCATCAAATGCCTGAGGCAAAAGCAAACATTGGTGTATCATTTAAGGTATATCATTTACCGGGTTTGTTCATTAGATGTTAGAAAGCAATTCTAAAGATCATCAAGAAATGTGCAGTATATTAAAGAAAGGTCATGTGGATTATTTTAAGTCTATAAAGGGTCGAGCATGTAAGGTAAGAAAGTAGCAGTGAATTAAATAAATGGCAGAAAAAAAATTGCATGTGACAAAGGAATGCAGTTTGTGCAGCAAGGCATGAGCAACAAATCTCCAGCTTTAGAGAGCTTTACAGCAGCCAGGGAGAAAAAAAAATCTCCTTTGATAAATGTTATACTTAAATGTAAAAACAACCAAGACACCTTTTGTCTTTTTCAGTAGAGCTGAAATTAGCAAAAACTGCAATATAGTAGAATCAGCCGTTATAAAGTTATGCTTCATATTGGTTATTAATGTAATTTAAAACGCTAAAATGCAAAGGCTTTATATGATTGAGACAAATTCTCTCTTGTCTTGGTGAGGTGGAATAACAAATTAAAAACTATTTAAGGTTCTAATGGCAACACCAGGGGGCACCCGCGTCCCCACCATAGTCCTAATGCGAAGGTTGTACCTACGATCCTGTTATTAATGTTTTTCAGATGATAGGAAACTTAGTTGTTTATCAGATATTTGTGTATATCCATACTTGTAATTAACCCTAACAAAAAAAAACAAAATCCAGGACCTTCCTGCTTCACAAGTCTCCTGTAATAACTGTAGTTAATAAATTTTACAGAAAATTAAGATTTCTGTGGTTTATTCAACCCTGAGCTAACCTGGCCAGGGAACCATGAGCCTGACATTTTAATCCACGTAGCATCTGCATGATACAGTACTGTAAATTTTGACCTCCTTGTTATTAAATAAACAAACACTTATCCTTTTGAAAAAAAAAAAAACAAAATGCTTTTTTAATCTTAAAATGTAGTTTGTTATTTACATTCCTGTTTTCTGATTATTAAGGTGACATTAAGGCATAAATCAACACGTAGAACCCCTGCCTGTGAAGTTAATAGCTGTCATTCTTTATTTGAGTAAAGATTGCAACTGGAAATAAAGTGAGACTTCTGTAAAGTCTGCAGAATAAGCATTCTGACTAATCATAGAAGACAGAGGTAGAAGAGAGCCTTGTTTCTTCACACAAGCCATTGTAGGTAGGTAGTATTTTTGCACTGGCCTTTGCAAACCTTTGGACTTGAAGCAGACAACCAAAATTTGTCTGTTATTCTATTCGCAGAGAGCCGGGACAAAAGGTCCTTTAGTTATAATAGTACTTTCTGTCCTCCTCGCTAGTACAAGGGGCCTTTGATCCCATAGAAAGTGACATCAATCAAGAGTGACTGCTTACAGGCTTCAATCCTGATTTGTAACAACCTACTTCTACATCTGTGTAGGACTGGTGACTTCGGTGCATCCCGATTTTTGGTAGCATGAGAGAATTGGGCTTGCGATATTCAGCTTTGCTCCACAAATAAAGTCTTAGGCTTTGTCTACGCTACAACAGTATAGAGCTTTGATTAAATCAGTGCTTGTAAAGCTACATGCAGATAGACATACAGAAAGGCAACCACAAATAGTACAAAAAGTACAAAAGTGCCAGATGTCAGCGTGGGGAGTGTTATCAAAAATTAGGAAGAAGCTATCATGCTATTTGCTGACTTCATACTGCTGTAATTGCAATCCGTATTAGAACAGTATTTAAGCAGTTTTCAAATAAAAATACATTCTGGTTAATTAATTATGTTATAGACAGTGTAGATACTAATCTCTACACATGGATAGATCAGGTCTTATGTGGAAGGGAACATCTCTTCCTCAGTCCGCGCTTTAGGAGCAGGTCTGTGTGATAGAATTCTGCGTTCCCAAGGCAATTAGGACTGCTGACCATGTGATTTGACCGTATCGCTTGGCAATGGGGCTAATTTCTGGAATCAGGAAATCCTCTTGGCAGAAAAACAAGAAAAACAGTAAGTTTGGCTGTGGATGCCCCTTATGCTACTGAGCTATTATTGCAGATGAAATAACGGTTGGTGTTGGCACTGCCTCCCAAGCAGAAACTCCCCATTTTGTTTGATTCCTCTCTGATAACAGGAACAACACAAGCTTTGAAGAAGTAGTCAGCTTTCTCATAAAGCAGCAACACATGGAGCACGAAGAGGAAGAGAGGTCTTAGGAGATGCATCCACAGTTAAGTTGAGTTTCCGCATTCCACATGCCATATAAGAAACATAAAAGTACAGCTTTTATGTTCAGGCCCGGTAAAGCTTAACAAGTCGTTTGGAAATCAAAGCTTTGGAAGAGGTTGCAACCCAAGACAAAGGAAAAGAACAGCCAAAGCAATACATTGCATTTAGGCTCTGTTGTCAACAAATAAGCTCTGGTTTTATGTGTAGGATCTTTTGAGGAGAACTGAAGCAAATCAGACTGCTTCAAGGTGTGTTTCATGCAGGCATTTTGGGAGAATTTTAAGAGCCAATGCAATCTCATAAAAATAAAGATCCCAGGGAATTTACTAAAATTGCTACTTTTTGTGTAAGAAATGCTTCCCTTCAACAGACAGATGTTTATTCCCCCATCCCTAAAAGAGCACGTTCCTGGGTGATGTTCAGGGATGTGCCACACCTGTGCTGCTGTTTCCAGGATGAGGCCTCACCAACCCAGGCTCACCATCGCAGCGCCGAAGTGAGCGGCTTTGCAGCAAGCTGGGTGCTGCAGGTTTTTGTAACGCGAAAGCAAATGATCTCCCACGGAAGTCTATCTGAGCTCAATTCTTCCTTGGAAGCCATCCAGTTGTTTAACTTCATTGCACTCCAAGAAGGTTTTTATAGATAACTGCTGGCAAAACTGCCCTGACTCTTACAATGCAGAGCCCGAGCACAACAATGTGATTTCTGGTACTATGCAGTCCACCCCTTAACTGTGTGCGTAACCAGCAGCTGATTACCAGCACACACAAAACAGGTAATTGCACTTGAGCAGCTATTCATTATTTGCTTTAAGCATTTCAGACTGGATATCAGAAACAAATTTTTCACAAAAAAAAGAATTTTTCATCGGGCCCTAGCAGAGGGTGGAATCCCCATCCCTGGAGGGGTTTAAAGGATGGGTAGACGAGGTGCTCAGGGACATGGTTTAGTGGCAGAGAGGAATGGTTGGACTCGATGATCTAAGAGGTCTTTTCCAACCTGGGGATTCTATGACTCTCTACAGAACCCTTCCCCTAAAAAAAGCCCCAAAGCCCGGTGGTTTTTCAGCCTGCCCAGTCCACCGGCTGTCTTGTGCCTCTCTCAGAAGGGGTGTCTCTGAGGGGGACCTGTCGGAGGTCACGGCCAGGGTGGCTGCAGCAAGGACTGTTTCCATGGTCAGGTCCATCTCCAGGACCAAGTATATCTCCATGAACAGTTCCATCTCTATGCCCCACCGACCACCTGGCCCAAAGTTGCCTGTCCCCTCGGGCTGAGGAGGAGGACTGGCAGTCACCACACTTCCCCCCCACATTTTAGGGGGTGGAGAGAAACTGAGGCAGAGCTGAGGGCTGGCCCTGGCGCATGTCTATGCTTGGGGACGGTAGGTTTGTGATGCCTGCCGTGACCCTGCCTGGCTTTTCTCTGGTGGACACGCTGGGGCAGGGTCTGCCCGCAGCCACAAAACGGCTGTGAAGAGTAAAGAGTAGCTTGGTGGGTTATGGAATGAAAGAGACCTCGCTGCATGCAACCTGTGGAAGCCAAAGCATTGCTTTAAATGCTGGTGCCAGAGCAGCGCTGGTTGTTTGTGTGGGCAGGCACCGCACCTTGATGCTCCACCACCCATTCCACGCGCTTTTGGCATCCTCGGCTTTCTCCACCAGCCACTCTTGCCCCAGCCGAACTGGGGTGGCCTGGGGATTGCCGAGGACTTCCTGCGTATCCCAGCTCCTGCAGAATATGTGCCTGGAAACGTCGTAACTATCGTCTCGTTCCTGCATAATAGGATCTGTGGAGGTTCCTGTTGAGGTGCTTGTCTAATGAAAGTATTTGTTCTCTTGAACTGTGCACATCCATCAATTCCACTGTATTTGCATTCCCAGAGTTTTGCAGAGTGATAAACACCTCTGAGAGTATCTAGAAAATACAGACTTTTTCCCAATTGACCGCACCAGACTTGTGTCTACTCTCGGCCTGCTGCTAAGCTGGAGCAACTTTCCAGTTGGGAATCTGCTTAGACTGTTGCCCCAAGTTAGGAGGAAATTCTCTGCTTTGGGAGATGGTCTGCTCACACTGAGACCAGGATCTACTATTTCCTTCCAGGGAGTGTGTTGCACATTGCTTGCTCTGTATCCAGGGTGTAGAACATGTTTTAAGATTATCTTAATGTGTTTTTATATGTAAATGTTTACAGCTGGCTTTGAGGCAACTTACGCAATGAAATCTGTGGTTTCGTACGCAGAAAAGAGAGTATGACAGGAGAAAACCAGACAGGGTTAGTGCATAGATGAGTTGTGGCTGTGGGAAGCGACTCCATTTGTGAGGTCAGAGATGGAATAGCTATAACTTCTGTATACTCATTTGAGGATATCAATGAAGAATCTGGATTTGCTATAGACTCCACCTCTTTTGGATAACACACCCAGGTCTTTATTGGCAACGTCAGCAGTTTAGCAGTTCTGAGAACACAAAAACAGGAAAGCAGCATGCTTGACAGAGGCTGAAGAGGTGTATAAATTCCTTAAAGAATGTATTATTTCTGAAAACAAGCTATCAACAGCCTTGAAGAAGAATAAATCCCTTATCAACACTCTTTGCTTTTACTTAATCATTTCCTATTAAATTTGTCACCTACTAAACTGCATAGGAAAGCAGCCTCCTGCTGCACAGGAACCATTAGCGATTTGACTTTAAACCGGAAAGGTACAAAGTCCAAATTCTTACTGTATCACATCCCCCTGTAAGTGGGTGATGCAGAATTCGACACTACCCCTTCACCTACCTTTACACAGAGTAGGACTAAAGTCCTTTATAATTATCACAATGCATGAGGACATAAAGACAGACCCCAGACACAATCTTCAGGACATTTAAAATGCTATTAGAATTTTGTGGGTTCATGTTTGTTGCAGTACTTCACAAATTTTAAGGCTGTTTGTGAATTCTTCAGGAAGTTGTTTGGAAAACATAAAGGAAATGAAGACTAAGTTGCAGAGTTTTCACACTATTTTTTTTTTGTCAGCAGCTCCTTGTCAATTGGAGTAATACATTCTCAGTTGGTATAAACTGAAATTACATTGCTTGAGTAAATGAGATTGAAGCAACCCAGTGTGTTGAGACACTATCATCACAATAAGGCTTCGAGCATTGGCAGTAGCTTTCATAAGTGAAGGAAAAAAATTGCTTATTAAGCTTTTGCCTGTTTTTTAACCTTTTTTTCTAACCACCTATTCACAGTATTGGAAAAGCACATAGTTATCAACTGCCCTGTTCCTACACAAATAGATTATATAACCTCTGATAAGCAAAAGACTGATAGAAATACGAACATATGTCTGTCTGGTAGAACTGAAAGTCTTCCTATCACTCATTCACTTTAGAAGGCTCAAATCAAAACACTGCTGTGACGATGTCTCTGCAGGCAGGTTGTCACAGAGCACTGTGTTCAGTGAGCACAAACAGAGCGTTCGGAAGCAAGCGTGGGATTTTGCCAGCAGCTGGCTTCAGCCTCCACCAGCGTGGGCTGGGGGGAGCGTGGGTTAACAGGGCAGCGGTGCTATAATCACTGCTACAACGCAAGGCTTGTAGGAACAGCAAGCTTGCAGATGTCCTGCTGCCTGCTTCTGATTCCATATCTGTTCCTTCTCAAAGCCTTCTTACTCAGCCCCGGTACAGGAGACCATAAATTCCTATCTCTGCTTAGTTTACACTATTTCTAGCAAGCATACAAACACGTGCCTGCTGCCACTGCTCTGGATGTGATACCATGTCACATATGAACGCACATCCCGCTGGGTTACCGAGAAGATCAGGTTCATATAAACATCTAGATAAATAGATACCTGGTAAGTTTCTAAAACCTGGTGATTCTTACTGGAAGGACTCAAGACTTCTTAAATAAATAAAAATAAACCTCTGCTAGCTCTTCAGCTGAAGTATTACACAGCCTTGGGTATTCACCTCTGTAAACTAAAATACCTGTGTGACCTCAGATGACTGAAAGGTGTCCTCTCGCTCAGCTGCCAGAAGAATGGGAGAGCAGGTAGGTGGAGGCAGTAACCTCTTAATTAGCAGACATCCTTTATCAAATTAAATAATCAAGGATAGATAACTTTATGAGCACCTATTTATTGACACAAAATCTTTCCTCAAATTCCCAATCATGGAGTGGAGCCTGGTTTTCAATGTTGTAGAAACAATTCCCTGCGGCACACTAATGGGGCACACTGCCGGCATTGGGGGGATTGCAGCTAAGTGCCTGCATCTGTGCTAGCAGAGCACCCTTGCTACAGACACCAGCTTTGCAAATTTAGTTCCAGTGTGACTGAATCCATGCTAAAGGATTTTATTGATGTTGTGGTTATACTTGAAAATAATTTTTGGCTCTTTTCTCCATGCAATCCTGCCAGTAAAAATGCCAAGTAAAAAACTAGGGCTTTTACTCATCATCAATCTTCTGTTATGGTGGGGTCTGCAGGTCCCACAGAGACCTAGCAAGGGTTAATTACTGCATGGGGTGGGTCAGCCCAGTTGGTTTTCATATATGAGTTGCTGCGAAGATTTAAGTTCCTTTGAAAGGGATTGGGAAGGAAGATAGAGCTGGTGCATCTACCAGAAGAAAGGCCTTTTGGGGACAATCAGGTAGGAACCAGCACGCGGGATGGACAAGCTTGTGTGAGATTGTTTAGCTGTTTGCTCAATCTGGAGTATGTGCTTAGCCCTTCTGTAAAATCCATTTATTGAATCCCAAGGAGGCACCATTCCTTGATAAACTTTTCTGCTTTTAGTTTCCTCTGGACTTTGTGGTGTGATTTGTCTGGAAGTGCTGTGGCAATGCCTTAGCTCGAGCCATCATTAAAAGATGACCTGTTGGAAGAGTTGCACACCCATAACCCAACGAAGGAATATACTCTCGCTTTTTTGTAAGCCTAAATATGGACTTAGCTACCTAACTTCAACCCTGAAAACATAAACAACTTTGACCTCAATCAATATTTATTTAAAGGTGAATGGCAATGCTAAAATGTAAATTTACTGGAGCCCAGAAGTACATAGAGACATTCATTGCAGAAATAACAAGCTTCCTTTTTAAAGTTGCTTTTCCCTGTCAAACGCACTGGTGTTTCGTCAGTAGGGGATATGTCAGTTTAAAGCCTCACTGAGAGATCCCAGCAGGGCTTGTATTGACCGTCTCCATGTGATAGAACGATGGTGAATTTTGGCATGTCCCCATTAGAAAGTCTGCCTGTGCCAGAAATATTGTTTCTTGGTGTGTGCTTTATAGTAAATACTTTTTAGTCTACTTTTATTGGCTTAATCTCGGAGGGGCAGGGGTATGTTTGCGAATTTTTTTCTTTCTCAACAAGCAGAAACCTCTACGTGTCTTAAGTTTGCAGTATTTGCAGATTGTTGCAGAGAGGTTTAGAAACGGCACTAAAAGAACCTGAAGGCTAAACCTTGACAGTCTGTAGTGTGTTCAGAGTGTACAGGCGATGTGGCGTGGTAAGGGTTAAGGCAAATCTGCCTTCCTTCATTGTCCTATGTCACTGTGTCAGTCCTGATAGCTGACCTGCAGTGATGTAATATAATATGGACACTGAGGCTTTTAACAAATGTCACTTTGAAACAAAGCATGTGCTTTTAGAGAAAGTTGTTTGTTTTAACTGAACCAAAAATTAAGCATTCATCATCTTGTCTCCTGTAAAGCATATTGTTCTATCTCGGTGAAAACTGAAACTAGACCATATGCTGAAAGTGGAAGGATTTTAGAAAAAATTTACTCTCTTTCAGTCAAGTCTGTGCCTCATTTTTCTAGCTTCAAGGGGGGAAAAAAAAAGTAATTGCTGTAGACAGGGTAAAGATGGTAGTTACTATTCCTAGTCCATTACACAAGAGTAGGTGCTTTCAAGTACTTGGAAACAAACATTGTACTAAAATTACTACTAGTTACGGGCAGAATGACTTGTAAATATCTTTATCCTAGGATGGAAATAGTACTTAAGGTTTTGCAGAAAGTGTTCCTTGCACTTTTTGTTCACAGATGTATCTTTGTTCTTATGTACACACATTTGCCAAGAATTTCCTAAGCAACTAATGATTATGCATACTTCAGTTTGGGGGTATTCGGCTGGTAACTTCTCAGAGAACTTAACCTTCTATGAATACTGAATCTCTGGCAGCGAGATATTGTAAAGTTCACCCCAAATTGACATTATTAACATGCTTCCAACCTCCTCACTTGTTTTGAATTTAGCCCCATAAGTTGACTCTTCATGAGATTGTAGCATTAGTACCTACAAAGGTTGAAAAATATGACGTTAGTTTGGAAATGGGTTTGTAAATTTGGGGACAAAGTACTAGCTGTTTCTGATGAAAAATTTTTATATTTTCAGGATCAAAAATCTAGTGTCAGGCTCCGTGCGTTGATTACATTTATCTATGTACCTTTTTTCATATCTGACTTCCTCTAATGCATTTAGTTGATCTCTGCCCTACCAGCAAGAGATCATGAAGTACCGAAGTACTCTGAAAGATCTTGATTTGCAGTCTGAGATGAGAGTTTGAGTAATCCAGTTGTTATCACTGACAAACACCTTGGATATTTGAAGTGAGATTTTTATTCCAGTTGTTAGTCTGAATTTTGATCATGCTGTTAAATGTCTATATAAGAAGAGCCTTGGATGGAAACACCAGTTTTTGGAAGTTAACACAATGTCAAAGCAGACACTTCAATTAAGATAATATATTATTGTTCCTACGCTTATTTGTACTTCATAGATGTAATTGGGCTTCCTAACATTAAAGGCAGAGATACAGAAAGTGCAGAAATACTGTCCGATGGAAGAGAGGAGTTTGCAGTGCAGTAACTGCAACACAGGTTGACCTTAGGGTCTTTCCCTCATGATGGCTGTTTTCCTCGTAGTCCCTCCAAGTGTGATGTGAGACAGATGGAGGCATTGCACAGTGCCAAAGGAGCCAAAATGAGCTTGCTGGGCTTGCTTATCCTCTGCTGCTCCTGGGAGCTCACACAGCCTGGGACTTCCACGCCAAGTGGAAACACTGAACTACGCAGGGACAAGCCAGGCTCTTCCCATAATAGTTTGCAAGGAACATGTGAAAAGATAGCTGCATGGATGTGTTTAATTCCACTTTTCCAAGTTTATATTACACCTGAGACATCTCTCTGTGTGACGGGTTTGGCAACTGCCTCCAGGGGACGATATTTCCAGCCTCATCATAGCCCCAATCCACATGTGGTGGTTGTTCAAGTGAGATACGTCCATGTTTAGGCAAGGTAGACTTTTTCTTCTTTTTTAATTTATTTATTTTTCCCCTGTTGCATTTGGTGGGATATTTAACTTTCATTATCAAGACTAGTCCTGAGCTGTTTATGACTTAATATCCGGCCCATGAGGAGGTTTAGGTTTGGGCCAGATGATGAACACTATATAAAAGCTCGTGTTGCTGCTCTGTATAAAGAATAAGCTCAGGTGGAGGAAAAGGAAAGGTGTTAAAAGGAAGGTGTTCACAATGAAATGGACTGCAAACAAGCTGCTGCAGAACCATATGCACAACCTGTTCTCAGCAGTGAAATATTAAAGATGAAGCAGTTAAAACAATCCTTGGTATTGAAAATAAGATTACTGCTTTCATGCATGTGTACTAGCACTGCAGCCCTTTCCACAGATGGACACTATTAAAGGGAGTAATCAAATATCAACATATGTTTCATACAGAAACAGACCCTAAGCTAACTGGCTAGCAGGAAAATATTTGTATTTGTTTATTTTTGTATTAAAAGATGATCAAGATTATAAGCTTTTTTTTTACGCTAATACTGTGTGTTTGATGTGATGGTGGTTACTGGGAACTAGATGTGATCCTCACTTTAAGTTCCAGTCTAACAAATGTATAATACATGCTTTTTAAGGAAAGGTATAACATATGACCCTGATTTCACGTGTGATTTTGTCACCATTTCTGGCAGATTTCAACATGCGCTAGGATAATTTACATGTCAAGGATTTAGTTGCTTTTACTGTAATTAAGTGGGTATATACCAGCATTACCTAAACTGAGTTTAGTGCAGTCAGAGCACAGAACGAATGCGATGCTGCACATCTTGAGTGGGTTCATCCTCTCCCAGTTTGGTAAATATGGCGGTTACTCACTGAATTACTTAGCATATGACATTTCTGAAACTGATTCTGGACAAAGCAGGGAAAGGACACTACACAGATTTGCAATCGTCACGTTATCTTCCTGTGAGCAATCACAATCCCATCCAGTTCTATTCAGACTGTACAGAGCAGTCTCCTCCCCTGCCTTCCTGGCAGAAAAACAGACAAAATTGTCGCTTCCCCAAGTTGCTTCCTCATGCGGCAGCTGAATTCCATCTCGGTCCAGCTCTCCCGTTTTGGGCTTCGCTTCCCCAGCGCCTTTGTGTCTCGTGAATGCTGTGTGCCTCTCCATTCTTGACATGGTCTCTTCAGTAAATCTGAAAATTTGCTGCTGTAATTACAGGAACTGAAAAGTACTTTCCCAGAATTACATATATTTTTAACCACCAGTTTATCAGCGTTTGCTGCTCGAATTGCTGTTAAGCTCTCTTTTCTTACATAGCCCTGCTGTTCTGTTGCAGTTAATCTGTTTGCCTATAATGATGTTAGGTTTGTTTTAACTTTTATTGAGGCAATCGATAAGGACCTGTGGATTACTGAACTCAGCAAAATCTGCGTGCCTTACAATTGCATATTACATGGTATTTCTTGATCTTGCAAATTCACTAAATGTCAGTGCAGTGGTACCAATAAAATCATACACGCTGCTTTTCTAACAGGGCAAGAATGAGTTGCTCTATCCAAAAATGACTTTCTGAAACAGATTTTCCATGAACTGTTTTGTCAGTGTGTGTGTGAGTGCGTGCATGTACACACATACAATCCCAGCATTCCCGGGACCTCACGGATTAAGTTCCTATAAGCACACATGATATAATTTCTTCCAGGATCAGATTCATGTGGTAATGTCATTGTTGCACAACTGCTTTTCTCAGCTTTATTTTAAAGACATTAAGTACTAAATTATCAAAAGTTTTCTTCCTTGACTCCCTTACTT
Organism: Cuculus canorus; assembly: GCF_017976375.1. Taxonomy (NCBI): domain Eukaryota; kingdom Metazoa; phylum Chordata; class Aves; order Cuculiformes; family Cuculidae; genus Cuculus; species Cuculus canorus. Next base: position 14,582,822 of record NC_071416.1, read on the forward strand.
TTTTTTTTCCACTGTGAAATTTCAAAGCCAAAAATTGTTTTCAAGAAAAAAAAGAAAAAGTAAAAAGTGATCATCTGTATCAGCAGTACAGACATTACCCTGCATTAAAGAGTTTCATTATCTCCCCTTTCCCACTCCCAAAACAGAAGTCGTTTCGACATCCTGGTTTGTTTCGCCGTTCCTACCAGCACTATACTTTTTGGCAGGTACTGTATGTTACGCTAACAATCCAGCCTGCCAACAATTTAATAGCTCTGCTATGCGATTATATTTTTCAGGCCATACCCACTTTATTGACACAGTTTCCTTTTACTATTGCTTAACACCACTTCCCTCCTCTCTCTGCCACCCCCTCCTTCCCCACCCGTGTTATTCAGCCACATCTTTCTCTCCATGCCAGTAGAGGGCACTTGGACTTAGTTTCTTGGTCGTTTCAGTCACTAAAACTATTCAAGCAGTTGCACTTGCAAGTTTGGTTGGTTTTTTTTTTCCTCTTGTTGTCCCATTCATAGAAACTGGAGAGGGGGAAAAAAAAAAAGAAGAAGAAAACAAACAAACAAAATCCAACCCAGATGAAAACTAAGACACCAAAGCCCCAAACCTACATGATGAAAATTCCTGTTGAGCTCAGGGAAGGGAGAGCGGTGCCTGTAGGTGCGGATGGGACAAGGATGTCTCTGCAGGGGAAAAGCATGAGGAGAACCATTTTGGTGAACTCCTCATCATCTTTTCTTTTTTTCTGATCATGGAGGGAGGCGAATGAAAGGATCCTCCAAAATGTTTTCAGAGCAATTTCTTCACAGTGGCGCTCTGGGTAAATAACACTTCTGCAGCCTCAGCGGAATGGTGGTTTATCCCAACTATAGCTTAGCACCGATCGCAGGGCAGCAGTGCACACCTCCAAACCTCTCCACTTCCTACTGCTTTTATTCTGATATTTTTTTTCCAGTATTTTCAGTTCAAGCTGGATATGGTAGCCTGTAAACTCCATTCGGGTTCTTCTTAATCCCACCCTCCTTCACAAAGAATAAAGCAATGCCTTTGTATGGTTTATTTCTTAATAATTGGCCGAAGAGAGCTCCTGCTTGGCACTGTTAAGGATATCACTGGTGACAGGGTTTCCTTTGGTACCTGGTCCAGGATCCCACTCATTAGAAGGTGATGTGGTGTATGACTGTGAGACTGGGGCAGACAAAGGTGAAGGAGTGTCACTGAAGGGCATAGGGTTGATGATAAAAGGGAAATGAGTGTGCTCTGGCTGCTTCTTCTGCTGCCTTGCAAGAACTAATGTACTTTGTACTGAAAAAAAATAACTTGCCTAAAAAACGTATCTATGCACAGTGTGACACAAAAGTTAAGCAAGCCCCAGGAAAGTGCTTTTAAATTAAAAAGAGGATAAATGACAATAAGTGCTTTTTGTATGTGAAAAGACATATTCCCTACTCCATTCTTTCTTTGTCTTTCAAATGCAGAAGAAACAAAAAGGTCAAGAGAGATTTGGTGGAGGAGGAAGTCTCTTGTGCTCTTTTGGATGTGTTACTGTTCTTCTTTTACTGCCTTGTTCGAGTTAACAATGAAATAAAAACAATAGCAAAGACAAGAGGGACAAAGCCTGTGCCGGGCCAGGTGGCTGTTGGAGAGGAAACTCGCTTACCTGTGTGCTTTAGCACATGGCTGTGAAGAAAAACTACATTTAGTCTCACCATAGCCTTCTCAGAAAGTAACTTTCAATTATCTGCTTGAGACCTATGGAGTGTCTTACTGTAAACCTCTGTCCTAAAGCTGCCATCCAAATGGGAAAGCTGTTGTGTAATGTCTGGTACAAAATATAAATAGGGTGGACGGCAGACAATTGTGCAGAGTTAGGCAAAGACAACTGATTTGTGATTTACATCTGTCATAAGTGTATATAAAATTATACAGTCATAAATGTGTATAAAATTATACAGTCCTTTCTGTGTTGTTCAGTTAATGTATGTCAGATAACTGTATAACTGCTATGTGAGATACATAATTGCCTAGTTACTTACATAATTAATTAGATGCCATATGCAGCCGTATCTGCATGAGTGAAATAGGAGTGCTGTCATACCTGTCACAATAGGCTCAGCTTGGACAGACAGCTGCGTTATTAATGAGAAAGCTTTGCGTATACCGGGAGGACTGGAATCCTTAACTTATCTATGTAACCTCAGCAGAATGGCCACTGCAGAACGGTCACTTATAAAAGGGAGTATTCTTACCCTGCAGTCTGCACCACTCCAAAGTATTCACAGTCCCTTCCCTACGCTGAAGCTGAGAAATAATTTGCCAGCATTTCCGGTATTATTTCTGGTGTGAATTCATCTGGGTTTAAAAAGCACACTCAGCAGAACCTATGTAGAATGTGTGTTATCGGTTACGTAGCTCACACAACAGGGTTCCAGTTGCGGCCGTGGCTCTTGGGAACTGTGATATTTCCTGAGACTGAAAATGGTGAAATTCTTCTAAAACTGACGAATACACATTTCAGTTTAATAACGGAAAAAGTGTATTCTGAACTCTCTCCTTCAGATAAATGATGGCTCCTACTCAACAGGGTGTCTGAAGTTCCTGGTATTCAAAGTCAGCGTTCTGGTTCAGGCAGATATGAGTCATGGATCCAGATCAAATTTTTGTGTAAATGAGGCCGGTGTTCAGGTTCTTTAGTGGGTTCTGATGGGCACATCACTGCACTTGAGATTTCTTTGGTGATAGAAAAAGTATTTAAGCCTGTTGGCTGAAACAAATAGCAGTTTACTGTTTAATCACAACTTGCAGATTAAGAGAGAAGTTATTGGAAGGAGGCAGATACTTAGATAAAAGTATTAAAACAAAAAACAAAAACAAACCCAAGACCTTAAATTTAATTTGAGGTCCTCGTGCTTGAAACTGCTGTATTTTCATCCCTGGAAAGTTGGTATATACTTCTGACTCTCCATGCATTTGAATCATATGATGGGCAAAGGCCTAATTACCAAAGCCAAGAAGATTTTTTTATTTGTATTTTAACACAGTGTGGAAGAAGGAGAAAAGTAATTTATCAGTTCGCCGAGTAAGAGTACTAAACTTCCCCATGACTTTCCCTGGCACGAGGAAGGGTGGGATAACCTGCTTAGGTTTTCCTCTTGCATTTCCATCAAGCAAATGTTATCAGTAGTGCCATTCCTGCCAGTCAGTCACCCTCTTGGAAGGGAAAAGCTGTCACAGGCTGGAGTTCTGAGCTTTTGGGGTGCTTGGGGAGTAGAGAGCAGTACCCAGGATGGACACAGACTTCTGCTCCCACTGCAGGGTGATGTGCACACACGTGCGAGGGCCACAGATGCACGTGTTCACCTCGCTGAAGCTGAAGAGTTGGCAGAAACTTTCTCGCTTTTGTCTTCAGGTTTATTGATTTCAGGCCAAATGAGCCAGAGGCAGACATAAAAAAGCAGTTTGCCAGCAAATTCTGAGATGGCAGCAATGAGAAGCTGAGCAGGGACGGAGACCTGTTTGTAGTTTAAGATGCAGCGATAAGCTACTTCCAGCTTTTCCCCCACAGGGGGGTATTGATTTATTATATAAAACAAGGAGTGTCACCAGGGTGAATCTGGGCAATCAGCATAACCCTATGCTTCCCTCTTGGTGTTCAGGTACCTGTGTGGTGCATGCAGACAGAGTAAAAGTTGTTGGTAATCAGACAATAATAATCATAGTGAGGAAGGGTGTATTTTCAGATAGTGCTCTTCTGACCAAAATCACACTATCGTGAATGAAAACTTGAAATAAAAAGCACCAAAAAAGCACATTGTACGCTAATACACAGTATTTGGTCATATGTTTGTTTGCGGGACTATCAGAACTCGCGAGACATAAAGAAAAAAAAAAACCAAACCTCTCACCACTTCACATCTGCCGCTGCCTGATAAACTACATAGTGTTTTCTTGCTTCTAATAAAGATCACACAGCAGCTAATGCTCTATCAAAGCTTAGAGACCAAATAAATGCAATGCTTACCTCTGAGGGCCTGTGCCCTGGTTTTATTGGCATGCATAACGGAGGCGGTGTCGTGAGAGGATTGTGAAATGCAACTTCCCACGTGCAGCAGTGCTTTTTGAATGTCTTGGTGCAGATTTTCTTAAGAGATATCTGTGTTCTTAGAAAGACCATGTCTGTGCTCTGAGAAATCGCTTATTTAGGCTTGTCAATAAAACTCTGGAGAGAGAGGGAGGGGGAGAGAGTACTGAAAGAAGAACGATCCACCAAGTACAGCTAAGAATATAGTTTGTAAGATACAGACTGGTTTATTGGAACCAAGTGATCAATATTTTGCAGGATTGATTATTCTGTGAAGCAGGAACAGTGGTTCCGTCTTCAAAGCCCACCAAGTGACAATGGAATTGAGCCAGAAACCCTAATTCTGGAACCTGATACATCCAGGAAGATTTGGGGAATCCATACTCAGCCTGTGTGCAGTGCCTGATAACCTATCCGAAAGCTCCTCCTTGTTTGTGCCAGAAGCCGTTGGTGCTATCTATGTCAGAGACAGTTATAGAAAGAGAAACTGCTGATTATGTTTCCACACAGAACACTTGAATATGTGCTTAAAATTAAGAAAAGTCTCATAATATCTGGAGTAGGACAGGCGACATTTATAACGTCAGTGAGAGTCGAGTTTGGGTTTGGAATGGGCAGACTGGGCTGAAAAAAATAAGCAACCCAAATCTGAACTGCAAGAGCCTCAAAACTGTCGTCTTCGATCAAAATGTTGCTCATTGCGCCTCACTTGAAGGCGTTTAAGTATTTCATGATAAACTTAGGGATGGGCTAATCCGTTTAAAAAAAGTATAACAAGAATAAGATAAAACAAGCCATTTACAGATTTAATCACAGTCACCACAAACAATTTAATTTAACCCTTTTTTGGTTTTAAATCACCTGATTCAAATCTATTTGTTCACGATTCATCAAATAGTGTATACAAACAAGCTGTGTCCTGTGATTTTTTTTCCATAGTCCAGGAGAAGTGTCTGGTTTTTTGTCACATGATTGGCCACAAGTCACATTCTGTTATTTCTGGTTCCTGTTTGATGACGGAAATAAGAGATGGCAGTTCTTGCAAATTATCTATCTATTATGCAAATAAACCCCTAGCTTCTCAGAATTGTCCCAAGGACACTTTTTTTTCTTCTGACTGTATATCAGCTGTTTTTCCTCAATATTCTGGAGAACGAGGATGCACAAATCTTTGTTCTCCGCATTTATACACCTCGCTTTATTTCTCTGCTATTGCTTTAAGCATCTTCAATTTAAAAGCTGTCTTGAAACTTTGAAGCTGGACAGTTGTTTAGTTGATGTATCAACATAAGCCAATTTCTTCATCTCTCTGTAAAAAGTCAGTTTGAAGGTCTCATATAGAGACTGTGCAGCTTCATGCACAAGTGGGTTCGTATTGCTACACGCGCAAAAAATGTACATACTAATATAGTGTAAATTAGACATGAAACTATGCAAAAGCCACGGGAACACTGCAGGCCTTTCGCATAAAAATAGTATTTTCAACTGTGGCGCGCGTGCTGTTATGGCTCTGGCCTTATTGGCTATTAGTGATGAACAAAAAAACCCCAAAAAAAGTAGTACAAATGAATGATGGTTAAGGAAGAGATTTATAACAATCCCACATTCGTTTCCTGTAGCCGACATAATAGTTCTTCTAATAATCTCAGCCACATAATTTAACATTGGTTAAAATAAAAACGAAAGATCTCAAGATAAGATCAAGCAAAAAAACAAACCTTGTGAAATTAATTCTGTCTGTTAATAAAATAATTTTTTTTAAGAAGTACTTTTAGTAAGAAGATACTTGAGGGGGCAAAAAGTGAATGTTGAAGTGGTGTCTGTCAGCAAACTTGCAGTCATTTGGTGATATTGTACTTGCTGATCGTACTTCACTTTCAGTTACCTTTGAAAACTAAAGAGGCTGAAGGAGTAGGGAGGAGATGTACGTAAAGCACAACTGATCATATAGAACGGATGTCATGTTGTAAGAATAATAGGTATTAAATTTCCATTTTAAAGCCCTATGAATTATCAAGCAGTAAATAAGGGCAGGCAGCATAGAATGTACTCTGTCGCTTCCTGTGCAGGAAGGGCTCTTCCTGGAGGTGGCAGAGTCTGGTTGAATCTGCAGATTGGGCAACTCACCCACAGGAAATCAAGGGCTGATTGTATGCAGGACTTTTGGAGTTGAAGTGCTTTATGAAATCACATCAATGAAACCAGGTTTCTGTTCAGGTCAAAACTGGAAAGTTTTGACAAAGTTTTGTTTCAACTAGTTTTAGGAGAAAAACAAGGTGTTTGTTTTTGACTATTTATATGATGGATTAGACTAAAGTTCTTTCTAGCCTAAAAAGAAAAATACACAATTTTCAATTCTAAAAATATGAGATTTTTTTTAAATTTTTTAAACAATTGGAATAAATCCAGAAATTCACTATCTCTCAAGCCAAAGTCAAGACAGACTTTCTGCAGACCTGTAGTTTTATTTTCTGGTTTTAGGTCTTTCTGGGTGGGTGGGGGGGTGATGCGTTTTGTTATAATTTGGTTAGAACAGAATACTTCCACTTAGAATTATGTTGTAAGAATTAAATATTTCTAATTTTTACGTGAATTTGCTAGTACATGAGAAATATTGTTTACACAAATCCATGCCTGTGAAATGGCCACGTTCACTACTGTGAGAGCAGAGTGAGCTTTCCTTGAAGTGCACCAGGAGTAGCTCTCTCTCCATAAGACAGTTAAGAATGACCACTGTTGGCTTCCAAATTCCCATTTACTTTCACATGAAAGTGAATTTCATAATTATGAAATTGGTCATGGGTAATTTCCAGCTTCAGTTATTTTGGATTAAGAAAGGGGGATTTCTATAGTTAAAGCTTTTAGTTTTATGAAGCCTGTTTGGAACAGTTGCTTTCATTTTGGTCATTTAAAAAGAGATTTACCTGAAGTATATAAACAGCAGAAACCATCACAGCAAACTTTACTGGTTTTTTGTGAGGCTTTGACTAGGTTAGATTTATACAGCATAAATATAATAAAACAATGCTAGCAAACTTTGATTTTGTGACATATACATAGTTCTTAGTGTCCATAGAGTCCAAGTGTAAATCAGTATGTGCTTCAGTTTATTCAATACCCCGATTTTAAGTTGCAGTTTCTACTGTGCAAACTGGACGTGGAATTTTTTATATAGCTACTTTAATATTAAAATAATGAAAGAATTTTAGGGAAATGGTTCACTCATTTCCCTGTCATTTCAGGATACTTCTCTGCTCTGGACCTGTGAGGCTGTTTATATGAGTAAAATCAACTGTTAGAAAAAAATGTGTTAAATAATTTTGCTGGAATAACTTCATTTGGATTAAGTTTTATTCAGAGTCAGTTCACGGGCAGCTCTGCACAGCAGAGTCTGTAGTGGACTTCATAGGGTGTGGGTTATTTCTGCATTTCAGGATCAAAGTTCTTTTAGGATAAGGTCCTTGTTTATAGACAAGTTGGGTTGATGGTGTGTTTGGGGTTTGCTTTCTTTTTTCTTTACTTCATTTTAGCCAGTTGGCTGTGTTTCAGGGTAGAAGGACTGTCAATATTGCGCTGGTCTCCCAGCGGAGAGACTTTTTAAGGGAGACAGTTTTGCAGTATGTCCTAAAGATGCTCGGATTCTGGATTTGCCTGATCTCTTCGTTGAAGACCGCTGTGTAGTCAGCTCCCCTTGACAGAGAAAGCTTTGTCTCTGGCTCTCATGTGCTTCATCCTGAGCTTTGTGATCTGCATTTTCCCAGCGGGGCACAGCTGTCACGGTGACTCATAGACTGAAAATCACCCTTTGATGTAGCTGTGTCTCTAACCATGTAGTATGTTCTCCAGTTCCTTGTCCAGTCTAGTTTTAAGTGATTCAAACACCACTCCTGTTAGCAAAATATTCCACAGTCTAGGAGACTCTGTTACTATTCAGTCTAATTTCATTTCAGCCCACACTATTTCATCTCAGTCTTTAATGGTTACACGTCACATATTTTAGGCTGTTATCATATCCTCCCTTAGTCATAATTTTACCAAATTATATGCATTCAGCCTTTCTGTTGTCTTTTTTCTTTCTTTCTCTTTTTAATAATTAGATTTCTGAGTAAAGTAATTATTTTTCTGTTCTCTGAGTTAGCAACAGAACCTTACAAACATGGACATTGAGAAGGGGGGATTTTTTGAAATTAAAGTGAGTTCATACAGAAATAATAAAATATACTCAACAATGTAATAAATTCCTTTTTTAATTAAAAGGATTAAGTTTCTTTTTTAGATAGAAGACTTTCTGTAAAGACTAGAAGTTGTGCAAATTAAGTCTGTTTGTTCTTGTGGTGTTTTGTTTCTTTTTTAACAATCCCCTCCCTGTCAGTTCAGAGCTTCTTTCAGTGTTAGTTTTATATGATTCTAAAATTAGCTGGTGACTTATGTTATTTTTTTTTTCCCAGGGTCTTCCGCGGTGATTTACTGTAGCACATTTTTATTTATGTGAAATTATTCATTATGCAGTTGACCTTACACAAGACAATAAATGGCCCCTTTCAAACAAATTGACTGGCTTTTAGAGTCTAGTGAAGGCTGGAAGAGGAGCAGATAATACCGAAGAGACAGCTTAGGGTTTTAAACTGATATTAGGCTGGTCTTTGAGCAGGCAGGGAGGCTGCTGCAGGCTGCTCTGCCTTTCCTCTGTCTCTGCATTAAGTGTTCCAGTGCATAAATGGCACTTCCTGGCAGTGGGAATTGTTTAACAGCTGATCACTTTATGAAGTGGAAGGGCAGGGGAAAGGACTGAAATAGCTGGGAATAGGAAATTCCTGCAGGATAGAGGAGTAAAGCCCTAAAAGGCCTCAAAAGCGAGTAACTGAAGAAGAGCGAGCTGCAGTGGCTGGAGGAAGTGGCTCCTCTCGCTTTGCAATTAGTTCAGTTTTCTCGACTCTCGCTGGTGGGAGTGATACGATCACGAATGTAGACACCGTGATGCACAGTCCCACTCTGCAGAGCCACACATCACATGTCCAACAACAACAACAAAAAAGTGATGCATTCTTTCTCCCCGTAAAGCCTTTCCTTTTATTTTTTTTCCTTCTCTTTTTATTTTTCAAATATCTAATTCTCAATTATAAATGGCACTATTTTTTTCAAATGGATGGGGAAATGCTATTTTCCAGTGGGACAGGAGAAGAAAACTTTACAAGCTGGGGGAGGGGAGTAACAACAAAGCACTTATTCTTCCCTTTCCCCTCCCCCAGTAGAGGGAGGAAGCAGAGGAGTGGTAGTAGAAGTAGGAAGAAGAAAGGAATTAAAAAGTAAAGAAAACTTGAAAGTGGAGTAAGGAAAGGAATTTAAAGGGGAATGGTACACTTCTCAGCAAGTCTTTGTAAATGGGGCAAAATCCTGTGAGGTAATGAAAACTCAGGGTTTCACAAGCCATTTGTTTGAATTTAAGCGTATGCATTGTCCTGCTGATATCAGTTTAGTTACTCATATTTATTCCAGCTGAAGGTGTGGCCTAAAGGTTTAGGATAAAACACAGATGAGAATATTTGTGTAACATCCTCTCTGTTCATATGTTAGGGGAGAGGTAAGTAACTTAGTTTCACTGGAGGTTTCATAACCTTTAAGCTGGGCGTGTGCTGATGCAGTTTGGTAAAAGCAGTGTTGGGCAGGAGTTAAGCTTTGTGTGTTGCATGCCCTCTCCTGAGGATTAGTCCAACCACCTGTTACTAAAACATGAAACTCAGTCAGAAAAACAATTACATACCTTTCCAAACGCATACAGAAATGCGCACCTTTGCTCAGATAATCACAGAGCCAAGAAAATTTGTGTAGGGAACACATCAGCTTTTGTCTTTCAACGTGAAACATTTCCAGCAGCTTTCACGGTATGCCAGCTTCGCATTTCTGTGATTTTTGTACTCTGACTTCATGCACACACGTGTGCACGCACACACGCGCACACACACACGGACCAAATCTGCTCGCTGAATCCTCTGATCACAGTTGCGCTGTTCAGTCTCTAGATAAAACAAAGATAAGCAAAGTATGCTTTATACGCTTGAAAGCACGTGCTTTTCCAGCTGCAGACGCACAACACGGACAAAGGATACATAATATTGACCAGCGCACTGGCATTGAGAATCTTTCCTGACCGATTCCCCTCTCCTAAATCTTGGTTTCAAATACCGAGATCTTTCTTTGTTCTGATCGCCCTTGCACACAGCTGGCTTGAAAAGAAGGGGGTCCAGTTTGCAAGGATTTATTTCTTTTTTTTTTAATTTTTTTGTTGTTGTTATTTGCTTGTTCATTTTCAACTTGCTCCGGGTACTGGGGCGATGAAGTTTTCAACTAAATCCTCCGCGAGCTGGGCCCCATGGGCTCCGCAGCCTGCGCGGAAAATTGACGTGAACAGCGGTGGCGGTGGCCCGGCAGCCAGGCTGGCCCAGCAGCTGCCCCGCTGCCTTGGCTCGGCCGCACGCTGCCGCCGGGGCTGCTCATCAAACCCCACGATGTTTTAAATAACACGTTTCAGGCTTAGCGAATTGTGATGATCCAACAAAACTTTGCTTTGTCAGAAAGTTTCTGACCGGCTTTACTTTGGAGTAACTTGCTACAGCTGACCCAAGAGAGGAAAAGCCTCGGCTTTCTTGGGGCAGGGAGTGTATAAATAACTGATAATGCATGCCCAACGTTCTCCCACTGGGATTAATAATAGTACATAAATATTTATAACAAAAGTGAGTTGTCCTTGAATTGGATCTGGAGACACCACTCAGTTTTGAATGGAATTGAGCCTGTTTATACCAGACTTGTATTTGGGCCTGAATTTCTGTTCTGGGAACTATTAAAGCAGAGGCTGTTTGGCCTCTTATGAATGCAGCTCAGTAACAACATTTCTGAAAACTAAAACTAGGAGAGTTCCTCATTCCTTGTTCCTCATGACAGAGCAGAACGTTTAGTTTTTGACAATGACCTGGACCGCTGTGAGTCCCTGTTTACTAGCAGTGCCTGAAAACAGCTTTGGACCCTTCATTCATTTACTTAGCAGCTGTAGTGGTAGATAGGTGTGTGAGAAGGCAGCGGCCACCGAGTCTTCCTCATTCACCGCCTGCGCTGGCAGCGCTGCATCAGCTATTCAGAAGATGACCGTTTGCAACACCAAGTTGCTACTGGCTGTGTGGCGTCAGTTTTGCTTTTTTTCCTATTTCCTTAACAGAGAGGGTTTGGGTTAAAAGAGGAAACAAAAATGTGCAGCCATTCCTATCTGAAAACCAGACTTTAGCTCCCGGTGGTTCTTTTCTTTTCCTTTCAAAACACGAGCAAGATTAAAAATAAATAAGTGTCAGTGTGCTAATGTTTCAGTTTCTAATCAGTTCACAAATGGCAGGAAATTAACTGGCTTTTCATGAACATCTGTTCCACTTCTGGCTTGAAAGGTTGGAGGCAAATGCTATCTGTCAAATTGAATAGTGAACATCAGTAATAAATATACTTTTCATTTTTCACACTCGCACCCTCCCCCATTTCTCTGTTAGACATTCAAAATAGTACCTTGTAGCCAAATGCATTGTTTTCTTTTCCTCTTTTTCCTTTTTTTTTGTGGGAGTGGGGTAGGTTTAATGTATGCTGTTAATTAAAAGAATGACAAACAGCCTCAGAAAAAGGATCAGGAAAAAAGTTTTGATTACAGTACTGCAATGCTGTACACCTGCTGGGCGTGTTATGAGCGAGTATAACAATACTTATGCTGAGTTCTTCTCAAGTTAAACTTCTTTGAAAACTTCATTATGGCTTGGGAAGCAGTTTCTTACTGGTGTTATTTATTTTTAAGTGACTCGAGGAACCACAGGTCTTGTTGCTGTAGCAACAGTCTCTATGGGGATGTCACATCAAAGTAACTTTATTTAATTCACCTTTTGGTGCATAGTGTTCCCGTACAGCCAGGTTCTTCAGGCTAAACTGATAGTATTCCACAGCACAGGTGTAACTCATATTACACTGAGCTTATTTTTTTTTTTTAAGGTTGATAGGAATGAATGAACATCTAACCACTCTGGTAGTTAGTTTGTCCCCTAGGAAAGACTGCTACCACTGCCTTGCCTCACACTGGGTCTGGAATGTCTGCACATTATGCTCTTTTCATTACTGTCGGTACCGCTTACTAGATGTTGTGTCTTCATTTAAAAAGCTGACAAGCATCCAGGATTTCTTGTTGACTGCTACAGGGTGATAGGGAATTCACAAGCCCGGAATCATAGACCGTAACAGCTGCGCTTTTCTTGGTTCTGGGCAGACACGGGACTTGAAATCCTTGACTGAAGAGCTATCAGGATTTCTACATTATCCTCTCGTAACAGCGATTACTCTTAAAGTTGATTTCAGTACCAATTCAAAGAAAAGTTGCTCTAGAGAACAGAGAAGCTAAATAAAACCTCAAGCAATGCATGGCAGAGACCACTGGGTTTGAGCAATCTGCAGCTGGAATAAAGAATGACAGCCCAGATAATGCAACAAATGGCCAAAAAAGCACCAAAAGCTTCTCAGATTCCCTTGTGGGGTCCAAAGAGGAGGACGTTAATCAGGACAGACAGAGGAATCTGTAACCAAACAGGTTTGGCCATTACACAAGAATACCTTGCAAACATGAAACTAGAGGAAAAGATCTTTATCGTTATCTAGCATGCAAAAACATACAGAAGGGAAACTCAAACAGTATTATGTGCTGTGATACTATGGTACAACTGCAGATGGATGCGTTAGCTTGTTTTTCCTCATGACTCTCAGTAATTACTGGCACCACATTGAATGTTCAGTAAAAGTACTTGCCTCTGTTTACTCGGCATCAGAACTGCTTTTCCCACTACTCTGATTGCTTAACTTCTGTTTTAGTAAGAGTAGGGTTTTATGGGGCAAACAGGCCAAGTTGAATCAAAGGACTTAAGAATTAATACATTCATTTTAAGAAGAATTATAAGGTTTTAGAAAAATTGGTCTTTAATCATACAGTGGAGTTAATCTGCAGTGCCATAATTAGAGCTCAGACAAGGGGAGAAGGCTGTTTTGGTGCTCCAAGGTGAAGCAGGTCCCTCAAATTACCTATATAGCTAATGTTTCTGTTCCTGCCCCAGCGAGAAGCACCCTGTGCTAATGCTGTCCATAAGAGTGCTTTCTTGATTTGCCTATTGCCTTTTTGATCACCACCACTTAGCTCTTGCTTCTAAACAGTATCACCCAATGTGAGTGTGGCTGATAGTGGAGTTGGTGTGCCAAGGGAGAAAAGTTTGACTACTAGCTCCATCCACCCAAATCCAATGCAGTCTATCCACTGTATTTGTAACAGAGATTATGCAGCTGAGGAAGATTTCATAAGGAAACCTTGTAGTGGAAAGGAATGCCACTGGCCAAAAGCACTCCAGAATGATAGTCACTGCCGTAGCTGTAGCTGCTCTTCTGGTACAGAAAGGCCAATGGGACTACAGAGCCACCAAGGCTCATCCAACCGTTCTGGCTATACTGTTGTGCCTTTTGTTCCCATCACTGCCTGACAGAAGTTTAAAAATAATGTAAGTCATTTACTGTTGTTCATCGCCAAATTCCCGAAGCTGGGGAAGAATTGTCCTTGTCCAACACTTGGGAAACTGAAATGGAGCAGATGCACTGAGAGATAGACACTTGCTTTTGAGCAGCAAGCTGTAAGTAGCAGTCAGGTTTACACAATTCATTGAATAGTAAGTGCCAGGGTCAAGTTGTTTCTTCCCTTAACAGTTAAAAAACCCCAAAAAACCTAGGTATTGCATGGTTGATAACTTATATATCCTTATTCAAACATATGCACAAATCTGGTCCAACAAAAGGAAAAGCAATATTGTCTATTAATGAACTCTGAATAATTATATTATGCTGTAAGCACTGAGTATGAGAACTCTCATTGGGGGGAGGAATCATTGGGGAAAATAATTGTCTCACAATTACCATTAGAGTATTAAAGAAACTGATGTACTTATCATAAAATAGTCTCCCTGGAAGCTGTTGTTTCTTAATAAAGTGCTCAAATCATGAAGTATCATCAGGAGTATGGTAATTTGATTCTGATTATGAACTTCTGCCTGCTTACTAGAGAATTGCTTGTAAATATTAATAATAGATTCCCACCGTGGGAAAAGAAGGTGTAACATTCCCAAATTATAAAAAATAAATCATTAAAGCTGTAACTGCCCTCCTCATCCTTTTAGCTCTATCTTCATGGCATCAAAAGCACAATGAGACACTGATGACAAATTATGCATCATGCAGGAGCTCTGTCACTTTTCTTCAGCCTCCAGTTGCACCACAGTGTTTGATTAGCCCAGCAATGGGAGTGAAATTCACTCCTGTGCTGCAGGGTAGGTGAGGTTGTTAGTGGTATTTAGCTTGGGGTTTGATTTGCAGGAGCTCTTCACAGGTTGACTTTCACTCTGTTAAGAATGGCAAATGCAATGCTTTGAAGAGAAGACAGTTACAAGGACGAAGGTAGACAGTACAGAATTCCCCATTCTGGGACCAGTGTTCTCAGGATGTTAAAACATGCTGGTTTCTCTTGAGATTGCATAGTTTAGCCCTCTGAAATAGTGTTTTTTGTTTTGCTTTTGCTTACCAAGATGGACTGTCTTCCTCTGCAGTCTAATGTTTACATTGGTGATTCTTTTCACCTACCTTTAGTTACCTTTAGTTACCTTTAGTTTTTTGACTTGCAGGCAGTCAACCTTCCAGCGTGCTATACAATATCACCATATTTTGCCTGGTATATTGTGTGGGTGGAGAAATCCTCCAGCAATAAATAGTTCAAGTTTTATTATAGTTTTGCTTTGGCCAAAAATACAACAAAAAGCTACAGTTTCTGCCATTATACTACCATTTCAGAAATCCTAAGTGCTTCAAGACAGAGAACAAAGACTTTTGTGCATATCGAAGTGCCAGCACGTTTCTACAGACATTCTCCAACACGCTGAGGCACTTATTCCACTTTCTGAATGTATCACACTCTCCTATGCACATATCTTTAGAAACTCAGAACTCAATAAATTTGCTCTTAAGTTTCTGGTGTGCCCCAGAACAACCTGTTCTTGAAAAACAGCCACAAACAAAGTAATAATCTTATAGTTTTACTTTGAAATACAGACAATTATAAATCTACAGAAGGAGGTGTGAATATCCTAAGAGGAAGCCTCATATGAAGAATTAAAGAGAAATTTTTTTTGATACTAAGTGTTCATAATACACCAAAAGTTTTGTCTAAAAGGCAGATGATGCATCCCTTGCCTCTGCACACCTCTGCTGCCCTTTGGCTGTCTAGGTCTTGTGGTTGTCATTTTCCTTAGGCATTGCCTAACACTTAGCCACTGATATGATCAATGTTTCAAACAGAAGCCCTTTATCCCTGCAATTAATCATTTTGTTAAGTTCCTTTATTGCTGTTAGTGGCAATAAATGCTCGAATAAGATGCCACATTTGTCCTTAAATGATCCGGATTTATGATTTGATATTGTAGGGTCAGAGTCTACTGGTCTATCTTCTGGCCTTGTGAAGCTCTCAATGCCTGCATTGTGCTTCATTTGACAAACCTTACCTGAGAAATCATAGAACAGCAACCAAAGAGACACTCTGATGATGGTGGTTATTACACTGTCAGCCATTTAAAAAGCTCTTCACAGAAAAAAGCTTATTGAAAATTAGGTGAAAATATGAATGTCTGGTTTTGTGTGGGTGAGAATTTCTAATGAGGATTCTAGAAAGTTTTTTTATAGGTCTTTTCTGCAGATTTTATTTCCCCATCTCTTACATGTGTTTTTTGCATAATACTAACACTAACCTTTGAGTCACCCACATCCTGGTATGCATCACCACATCTTCTGTATGAAACAGAAGACAATCTTTATGTATTGTCAGCCACGAATAGAGTAATAATTTGTATTTCTCTCCTCTTTCCTTCTGAAAAGGAGGGTGAGACACCTGTACTGGAAAAGTCTTACACAAAAGCTCTTCTGCCAAAAATGTTGTCTTTGGAACGTGGTGTCCTCTTCAATCCATTTAGCTTGTGTGCTTTTCAGATACAACTGTTCTTTAAAAAAATGTTGTATTTCCCCAATTTCTTCATTTTCTCACCTACTGTAACTGCTAGAGAAGCTGAAACGACCTCTGTCTGCTGTAGTCCTCCCCACTCCACACCCCACATTAGTGTTGCAAACAACTGCTATCTTTCAAGCTGGTATGGTTTTCATAGCTTTTGTTCTATTTTAGGGAGATCTTTGTATTTAATTTAAAGCAAGCCTGCTGGGGCTGAGACATCTTTTTTGTTTCTTGGTTTGTTTTTTTTATGTCTTTGTGTTGTTTATGTATGTTCCTAGTACTGCAGAGCTAAAAGAGCTCCATGAAAACATGAAGCCAGGATATACAATACACTCAAAGTGTGATATGTTTTTTTCCCACACTGTGGAGCTTGGTCAGCTCTGGATTTTTTCAAGCACCTCAGCAGGTTAGATGTCTGTTCCCCCTCTTCATCTCAGTTGGAAGACAAGTTTGTCTAGGAATACTGAGAATATTTCACTTATTTAGATGTCTTCATTTCCCTAAATCCTGACCTATAAGCTTTCTCCATTCCGCTTACGTTAGGCTAAGATAGCAAAGTCTTTTAAGCATTAGAGCAGTCAAAACAAAGTCTACATTCATGCCAGAGTGAAAGAATAATAATACAACAGTATATATTAGCTGTTATTGGTTTTAATGCAGGTAACACAGGTAAACAATAACAACGTGAAGAATCAGGAAGAAAAAGTACCATAATTGTATTTGGGATCCTCTAAGGCTTTGCTCCTGCTCCTTGCCACACTAAACCTCTTCTATGTATGTCCATCAAACTCCGTTTACAGCTGGAACCCCCAGAGCAAAGGAAAGAGTCAGGTAAATTCTTTAAGGAGGATGTTAACAGTGCCCAACCATGGGATCTGCTGGGATGAGCTTGCCTAACCACTCACAGCCTGGGAAGTAGAGCGAAAGATAGATGCTTAGGTGGCTTTTGAGGAGCTGCGTTGAAGTTTTCCATCTGTAAAATGGAGATGGTAACACTTATTTGATGTTAACACACTTACGCAGAAGAGGTATAAAAGTGTTTTATGGAGGTCTGCAGTTGTGTAACTATAGCTACTCTAAAGCCAACTCTTTACTTTTTTTTTAAAAAAAAAAGTTTTAAAGGCTTTAAAAACAAAATACTAAACATAAGGATTCTACAAAAATATTACAACCCACCATGGAATTTCAGAAATTTGGTTTTATCCAGAAAACAAACAAAATAGGGAGTGGATTATAAAGAACACAGTTTTTATCTCCACAGTCCTCATTTATGTGAAGGGGGAGGTTTACAGCAAAAACAAAACCCAGTCCCTTCACACTCACAAATTGCTGACGTAGAAACCTTAAACTCTCATTTGTAAACCTTTCAATGTTTTGGAAAAAGGGTGTTCCAGTAGTGTTTTCACACTAAAGTCTCTGTCTGCCCACAAAATAGATACACATTCAGTCCAAGCTGGTGAAAGGCAATCACAGAAAGAGCACCCAAGACAGTTAAATGAAGTCATTCTGTCTGGAGCTTGGAGAAATCCCTTGGGTGTTGCAGCTCTCCTAAGAACCCCAAAGCTTTTTGTCAGTAATTCAGCACATACCTGACCAAAAAAAAAAAAAGTTGTCTGACCGGTTTTGTTGTTTCAGCTGTGCTGGAGCAGGGGAAGCAAACAAAGAGTTAGCATTTCAATTAAGTTTCAGCTCTGGAGATATTTTCAAGTAAATATTTATCGTGTTGATGCCCTCTGAGTAGCTCCGTGGCAGCATTTTATATTTAACAAATAGTTTGTTGCTATCGGAAAAAAAATAATGTATGTCTTACAAAGAGGAAAATTCTCATCCCTGAGTTCTTTCCCTTAGTTAACACATTCTGGTGGCATGGAAATTTTCTCGTCTCCTATGCTGGATTTTGTAACTGAAAAAGGGAAGTCTCGCATGTATGTTTTAGCACTTGGCCAGATCAATGACTTGTGATATCAAAGCTTCTCCATCTCAATACAATTTGCAGTAAATGTAGGTTATATTTTTTTTCTGCCTTCAGGAAGTGGGCTGCCAAGCACTGAGATTCTTTCTGCTCCAATAATATAAACAAGCACCAAAGGAAGCCAGGTCAAACTCTCATCTCTTCCCTTCTACTCCACACTGTCATTGAGAAGAATAAAGTTTCGATTTGTTTTGCTGCAAGTTTCAAGCTGAAATTAGCAGTAAAATATGAATGCACGTTAGTGTCGTCTTTTCAATATTTTCAAAAGAGCTTCCAATTAACTGGTAATAACCCAAATGCAGCATTCACAAGAAGCTGCAGCTTTTATTGTGACTTGGCAACTTCAAAGTAACGGCAGCAGTGAGATTATCTCGCTGCAATTCTTGGCAGCAGCTGTTAAATCTTAAATTGCTGAAACATTATCTCTGATGCAGCGTGATAGATCCGAGCAAAATTGTACGTAGACTTACACGGAAAAATCTGAAACTTGTGTCCTTTCATATTCCAGGAAAACTAAGAGAATTTAACTAAACAGGGAAAAGGCCTTAGGAAAGTAGTAATTACCAGACAGCATGGAGACAGTTTATCTCTTTGATCAAAAGATACTGGTATTAAATCACAGGTAAACAGGCTTTTGAAGTATACCAGACTATTTAATCTGTAACCACCAACATAAATTACTTTTTACCCATTTTAATCAGGAAAAAAGTGAACATTTCGGCTTAGAGAGAAAGTGTCTTTAGCAAGCGATCAGGTTATCCTGAGAGATTATGCGTTTACCACACCCACTCTAGCAAGGTACTAAACATAGCGTTAAATAACTAGAAAAGTCCTGACTGTACAGAAGACCTTTTATAGGTGTGTCTGTGCAATCTAGGAGTGGCTCTGATTGGTATTTATTCAGCCCAGTTATTCGGTTGCTGTGATTAACACATGTGCCCGTGGGTTTGTATTTCCCTATATTCGTTTAAAATCTAATGTTTCTGCAGGAGCAGCTAATCTTTCGGTGAGAGACTGGCCGTGCAGAATTGGGAGCCAACGTGTAAAGTCTCCTATCACTTTGAGTAAACCTGCCTCTTAATTCCCATCCCTGGGATTCATTTTTTTGGAATCATGATTGGTAAAAGTAATGAGCAATTGATAGAAGAAAGAAAACCTAAATGTGATTAAAGTTTGAACCGGCCTTTTATTTGCATGCATTTAGCACCACTGAAACCTCTCTCTCAAAGGGTTTCGGGGTTTTTGCTTCCTCTGAATCTAAGTATGTAGAAATTCAATTTCTTTTAACAGCTGAGAGGGAATCTGATTTATTGGAGGATTAGAGAGGGCTGTTATAAATTCATGTTTCCTCATCTAGTGACTCAAGTTTGAGGTCAGATTGGATGGGGTGCTGTCACAATTTGTCTGTGGTGATGAACTTTCATTATCTTAATATCCCAAATAAGGGATATTAAGATATCCCTATTAAGATATTAAGATTAAGCAGGTACCAATAAGGTACCTGCTAGCAACAAAACCACTTCCTTTATGTCATTGGCTGAAAAAAAATACCTGGGTCCATGTATTATTATCTGCCTAACTTTAAAAATCTGCACTTCCTGAAAAAAAAGTAGCAAAACAGCTGAAACTATAAGCTCAGTGCTCAGCTGGCTCAGGGGCTGAATACTTGGTAGGTTAATATCTCATTATATTTTGTAAGTCTCTCAAAAGTTAAATAACTTCACTCCTTTTATCTGGGTTCAGCGGGCTACAGTTCAGTGAAAAAGTGGAAGAAAAGAGCAGAAAGTAAATATAACAAATTGTCAAGCAAGCAGACTGCAGCTAGAAGACTGGTCTGATGTTAAGGAAGCACTTTGCAGAAAGACATTAAGGTCTGCAATATGTGTAATCATTGCAAAGCCCTTTTTTTCTCACAGTGAGTTGAAGCAAATTGATGTGATCCTTCTCAAGTCAAGAGAACGCAAAAGTTATTTTTACCTCACAATATTTTTACACCCCTGTAAATAATCTTTGAGTAGTTTAAGGGCATTTTACTACTTAGATGATGAGGTAAAAGAAGAACAAACCATTTTTTTCACTCATGTTAAGGTTCCTGTGGTTCTGTTTTGACTACAGCAATTAAATATAGGGGTGCTCATACTCAAACTGTTATTAAGGATGAGACGTGGGGAGAAAGTGAGAGATTTTTAAAGGTTAAACGTGAAAGCTCTATCTAAAGGCATACCACAGCAAAATTCTTCCATTTAGGCTGTGTGGAATATCTGATACCCCTCAATTCCCATTGCCTTCTGCAGAGACTGAGCAGTAGAAAGTGAATTTGGAAGGGAAAAGCAAGATCTGAGAACTTGCCCTGTAGATTCAAGTGCGTCTTGGAACAAAAATAGACACTGAGTTGTCATTACAGAGGTTTTTTTCTGCCCACTGATGTGGTATATGCTGTCAAGTCATCTGTAAAACAATTAAAAGCTTTTTGTTCTAGCTTGTATAAGAGAGGCTTCTCCACGTATTTTAAAGTTGAAATAGATCCATTAGACCCCTGATGTGGACAGACACTAACTTGCAGCAGCATCTTGACAGTGATTAAATATCAAACCAGTTATTATTCGTGACTGATCCTCACCTGAGAGGCACAAAACATTTTGATGTGACAGCTCTCGTGAGTGACATCTTAATGAATAAAAATGCTTGCCCACTCTTCTTAGACAATACAGTACAACAGGCTGTAATGAGATGTAATATACACATATCCCAAGCATTTGAATTAAAATTACAGCTTAACCATGTTAAAGCTACACAGTTCCTTTTTCTGAGCTGTACAAATACAGAAGTTATAATATACAGCTTGGTAAATATATGCATGCACTTCTGCAAACTTTGTATTTCGTTTTGCCTATAAGTATGTGCATATGTATATGCATTTATAAAGCAAGTGTTGATTTCATGTAGCAATATAAATGATGAGGCACAGCTAGAGTATCTGCGACTTTAAACGTGCTTAATTGGGGGAAAAGTGTGGAAATCTTCAAAAGTGTACGTGGGTGGTGTCTGAAAGAAGAGCAAATGTCTCAAAAGGTTTCAGTGTGAGACAGTGATCTCTTTCACTTGACGTTTTGGATTATTTTGACCAGATTAGCTACCACAACGTTACGAAAAGCGTAACCCTAGCAATGAGCAGGGGGCATGGCAGAGTTTCATTAGACTGCTGCAATTAAACCCCTCAGTGCCTGCGAGGGACTTGGGCCATAGCTGTGCCTGAACACAGAATTCAAACCGTCTCTCTGCTGTCACTCCTCCTCTAAACTCAGTTCCAGCACAGGAAGAAACCTTTCCTGTGATCCTCTGACAAACTCTGCTTGCTTCTGGGGTGGTGTCAGTGCAGAGTCAGTTCGTGCCCCCCACCAGTCTGGACACTGGTAAATTTACATCTTTGCTACTGGGGCGCCTTCAGCCCAGGAGCTTTTGCCATCGTTTTCTAGATGGTCAGTATCTCTTCCTGGTAATGCTCAAGCATTTCAAGGGTAAAAAAAAAGTAGGGATTTTCTAAATTTCCCACCAGGTGCCTGTCTGCATCTTGCTACTACAGGTTGTAAAGATTAGGTTCAGCTTTCTACAGAGAGCTCTGCTGTGTTGAACATACTTCAATCCGGAGGCCGGAGCACTGATGGAAGAGCCATATATCTGTCTTGCAGACAGTGACAGTCCAGATGTACTTCTTTATTACAGTATGCCAATAATAAACTCTCTTCGCTAATAACAAGAGGATTTTATGAACAGTTTTCCCTGAAGCCATTCAGAACAGAATTCTTCTTTGAGTCATTTCAAATCAAATAATTGTTTTTCTCATGAAACGGCTTTCACTTGAGTCTGAGTCTACAGCTGTACCGGAATTGGGGGAAAGGAGGGGCAAAAATTTCTTTCTTGCTAATACCGGTGCAGTTTCAAATTTTTTAGGAAGAGTGAAAGGGAGAATAAAGCAATTAGAAGGACTAAGATGTAGAAGAAGGAATTGCCTCTAGGCTACTTAGGTCATGGCAGCTCCTTGGCATTTAGACTTGTTTAAAAACAAAAAATTAACAACAAAGCTTGAGTTGTTAAGAGTCTTGCAAATGTAGAAACTGGTACTGGTAAAACTTGAGTGTTGGCATAAATATGTACTTACATATGTGTACCTGCATGCATAAAATCCAAGTATGACTGTCCTTAAGTAAATGTGCACAGGCAGTTACCTGCAAAGAATCCAACCCAGGTCCTGTGCCTCAACAGGATGCTGGTATTTGTTGCTGGTTTTGTGGAGGGTTAGGTGCCTTTCTGTGCCTCAGGTTTTAATCTGTAAACTGGATCTAGTAATTCTGCACACAGGAAAAAAAAATATGTCTAGTTATTAACCGCTAATTGCAAATAGTACTTACTGAATAATTTTGAATAACAAATATAGTTTACGTAATTGAGATTATTTTGATGAACTGGAGCAGATGGGAAAATAAATCATTTGCCTGGAATTGTTCAGCTCTGATAACTGCCATTGTACAATATAAAACATAAATGTTATCCTGTAATTAAGACACAGAACAACTTTTTAAAACAATCAGTTAAATTTTAACAAAAAACCCCAAACCAAAACAGAAAAACCTCAACCTCCCAACCCAAAAAAACCCCAAACCCACAAGTGTTTGGAAGGTTTTATTGAAGATTGCAGCTATTGATTATGGAATATAACCGATTTTATTGAAGAAAATTAAATGCTTTTGAACGAAACACCACAGAGAACCCCAAACCAAACAATTTTAGCTCTGATCTATAATCATAGTTTTTGCTGGTTTGTCTTATATGTCTAAAATTTGAATTAAAAAAATGAAACCCAGATTAAATATGTTTTGTAGTTTATCTGAGTATTTAATTTGTTACTTTTTAAAGTTCCATGCAGCCAACCACTGGATTAGGTCATGGAAGTCAGCTGGGCTCAGTGTGAGATCTGCCCATCTGATTCTCTTTGCAGGATCAGAGACAGTTTTTATCTGCAATAGTGTCTCTGAGTTTCAAAGCACAAGCTACAACGATAGTTTTACAACTCTGGCACTTTCAGACTTGCTCAAGCAAAGAACACAATCTTTAAATCCAGCTGAATTCAACACTTGTATTTATTAACAAAGTGGCACCCAGCCAGAATTCTGAACACGTAACCTGTTCGGTCATAATGCTGCCTTTGTGAGGATATCTGAATTTCTGGAATTCAGACCCACCAATTTGCTCAATGAACCAGAAAGCATTTCTATTTCTTGGCAGAAGGAATTAGGAAAAAATTACCAGGCTTGAGTTTTTTTGGGGGCCTGTGATAAAATTATTTTTGAAGTTTATTCTTCTGAGTATTAGTTGCTCCTGTACATTCCAGTCATCTATGGATGACCACAATAGAGGAAAAAAAAAAAAAGGTACTGAAACAACAGCAAATACTGTAATTTCCTAGTTTCTTTTTCCTAGAAATAACCATAGAAAAGCCTCCTAAATAAAGATGGTGTGTAATGTAGGAAATTTGTTCATGAGATTTCAATAATATAAATGAAGATACTCTGAAAAGATCAGCAAAGGATGTTTTATGGCTTTTAAAATTATTCTTTCCAATTATAAAAGCTGGCAAAGTGGCGTTTGGCAAAAGGAGGGGGTGCTGACCTTTAGTTTTTGTTTGGTTTAAGAACTAGGCACTTCTTCTAAAACTCATTTTGCCTTTCATTTCTTCTCTCTTGCGGATTTTTGTATGTTTGTTTGGTTTTGACTTGTTTGGGTCTTTTTTTTAAGAGCAACAAAGCTTTTGTCCTCTCTGAAGAAGTGTGAAAATGTTTATAGTAACTTCTTGCATTACTTGAATTAGCCAGACAGTTTGGACTTTACCAGAATGTCCCTTCATTAACGTGTAAGTAGGTAATATTTTAAATTCTTTAATAAAAATAACACCATTTAGTATGCTATTTAGGTAAAAATCCCCTCCCTTCTCTTGGTCTTCCTGGCTATTACACTACTGTTACTTTGTTAAGCCTCTACCTATCAGAAAGCGCTGAGGTTTAGGAACTGCATTTCTAAATAAAATTAGCCAGCAGAAGAAGACCCTTAGAATATATTTTTCAATAAACAGGCCATGTATATTACATATATCCATGAAAATTAAGGGAAGACTTCTATATTACAAATGCCATAATCCTCATAATTCTCTTCTTGAATTTTAGTGATATATTTAGAGGTGCTTAGAAAACATCCATGGGGTTCTGATAACGCCAGTGAGTTTGGGCTGAGGTTTCAAATATGCAGTATGAAGTAAGGAGTTGTTTTGATGATTGAGAAGCGTTCCCCAAGCTTCAAAGAGTTAACTCACTCTAATACCTGACAATCTGTTCACATTGCACAAAAGTCTGGTTGAAGCTATAAATACTTCATGACAGCTTGTAGAAGAGTCCTGTAGTGATTGGTCCAGGCAAACGGGATGCAGAAATGAACACAGGATGTCCAGGATTTAGGCAAGTCTGGTTCTTACTCCTGATTGTTATCTGACTTTCACCTTCTGTTTGGTATCTGGATTTGGTATCTGGATTTTGTCTACAGGTCATGTACCTGGATTGTCAAAGAGCTGGGATATTGTATGCCTTGATCAATCAAGTTCAGGTCTTCTACGGGCTATCATAGCAAAAGTTGTAAACTAAATTGTGAATTTATAAACACAAGCCCTGATCAGCTAGTGGTACACAAACCATTTCAAGGTTTGTGTACCACTAGGGAAATATGTCCTGCTATCTTCTCGCCCAACGGAGATGAGAGTTGGCCACATAGTACTCATGGCTCAGTAGTTGCCACTGTGTTCTCTGACACATGAGAGGAGATGTTTGGGAAGGAGGCATGTTTGAGTCATGCAAACCAGCGTGATACTATATGCTTCCGCTCTCATGGTCCAGCACAGTTGTGGCCTTAGGAGAAAATAACAAAGCGAGCTGCATTTGGGAACTTCTTGGTTATATGGTTGGGAAAAGCATTTCTAGCACAGCTGGCTGATAGAGAGTTTATTAAGTTTCATGACAAAATCCTGAAGTTCACAATTTTTTTTTTACCTTTAATTTGGGATGGAAATAAACACTACTCCAAAACTTTCCATAGCATGGAAAAGCCTTGGCTTCATGGCGTTATGCCTGGAAGGCTGACAACAGGTTACCTACCTTAGAGGTCCTCAGTTTCATTTGTATGTGGACTACTGAGGATAAGAGGAAAGCATCTGACAGACAAGTTCACCAGTATCTAAGGCAAAAATTGCACCATTTCCATATGATGTTTCAATTTGAACATATCAGCAAATATAGTCAGAGACAAATGCTATGTCTCATTCTTATTTTTATTTTTGAAGCCTTTCACTTCCTCTTTTAGTTGTCTCCTTGGGCTTATTTGTTCTAATACTGTTTTGTAACCGTGTATCTCACGTCCTTTTAAACATAAATGGAAAGCCAAATACTACAGGTGGATTAATTGGTTCTCAAGGAGTGGTGAAGATGCTGTAGTATCAGCTGTTTCAGTAGATGTGTCTTTTCTTTATTTTTAATTGTTGGTCACAAACCAGAAATGCACTATTGCAGGTACTGCACCAAACCCACCAGGCCTTGTCCTTTGCATCCTCTCAGCTTCTGACCATAAATTAGGGCAGTATGTGTGATGATAGCAGGAGTGGGAAAGAAGGCAAAGACCACATAGAACAAGAACAAATCCTTCACTTCAGATTTGAGTAACAGAAAAAAAAGGTTGTGGTTTGGTTTTTTTTTTATTTCCTTCTATTTCCTTATCTTTGTTTCTATTTCACTTCACTTCTCCATGTCTTGTTTCTGCCCTCTTTGAGTATCACTTTTCATCGCTGATCAATCTGTCACGTTCCCTTCTCACACGGTGCACGGGGTGAGTGTACAGCCTGCCTTTGCTGCCCAGGTTTGACAAGTCTGGTGGTGTTGCATCTCTGAGTAACCAAGGCTTGTAGTGTTAGTAATGTACACTTCCTTTAGATACCATGTGAGCTGAAGCATGGGCTTTTGCGTAAGGGATAGTTTTCTATGTCATTGTGTCACCTGTATTTACATTTCTGGTATAATGTGTCCAGGTTACTGTTTCATTTCAGAGTGCCGGACACTGGCTTTTGTCCTGGGTGTTTTGAACTATTACTTTCTGACTCTTCAACATAGGTGGCATAAATCTGGCTTAACACTGGTATCCGTGTTTACCCTTGTTATTTCCATTTTAATAAAGAAATAAGGAAGGGGCTGCCAGAAAGATCTGGAGTAGAAATACGGAGCAGATCTCTGAGCAGAAATTTAGAAGGAAAGGCAGAATGATGAAAGCCCTGTGGAAGAGTAAGGAGCAGGGGCAAAGTATCCCATTTAGCTAACCATGCTACAAGGTATCTGAAGAAAACCTTCAATTTTTTCCCGCACAGACTGACCATTGTATTCCACATTGACTTGCATTAGGAGGGTGAAAGAGCTGTTTTCTCCAGGACTGCAGGTGTGTAGTTTCTGTCTAAAGTAGATGTTGTCAACAAAGGGGGAGGAAAAAAAAAATTGAATTCTCAGACTCATAAGGCTGTAGGATAATTCAGATTGGAAGGGACTGAGAAGATCATCGATGGCCTCCTGCCATCACCTAAGTTCCTCTGTGTTTCTGTTACAGTCTTGATTAATGAATAAATAGGACCCGGTTTACAGATGTGCACCTGATTTCTTTGCCAGAGAAAGCTGGGAGTGGCTTGTTCAGACTTCCAAAGACCAAGAAACTGTATTTGGCTGCTGAAAGCAGATCACTATTTAAACATTAGCTTGACTCCAAAGACTCCCTTGGAGGTCAGGCAGCCCAGTAAGCCAGGAGTAAATGACCCACTGGAGAATTGTTCTGGAAGTCTAGACATGAGGTTTTGCTTCCACCACTGGTTATTCAGATTTACAACTGCAGTTCAATTACAAGTTCTAAGCAGTTGGTGTAAATTTGTTGTGCTGTTGCACACATGCTATGGCCTGTTCTGTTGCAAATCCAAGTTTGGTTTCCTGGGTGGGAATATAGGCAGGATGCTTCAGTTCTCCTCTTCTTACTGGCAACATCAAAGTGTACCCAGTTTAATGAGAAGGTTTTCCTCACCTGTGCACAGATATTTTCTTGCCACTTCCCTTATGTTGGCACTGATGCTTGCTTGTAACTTCCTGGAGCCTGAGTATCAAGAAAATTGTTAGTATTAGGTTGGTTTAGCTTCCTGAACCAGATCTCTGTGGCCAATCTCTGCAGCAGAAGCTGCCATGGCAGAGGGGGAGGGAGCTTGCAGTGGGGTGAGCGAACGGACTGGTTTAGCTGTAGTATCAGACTGAAATCT
Source organism: Cuculus canorus (assembly GCF_017976375.1). Lineage (NCBI taxonomy): Eukaryota > Metazoa > Chordata > Aves > Cuculiformes > Cuculidae > Cuculus > Cuculus canorus. The sequence goes on from NC_071416.1 coordinate 14,610,348, forward strand.
GTTGATAATTTTTAGTTTAATGTGAGAGGCCCTCCCTGGAAAACAAAATTTGTATTGTTCAGTTGTTTGGCACTCTTCCAATTATGCTGATTGTCTTTTATTGGACATTACTGATTTTAGCTGTACTTGATTAGAGCAGTAGGTTGATTTTTTTTTTTTTTTTTTTTGACTAATGCTTACAGTTGTCACATGTTTTTCTCTGCCAGGTCAGTTAGAAGCAGCATGACGCCAAGCGTCTGCATTTGTTCTTCCTAAGAGCAATATTCAAAGCAAACAAACAAACAAACAAACAAAAAGCAAAACCAAAACATGCCAAACAAAAAAAAACCTCTTTGAACCAATGTTCTCTTGCCTAATCTCATTTCTTGACTTTATCCTTCTGAAGCTAAGACCAAAATCTGTGTATCAGACCTTCTCAGGGTCTCATTTTACTGAGGAGGAGTAACTTAATGGACTAGGAGTCACAGACTTGAATTTTGAGACCAGCCAGGCATATAAGCACACATGCAGTATGTACTAGTGGAGGACCAGCATCCTACCTTGCCATGGGCATACGCTAGCCAGGCATCCCTGGGCTGCCTTCTGTTATGCAACAGAGATCTGCTCTTAGAAACTCCATGGCCAGTATTATAATTTAAAGCAGCACATAACTTATCTTCAGCGTTATTGGTGAAATACAACGAAAGAGCAATTGTTGGCTCCCGCTATGTACTTGCCCCTGCATAGAGCAGAGGTCAGAAGTAGGAGAGAATCAAGCTTATGGTTTTGATTTCATATTAAAATGTTTTATTGTGGCTTCATTTAATGTCCAGGGTTCTACAGTTGAATCACACATCATTCAGCCTCTTAATTTCCTGTAATAAAAATATAAGTGCTCAGATAAAGAAGTTCAAAGACCTTTTCCTGAAAACCATGGGGTAAGGGAGAGAAAAATCTTCTCTAGACTTCTTCCAGCTCTTAAACAGGTCTACAGTGTTAGATTATTTGTTTGCATGGTGTCCTTCATTGTCACCATCTTCTTATCAGAGGCTTTTGAAGTCTATACTTCAACATATTCAGTAACTTGAAACTCCATTTGCTGAGCTGGCTGAATGAGGCACATGGCGCTGTGTTATCCACGCTCAGTGCAAGTGGAGCTGCCTCCCTTCAGCGAGTCAGCAGTCCCGGGGCAGGAGTCAGCATAGGGGCACTGGGAACTGCCTGATCTAGTCAACCTGCCAGGAAAGCATTTGGTCACTGCCTTAGTCAGATACATGGACATTAGGCATTGCCCTCTGAGAAAACTTGGCTTGAATGGCTGTGGAACTGAGGCAACAAGGATTGCTTTGGACAGCTTCGTGCTATACGTTTATCTGTTTACCTTAAATTCCTGTTTGCATAACTGTCTGATTCTTCCAAGGAGTGAGCCATTATTGACTCCTGTCGAAATCGGAGATGCACATGATTTAGAAAAGACAGGCAGTGCTCTGAGGAGCTCGCTCTCTGCCGTGCGGGGATGCACTGGCCATGCTACCATTAGACATGAAGGGGTTCCGATTACTGAAAGCATCAAGAAGCCATTGGAGCCTTTTGCTGGATTCGTCTTATTTAGTACAGTCAGTCATAGGGTTAGTTTAACTGGCATGATAAACAAATTACTAGAAGTCTTTATTTCTGCGGTGTTTCTTGCCTGTGTTCTCTAAATCCCACAGAGGCCCCATGAAACCCCAACACAGGGAGCGGCAGCAAGCACAAAGCACGAATAAAGAGAATGCTAAAGCTGGGCTGCATAACCCTGCTTGATGTGCGGTCTCCTCTGATATCACAAACTTTTTCTATTAGGAAAAAGAAGCCAGAAGCCTTTGCCTACCAAAAAAGAATCTTTGATCTAAGTCTTTTATGTTTCTCTCTCCCCACCAGCACCACCCCCCCTTGCTAAAAGGAGCCATGCCAGCATTATAGAAATAGCATCTGCAAAACAATTTGCAAGCTGGCGTTGAATACATCTTGCTTTTCAAAAAAACAAATTTTTCACATAATGTCATGTGGTGATTTTTGTGATGTTGCATTTTTTAATGGACTGTGTGTAGAAGATGGATGTCAAAGACGTAAACCCAACAAACAACTGTAAATATTTGCCTTGAGAAAGCATGTGGTATATCCTGTAATTCTTGGCTCAGCCTCTTAATCTGGGGACAGCTTAATTAGTTGTTAGTGGACTAAAGCAAAGAAAATCTTTTAAAAATAAATTAAATAAACAACATGAGGACTGATTTTTATGAAGTGCTATAGTCCACAGTGGCTTTTGTAGAATTTAAGGGTGCTCATCACTTTGAAAACTGGGCCCTGAACTCATAGTCTGAAAGACGAAATTTTAGCAAAGTTCCTGGCACTATATGAAATCACCCAGATGAGGGGTTTCAGAAACTATTGGCAAAGCACAGTCCGCTAATTCCATATTTATTTTCCTAAATATGTGGCCATCATTTCTGAAATACAGAATTCCCTTCAGATTTTGCTGCTTTTTGGTCCTAAGGGTAGGATAATGTTTTAGAAGGTGGAGGCGAGTCAATGGGTTTCCCTTTTGTGAAAAAATCTGATGTCTTGATATTTTTTTTCATTCTACCAACATCCTGAAATATAACTAAGATTAGTGAATACAATGATAACTCCATTGACTTATAGTTCCAAATAGATGGTCTGGGTTTTTTTCCAGTGAGCTCTACAAGTGTGGAAAAAAGACCTAAGCATTACTGAGGACAGTTTACTGGGATCTCTATTTAGCATGCAGTCAGGATTTAAATTTCTTTTTAAAAACATTAGACCATGTAAGGAGTGCGATAGAAAATAAAATATAAAAAGTTAATGGTGTGATGTCATCTGGAATACTGTGTTCAATCTTATTTCAGCGCAATGTATTAATAAAAAAGGTGGCTAAGAGGTGAGTGGCACGTTTAAAATGGCTAAAGGAAATACTTTTTGCAGTGCAACACAAATATTCCATGGAACTCATTATTGCAAGATGTTCTTGTGGCCAAAAAAAGTTAGATGTGTATCAGAAATAGCCATAGGTACATTAGATAGGACAAGAAAAGAAGTTATAGCTCCTCAAGCTCCAAGGCATAAGGCACTGTTAACAGATGTGTGATAGAAAGCATATCTGCTGTTGATAGGATGTACAAGATCCTTGAATATCCCAAACACTCGATTGGCCAGTGTTAGGGAGAAGTTGCTTATCTAGCGAGGTCTTACTCCGTACGGTGATTTCTATACCTATATGAAGTAGTCAATTCTTCAGATAAATAATACAATGAATTTACTGCATCTTGGGCAGTTCTACTTTTGATTAGCTGAGTATTTTTCCTAGTTAAGAGTCCAGGAACGACTGCAGCAAGGCAGTTCTGGATTAATTTGTTCTTATAGGAGTTTGTTCTCTACCTAACCAAAAGGCTCTCAGGTCTTCACCGGTGATTTACGGTGATATTTACACAGAACAAGCACTTCTGAGCACATGGGTTTTGTGGTGGCTTTTTGTTTCTCTTTTGAAAACAGAGACCATCACATTAAACCCTAATTTAAGAATTTTCACTAGCAGTTTTGCCTGTGCTGTTAACAAACTGTAGATGCAAATATTGTTCCCACTCCATGGCTCCTGAGGAGAGTGTTTCATTGATATGTTAATATCTTCTTTTCTCTTCTTTCCATGACCTAAGATCTAAACAGCCACACTATTAGATACAGTATTTGCGTGAAACAAAAGTCACATATCATTCTTGGTTAGAAACTAAGCTTTTTCTGTAAATGCTTTCTGTAGGGAGAGTTGGGCCAAGAAATATTTTACTGTGTGGGAGTTTTCGGACAATAACAAATAACACATTTTTATTCAAAGTAATATAGTATTTATAGCTGTGATAGTCATGTTGCTATTTGTCTGTTGTCACTCTTACTAACGTTACAGATAAAGTAGATATAATATGAATCAGGGCATAAATATTAATTTTTACTATAAGCCTCATAACTTTGAAATCTTAGTATGTGGAAAAATATCAATAATCAGAAAGTAGAATGCTTACAACTGAAGATAATTTGGGTGTTATGTTACACCAAGAAGTAGGGTGGATAATTAGAAATCAGTTATGTGCCCTGAGTGGGACAAAATATTTATCTGGAATTTGGAAGATTCTGCATTGTTCAGAATACAGAATACTCGCAATGTGCCAACTGAAAAATAATTAGAAATAAACTGCTCCATAGGGCTTGTAATTGGAGTTAAGAAGTCTGTGTTCTGTGATACTGAATTAATGTGTGACCTCGAGAAAATAATGTGATCTGTACTTCATTGTTTCTATCTCAGTCATGTCGATATTGGTAACTTCCTTGATAAAACTGCTTTATTAACAGACTTTTCTTAACACCTTTTAAGGAACTGGCCTCTGCTGCCTGTGGTCAAAGCAGCTGACGTAGAATAAAAATGCTGAACTTCAGCAGAGCTTGGGCTAAACAAAGACTCCCACCTTTCATGCAGGCAGCTGAACAAATTGTAACATCAGTGGGAATGACTGAATCTCCCTTCTGTAGGCAGATGCAGTAGATGGCAACGCTTCAAATCTTCCCAATGAAAATATCCCGAAATATTTTAGATAATAGGAAGTTTTTCTTCATCAGAAATCTCACCCAGACACCAAATAGCTCTTAACGAATTGTAATGCTCCTCATTCAACAGTCGTTGACACATACTCTAAACATTTTTACTGTAAGTCTTTGCTTGAGGGGTTTTTTTTGTGAGTTTGTATGCAAGCACTCCAAATGAGTCATTAAGATACCGATTAAAAATAAAGTGTTGAATCTCTTTAAATGGTAATACGCAATGTGTGTCCGAAATCTGTATGAATCAAATCCATCAGCATGACACCTATTTCAAACCACCACTAGAGCCGAACAAATAGAGTAATTGGTATGAAAGAATTTTAAAGTATGTAGAGCAAGTGATTCTCTTATCACATGCTCCTTCTTGAATTCAGAATGAGAAATTTCTGCCTTAGATATTGTTCTGGTAAATCAACAGATAACATAACATAATATAAACTTTAGTAATTAAGATAGAATTTTCACTGTAGGAGCCTCATGTAGCAATTCCGTGAACACTTCTATACGTCTATAAGCATACAAAAGCAGTTACATATAATTGTCAGTTTCAGGAATCTAGAAAAAGTGTATTTTAACTAAGATATAGCTGGTGGTTGTGATGGCACTGCAGAAGCAAGAGTATTCGGGGACCTTACACCTGGATTATGGCAGGTTTTCTTTTACGTACTCTCTGATTTGCCCATCTGGGATAGCAGCAAGTACTACCTGTTCAAAGCACCAAGTGCCTTACAGCCTCATCCACCTACACCTTCTTTCCCAGCAGGCTCTCATACACAGATGTAGCTCCATTGATTAGTATTTAATGTGATGGTCTATTGTATATACAGGTGGAACATCCCAATGTTTCAGTACCACTTGAAGGCATCACAAAGCAGGTTGAGTAGTGTCCTTCCAGTGGGCTGCATTTATCAGTGGTACAATTTCTTTCATTTCAAAGCTATAACAGAGTAGCACAATTACATGTATATCGGGACTTTATTGCATGTCTTATTTATTCATGGTTTCAGTTTCTGGTATCCCAGCACAGAACTATTTCCTTGCTTACCCCCAAACACAATTATCCTTCTTACAATGGAGAACAATATTCTCCACAAGCAGCCTATTTTATTTAAGGAGCAGGCTTTTTCACTGGGGGGGGGAGGGTATTTCTGAAAATAAACAATCCAAAGGATTACTCCTTAGAACAAGTGCCAAAAAATATCACTTAACTGAACTTCAGGGTTCACAAAGCAGAGCTCTGAATTGAGGCCCTTAACTTCTTGATCCTCCACTGACCCCACGTTGTATGTGCACAGCAAATATTTAGCTTATGTGGTTCAGGTATGCAAAAATCTATGAGCACTTTAGTGCATGAACACTGCAGAAGAAAAGAAAAAAAAAAAAAGAAGAAAAAGTAGATCCATATGTGCCAATAGTATTAGACAGCACAACTGACCAAACACCTTCCAGTGCTTGTGCTGGGCTTTTGTCTCACTGTGCTTACATGCAGTTATGTTAAAAGAGAAAGCAGCAGGGGTTGCACTTTTTTTTTTTCTTCTTTTCTTCTTTCTTTTTTTCTCTTTGTGGTGTGCATGTCAGCATCTTTTATTTCATTGCTCCCATGTATGTCATTTTCGACAGTTAACAGAGAATTACACCTAGCGTTCTCATGACCATAGCCTGAGGTTTCCACAGAAAGTTAAAACTGCTAAAGCATATTTCAGTCTGCTAGTAAAATAGAGGCTAATTTTTTTTAAATAAATAAACCATGATAGTATACAATCATTTGTATGTAAAAAGAGCATAATGTCCCTGAAACGTGTTTAAGCAGAATTATGGTTCTGTACCAAGCTACCAAAATGGTCTATAGAACCAAACACTCCAGGTATCTCCTCAGCTCCATGGAATGTTCCTGAGAACCAGGGATTTGGGTGGGAAACTGATGTGCACAACTATACCAGAAAGCTCGGCTCTGTACTGTCCCCAGCTCCCTAGTGACTGTACACCTGGAAAGTGAGAGACATTCCCCCTCTGGCATCTGCTGTTTCTGCAGTAGCGGGATGGGTAAGTGAATTTTTGTACTTTAAAAAAATACTTGGTTGTTCTTCTCGTGGTTCCTGGTTGGTAGGCTCTGATGAACATGGTCTGACACCTGTCCGCTGCACAGCTGCCCAAACCCTCCAGCCAGCTGAGGAGGATCTGGGCTGGGAGGTCCCAGGGAAGCCGAGTCCCCGTTTTGTGTGTGTGTGCTCATGAGAGTTATGTTGCAGCCCTCTGGCTAGATAAGCCTTGAAACTCATCTGCCTCTTCAAATCTCCTGGCTTTGAAAAAGATAGGGACTTGCTCTGCAGTTCTGGACTTGCTTGGAGTCAGTTATTATGACGAGCATGTGAAATCATCCCAGCAGGGAGCTGGGACCCATACAAGTAGAGAATATTAATGTCTTCCTCCCAACCTTCCTTTGTTTTTGACTTTTGCATTTTATATCCCGTTTTTCTCGATGCCAACAAATAAAAGCCAAGCCCGAGTCCTATTGTTGCTCTTCAAATTTCCACAATCCCTTCAATTTAAAATGTTTGCAAAATCATTGGATTTGTGAATAAATTGCCAGAGGTTTGAGGTTTGGTTTACATTTATCTTCCTGAGGAACGGCGCTTATCAACTCCTTGTGAGCTGTCATCACCTTATAGGATCTGCTAAATACACAGTGTTCAGGCTGCTGTTTCAGCAGAGTGCTAAAGGCTTGTCCATTGTAATTAACATATTCATTGAAAACATTTAAACATCAGCATTTGAAACCCTTAATATACTAAACCGCCCCTCTGGCCCGGAGGGGCTGTCTGGGGGGGAGAAGCTCATGGTTAAAGGTGCAAAATAACATAAGACAATCCTTAAAAACCCAGCTCTGCTTTCTTTAAGGAAATAGGACAGAGACAGTTTCTTAATTCTTTGCTTTTTTTTTAATTTATTTACTTCATACCATTATTTCCTTGAGGGGGGGGAAAAAAAAAAGCTGTTAGGAATGAATTCTTATTCAAACCTCCCAATCAAACGTGCACTTTATCATCCGCCCTCGGCTGGGCCCAATGTGATAGGAAGAGCCCTCAGGACAAAGGAACAGAACACAAAAAGGCATTTGGAGAATCATTAAACCACAGTCGAGCCTAATTGCTTCGTATTGGTTGAGAAAACATCCAACATATTTAACTTTACCAGACAGCTGGTATGTGGATCCGGTAACTGTTCTTCAAGAGCGTTGGTATAGTGTTGTTTTCATGGTGTTTTTTTGGTTTTTGTTTTTGTTTTGTTGTTTTTTTGGTTTTTTTTAAATTATTATTATTATTATTACACTTGAGAATTAATATTTTAAACCCTCTGGAGTAAATCTCTCTCTCAGAAGGAGCAAAATAAATCTGTAGTGAGTGCATTACTAACTCCTCTAGTTTGTGATTGTGGCTTTCTGATTCTGTTTGGGGACTCTGTATTCAGCTAATAAATAACAGTGGAGTGACATTTGGCCTTAAATATGTATTTAAATGAGTCACCTTGAATGAACGAGGCTGCTCTTGCTTAGAAGGAAGGAACATTTAAGGAGATGTTTTTCTCCGTGGCTTGTGCAAGGCTTTCTTGTCTGAACTGTAATTTATGGGTGCACATTTCAGTAGTCTGAACCTTCCTTTATCTGATCTATATGTACATTCTTTGGGGGGGAAGTGATTATTCAGATTTTAGAACGTACAGCAAAGTAGTCTAAAAGAAAGCTGTAGGAAAACAGGCACTGGAGGGGGGAAATGCCTATATTTTTATGTTTTAAATCCTTCTGGCAAAAGGAAATAGGAGATTTTCATAAAAGTGAGACTTCCTCCTGCTTACCTGTAGACAAACCACCCCTGCCCAGATGCAGTGCTCTCTGTCACGGTGGATAAGGCTGCCAGGGTCTTCCATTTGCTTTCAGTCTAGTAAAACTAAACTTTTTTTCCATGAGTCTGGCTATTTGTCTGGGCCCAAGGTACCTCTGCAATATCTCTTAAATACTGTTATTTAATAACTTAAACCCTTTTGATGGAATCCTGGTTTGGGTGTTGTAACAGAGTGCACTTTTTACTGGTTCATCCTTAGTCCTTTTGGTGATGTTGACCTACTACAGGTGGACCGGACCACGCATGCATAAGAAGTGTATTTTTCATGCTGTATTCATAATTGTCGAAAGCAAGAATTATCAAAAAGATGTTTTACGGATTCTTTTTCTCTCTTCTTTTTATATCACTTTGCTTAACCAGAAGGGATCACAGCTGAGATATTGTCGTGCTGCCACTGCATCAGCAACAGCCACCATTTCACAGCAATCCTAGTGTTAAAACCAAATGGTGGCACAAAGGGCTCTGCTCATCATTCATTCCCCAGCTGTCTTTTTGCCTTTGCCACCCTCCTCGTTCTCCTCCTCCAATAAAACCTTTCACTTACAGAAACTCAAAAAAAGGGCTTAATCCGCCTGTCCCTGCAACATCAGCCCCACAGGTTAATGCACACTTCAATAGCTAAAATCAAAGAAATGCGCTTTCTTACAATGGGGCCTTTTAAAAAAAAATCCTATACGTCTATTTATGAGCCATCTAATCTCAAAAATCCTTATTACCTATCGTGTTACTTTAAATCATGGACGTGAAGGAAGGGGAGTCTTGGCATTCAATTATCCTTCTTGCTTTAACAAGGTGTGTATAATAAATGAGCAGTTCTTAATTGACTTCGATGCAATTTGACACTACAGGAGTAGGAGGGAGAGGGAGCCAGAAAGAAAGAAGACATGAATCTTAAAGATGTTAGACAACGCAGTTATTTATAACATGAGTCATTATTTCATGACATTAAACTAATAAATATTTAAATAAATAATATTTAGTGTAAAAATATTTACAAGCAATGTTTTGCAAGTAATTTGTGTTTTACAGGTTTTTGTGCTGTCACAGACAATATTTTGTCATTAGTTAAAAGGTAAAATTCTGAAGATTGTAATAGTTATTGCTAGAGCAGCATGGTTAAAAATGTAATTTCCTGCTTTATAGGTTTCTTTATTTAAATTAGACTTTATAAAAACAGATAATGCAATAATAAAATCACTGCTCATAAATATTTTATCTGGGCAATGAATGATGCAGAAACATATTCAACCTCTTTAGATGGATTTAGATGGATTTAGTCAGTTTCTATGAGGTGTTTCCAAGATACTAGGAAGGTCTTCAGAACAAACATTTGTCAGTATAGTCATGCTGAATCAGGTTATGACATTTTTGGGTGCCATTTTTAATGTGAACATAAGCCTTCAGGCTGTAGTTTTATAGTAGCTTTAATCTGGCATAAATCCTCCCCGTGTGTGTTCATCCTCAGCCAGATCATTTCCCTGGGCTGGCATCTGTGCAAGCACGAGCCAGGAAGGGCAGGGAGACGTGGTCCCACCATTCCCCGTTGCAGACCAGACTCTGGATGGTTCACTGGGAGCAGCAACTGCAGCTGAGTGCCACACAACTCCATGGTTCCCTCTGCGTGAACTCCCCGGTGTGTTTTGGTGATGCCACGGCAGGTTTTTCCCTCTTTGCAGGAGAGTTTGATAGAAGTGAGCTCCAGTGGCTTTGGTGTGGAAGGACAAACGCCATGGGCACAGCTGAAGAACTGCTTGAAAAACATGTTTGACCCCCAATAGCAGAAGAACGCCCTGAAACCCGCCAGTATTGCCTTCAGGAGCCAGGGCAGGTAGATAGGATAAATCAGGCAGCCAGGAGAGCACAGTGTGCGCAGCCAGTGCTGCCCCATCCTCCACAGAATGAGGAGCTGGATACGAGTTAAAAGCACTGATACAGCTAAAGCTTCCTGAACTCCGCTCCAATGATTTATCCGTTAAGCCGTACTACTTCCTACTAGCTATGAAAAGCAGTACACGAGGGGAGGTTCGTGTGTGCATGCGTGTGTGTTCCAGTTAAAGCCGTTTCCTGCTTTGGCACAGTGTCTCTTGAGCCAAAAAAACTCCTGGGAAGAGGTAGTTTGCTTGCATTGATCTGCTCTTAAAAATGGTTTTGCTAAATGGTATCACCATATGTATTTTCAAAACTAGTGTCATTTTCAGTCAGAACAGGCAGTTTCGCCATTCTTCTCCACCCGCAACTAATTTTCTAGCACTGCAACTTCAAATATATCTTTCAGCCTCTGCCCCCAACAGAGCTGGGCCAGGAGCCAGAGCGCAGTAATTCTTATCAAAAGATCACTTTCAAACTTTAACCATGGGAGTAAGGTGTTACAGAGTCTTAGATCGAATAAGAATGTACTTCCATCCCCTGACTTGAGCAAAACCAGGCTTGTCACTGCTCAGGAAAAATGAAATGCCACGAGAGTGGAGCGGCGTTGCTTGCAGGATGCATAATAGGCTCTGTCAGCTCTTTCAATCATTTAGGTATGATTTGCATCAACGTTTACAGCTGCTGACTATTTACAGTTACACAGCTATTATGTCTTCCATCAGCTGGTAAATGAACAGGTGTTTACCATTGTACAGGCTGGAAAACAGAATGATAGTTGTAAACCGACAGCGCTCAGTTTGGAAAGCTGTTCCCTTAAGGAAGCAGTAGTGCTGAGCATTGATATAAAATTAGCTAAGTTGCCTAACAACCTCTAATTTTAATACTGACTTTTTTTTTTTTTTGGTGTTGGGAGGGGAATGGGAGGGGTGGCAGAAAAGGAAAGAAACTCAAATTGTGGACAAATGTGCTGTGGCTGAGCTGGTGGAGGCTCCTTACTTCTTGCCTGAGGATGTTACTTGCTCGCCTCTGGCCACAAAATGGCACGTGTGGTCACTCCCAAACTGCTTTAATCTTGCGCTTTATCGAAGTGGGGTCAGTTTGGCATACTGGGGCTAGGGAATAGCTGTATGTGCAGCTGGGCTTGTGCCTGCTTTCTTTTGAAGACCTCCAAAAGGCCTTGCTTAGCTTGGACATCACCCTAGGCAATCCCACTCTGATTTAAGTCCTCACTCTGCTGTTGCCTTGGCAGGACATGCGCAGGTGTGGCCTGAATGGGTTGGTCCTCCTTATATGGGGGTTGGAGCTAGATGATCTTTAAGGTCACTTCCAAGCCTTACTACTATACTATGATATTGCTCTTTTAGGGTACCTTGTTGTCCCCTTGTTTAGTATTTGTTTTCCAGTTCTCACAACCTGTGCCGTCCCTCAGAACACACCAGCATGAAGCTTTCCAGGGCTACTGGTAGGCTGCAGTGGAGAGAATGTGCTGGGACTAGCTGTAGTTTCCCAATTAATAACTTTATTAATAATGAAATGATTAATATTAATTAATCCACACAGTCATGGATCAGGAGCTTTTGAGCTAGACACTGTAAAATACTAAAAGAGAAAGCCAAGTCCTTTCCCCCGGAATCTCTGTTTGCCAGCACTACGGGATTATATGCCAGGACTAAAAGTCACGCGGGCTTGCCTACATGGGCAATTTTTCTATCTTACTGAATTACTATTACACAACTGTCCTTAGCTGACTGCCTGTTTTCCAAAATGAAAGAGTCATCAATGAAGTTATATTAATACAACTGGCGTGGTTTAAAGTCACCACGTGGTCTGTACCAAGGATGTCAGAACCATATAAATCAGGCTTTATGATTTCTTTTCAGAAGAGCTAACAAAAATGATGTGAGGGCAGAGTGAACATTTTTGGGAGAAATTTATGTAACAGAAATCCAGTTTGCTGGTTATGAAGTCAGACATCTTTGGTGTAGACAAAGATTGTATTATAGCTGCTTTTAGATCAAAAGAGGTTTTGAATCCATTTTTGTGTCAGTTCTGTGGTGAAACCGTAATCTGTCTTATCAACTCTGTCCTTCCAAAGATATACGTTAAGCTATTCCTATTTCCTTAAGCGCTTTAAACATATGCTTAACTTTAAGCACATGGTTCACTGGGTTTTATTAAATAAAAAAAGTAAAAAAAAATAAATAAAATAATTGGCATACTCTTCCCATTTCAGTTCCCAGCGCAAGCACTGATGACAATCTAATAACAGTATAGAGCACACTCAGATTTAGGTTCAGCTCTCTGTGGGAAACATATATAGCCTTTCTATAAGTCGAAAACTATATTCTCGAGAGTTGTTTCTGGTGCCAAATTTTCAGGGGCCTGAACAACTCCAGACTGCAAACCAGGAAACAATTTAAGCAATAATTTAATGAAAAGGTGTGATCTTATTTAGTTTTTATGCCTTTCAAAGTAGGTCTAAGTTAAAATGTTCACAGTTTTACACTGGCATGCCTAAACTAAAATAGCCTTCACTTTCTTGTGCTGTTAAATTAACTTTTTTTAATGTTTTTTGACAGCGAGGAGTGGCGTCTCATATGAAGAACAGATTCCTTAATTATTTTGCAAGAGCTTGATAGTGTCATTGCCTCTCCCATGAATCCTCTGTTCTGGGCAAGGCTGGGCCCCACCTTAATTGGATCCCGCTTCTCGCGGGCATCCCGCTGCGGTCCTCTCAATGAGGAAGATTCCTCCTGTCCCAGCAGAACACACAGCAAATGCCAGCATCACCAGGAAGGGGGAGGGAAAGGGCTTTTTTTTTTAATAGCTGTCTTAAGGATGAAACAGAAAAAAAAAAAAAAAAAGAGGTTGTCTGCCACCAGGAAGGAAGGATTGGGCAGAATTCTCTTGTCTACTTCCCTGACCTTTTGCACATTATTATTTTTTAATTCAGCAGGCTTTGTTGTTATCTGCTAGTTTCTTTTAGGTGTGTGCACATAATGTTTTACCGGTGACATTTTCTGAGTTTGAGCTCGGTTCTTCACTCTGCTCTGTATCTCATAGAGGTGGGAAACACTTCTGGTAGGTTGAGGAGCACTGGGACCCTCCGGAACGGGTTTGATCACTGCTGTGTTACCCAGGCTGTTATGCATCGGGCACTCAGAGTACCCTTTGCACTCATTTTTCTTTTAATTTTATACTGGATTGACTTCAGTGGAGTCACACCCAAGAAACACCGACATACTTGAGAGCTGAGTCAGGGCTGGTGTACCAGCTTATTGACTGACTGAGTTTCAGTTGTGCAAATTGGAAAACAATAAAACCAAAACAGCTGAATAGAAGTTAACCTTCCAAATTATCACTGGTGGGATGAGGAGTCAGCTTGAGAATATTCAGCAGAAGACTAATCTTTTTTATTTTGTTTTTAATACAAAAACAATGACTATGAGGCAACAAAAGAATTAGAATAATAAGTCCCTTGGTGCAACAGTTGGGCTTCAAACGTGACACCCTAATCAGTGACATCTCTGAAGTATCTTAATTTCTTCACACAAAAGTATATTACAAGAATTGCTTCCATGCATGTGATGAAAGCCAGCTCATATTAGCACTGCTTCTTTCCCCTCTTCTGCTCATGGTACCACTAGAATCACAAAATCAGGCTGCAGCAACAAAAAGCTTTTATTTTAGAAATATGTTTTTTTCCACATTTCCAAAGAGAGGGCCAAGACTAAGAGGAAATTAGGAGCTTTTCGGTGTTGGATTTTTGTTACTGTGTAATATCCTCAGTTTCTTTAGGCTATTATTTGAGCTTAAAGAATTGGTGGATATCGTTCATTATATTTTGGGTGAACATATTTTTACTGTAAATAGCTTGCTTTACAATTAAACCTACTAATTAGCCATCTAATAGACTTACTGCCTTTTTCCCTGGAAGTAAATCAATGAATATATCAGAGCGCTCTGTTTAAGTTTGATATTGAAGGCCTCATTTGTGTATATTCAGGAAAATTAACAGCAACTAGCAGTAAGTACAGCTAAGAAACTGAGTTATTTTATTTCCTTCTGATAACATCCTGTTAGACAACTTTATTTCCTGCATACACTGGGATTTGGTTGTTCCACAGAGCAGTTATGCTTAGGTAAATACGTAGCATGCATAAGCTCAGGTCTTTATGACCATTTTGTTTACATATTCTTCTAAACCAAGAACAGTCCTCAGGTCTGTTGTTTGCCCATGGTCTGCAGTCCATGGCATACTTCTTCCCTACAGCTCTACGCTTAGTATTATTATTCAAATTGTTTCTAAAGTTAAAGAGTGTACAAACAATGCATCAGGGTGTGAATAAGGTATGTGTCAGCCCCGTTTATTCATTTCAGGGCATATTTACGTTACTCAGCATATTTACATTTACTCCTCAGCATCTCGGCTTGGTCAGTGAAAAGCCTGAGCTGCAGAAGCTGTGCTCTGGGCGTACTGTCACTGGAAAGAACACACACCAGACGATCTGTCTTGTAGATACTATTGCCTTAGCTGGCTCCTAAAGAAAACACACCACAGTACGTAGTTTAATATTTAGAGCCTTGTAATCTCTAAACTGTGATGCCTCTGGGACAGGACCTCTTCAGTCTGTGTTAGGATTCTCATGAGGTTCTGATTCATCACTGGGATTCCTGAATACTACCCAGCACAATTCATATGAGATATTACTACTAATATTTTCTTTTCTGTAGGAATTTTCCAGGCTGACTGTGTGTGATAGCTCATGGGAGCTACGTGTTGTTTACCATATTTTTCTTTGATCCATTTTTTGGTGAAGGAAGTTTTTTTAAAAAAATCACTGTTTATTGATATCTGAAGCAGACTGCAGATCTGGGCACTCGATTACAATCTGTACAATATGAATACTTGATTAATAGTTATTGTAAGCATTTGTAAGGAATTTGAGGCACCTGGTTTGAATAAATATCACACAGGGTTAAAGATATCCAAATTCAGCCTAATTTTCATCATCTTGGAAACACAGTCTTGAGTATGGAACCCGGTAACTGTGGGGATCTGCCTTTGATATAAATATTCACTCTGTCCTCTTGAAATTAATGGGCTTTTCTACTGATGCCAAAGGATTCAGGATTTTTCTCAGAATTTCTCAGGTAATGAAATAGTACAAATCAGAAAATTTGCTTACAAGAATTAATTCATATGAATCTGCACTGGGGCAAAATAAACATGTAAATATTATTTTTAAATGGTAGATGCATTCTGCTGGCTGCTGACATCATTGTTGCTCATCATCTCTCTTAGGGTCTGGGTACCCTGAGCACAGGACAGGATGGAAGCTTGAATTTCCTGCGCAGTCGTAACTCTAGATCAGGACCTGGTCAATAGTTTCAAGATACTGCACCTGGCAAAACCCCAGCTTGGTCCCTCTGATGGCAGTGCCTTTTTCCTTCCATCAAATAGTTGTTTTTCTATTGAGTGTTAAGAATTCCACCAGTTCAGCGTGGAGCAAACTAGTTTTAGGTTTTTCCCTGTATTAGGGGAAGTAAATCTTCAGTACCTACAGACCTTTCCTTTAGTCTTACCCTTAATAATCTTAGTGAAAGAAATGGACATCTTCCTATTTACTTAAGTGGAAGCAAAGTTTTTCTTACCATTTCCATCTCAACCCTGATGTGGGTTCGAGTCTGTTTCTGGGGGGAGGGACGTGGGAAGAGGCCTTCTTGCTACTAATTATTCTTGCCTGATTTCCCTCCACCCTCTTTTGCAAGCAAAAGATTCCTAAGGAAGGATTTAGATTGCTTCTAGGATCAATTAGTCCACTGATTTACTTTGCCTTTTCTTAGGTGTGGTCACAAATCGAGGCTCTAGCTTTTCAAAAGTTCTGCTTTTGGTTTGAGAATATTTTTTTTATTTTTCCAGGTGATGTTTTGTGTGCTACTTTCCCTTTTTCTATTTGTCTATTAATACAGACAGTTCTAGCCCATTTTTAACACGACGCGTAACTTCCTTTTTATGGTTGTCAGCTCCTCCTGCTTCCGTAGCAAGTTAAACAGCTCCTGAGTTTCTGTTGTCTGTAAAACTATACTGTATTTCATAGAATCACCAGGTTGGAAAAGACCTCTTGATCATCAACCATTCCTATCTATTTGAAATACTCCACAAAAGAAGTAAAAGAATATAAAATCCATTACTGCATTTTCCATCTTGATCATATTATTTAATTGTTGGCCTCATCATTAAATGGTATTTAATAAAATAGCGTCGAATATATTTACACACAGGTAGTTATCTCAGTTTTCATTTGCATCCCTAGAGTTGCAGACAGCGAGCTCAGGAGCAGCATCTCTTTTCCACGCTGCTGATATGAAAGGTCATCTCATTTCTTAGTTTTGCATCAAGGCACAAGAGGAATATGTGACCAAGGACTCCTCAGAGCCCTCAGCACTGATGGGAACCAGCTCGCTTTGCACAGCACCGTTTCTTCCAAAAAAGATTAAAGGAGGAAAGGGAGGAAAGATTAATAAAAAAACCCCAAACCCGTAGGGAGAGTCATGAGTGATCATATTGTTCCTTTAATGGGTTAACTACAGTATGCGGAAACAGAGAGCTCTTCTTTAAAACGGTTAATTCAGTCAAGGCTTATTCAATAGATAAAAGCGTTTTAAGGACAGGTGCCAGCCCATCAGCCCCTTTTCAGCAGGGCTGAGTGTTTCAAAGGGTAAGTCACTTGCAAATGTATTCTTTCAATAGGTGAGAAATCACTGGCAAGAATAGGTAGTCACCGGGCTCTTGCTAAATGGCACAAAGGGTACTTAATACCGAGTTACCTCTGCAGTGTGAAATTTAATTTTGTTTGTTTATTAACTATCTCTGACTTGATAATTTATTCCCCCACCCCCGGTTATTTACAGAGTTCAGGAACAGTTTCGGTACTCACATTTCTTTGTTCTAACCCAATCGTTCAGAGAAATGAAATCTCCCCGTGTGGGGATGGAAATGCAATTTTCTGAGAAGCCGTATAACTGGCCGGGCTTGTTTAAAGCTAAGAGAGTTTAACTCTATTGACTTTACTGCTTTGCTTTGCTGTTTAGTTGTACTTGAGTGACTTCATTAAAAAGGAGGGCAGTTACTTAATCGTACAATCCAAACCACTGGTGTCATTTGCAGTTTCCTGTTCTATTCTTACTCAGTGAGCTGAACACGAATTCTCCTTTAAAACTTCTCCTTGAGATTTCATCTGAACGGAGCTCTTCTCCTTACGCTGCGAGATTTCCTTCCTATCATTTTCTTAAGAGACAGCGCGTTGGAAAATTACGCTTTATGGTTTGCTGTAAATGCATTTCTGGTTAATGCCACTTTGAAATCCTACCCGCTCGCTTCGGCGAGCGCTGCCGTACTTTATAAGGGTTAGATTGTGTCTCAGAATACCCTTGGCAGGAGCTGATTACCTTTGTTTAGTAGTTGTAATACAGTAACACCAAGAGGCCCACTATGAATTCCTCATAAAAGCAGGCATTGTGTACAGAGTCTTCCCAAGGAGTTTAGCCTCGAAGTGTAGGCGACAATTAGTGAATAAAACAAGGGGAAGCGCAACATGACAGCGAGAGTATTAGGGGCTGTGTGTCTGTGCAGCCCGGTCCAACTGATGCTGGTGCCTCCCAGCAGAGATGCTGTTTAAGGAGAAACCTGGAGGACAGAAGCGTAGTGCCTTTGCTCCTTCTGCTTTTCTTTTTACTCAGGGAAGCTCCCTTCATATATTAATATTTATTAAATTATTAAGCGCTAGTAACTGCCACCACACAGGAATGAGCCAGGCATCAGGTGTTGGTGCCTAACACCAAACTTTTACACATGTACATGCAAAGCTCTGACACTGTTTTTCAGGCACAAGCTTATGTGCAAACCCTCTTTTAAGGTATTTCTTCTCTGAAGAGAACTAATGAACTTCAGTTTCATAGGCATTTATGTTATATGCATGGACGTTACATTTGTGTTTCATATGCACTTATGTTGTGGCAGGAGGGTTGGAACTAGATGATCTTTAAAGTCCTTTCCAACCCAAACTATTCTATGATTCCGTATACTCTGGCATTCCCTTGTCCTGCAAGATTAAGGCCAGACACTATTTTGATTCCCACTCTATGGAATAAACTCCAGCCTTCTTCCCATCCAATTGCAATACATCTCTTTTTGTATCTATCTTTTTGCCTGCTGGCTGGGCAGGGGCACCAGGATTAGGCTGCCGTCCGGTATGTGCTAATTAGTTACCTGATGGTTAAATGGAATTTTACCTGCCTTTCCCTCGCTTTGGGATGCTCCCATCCCTCTGCCAAGTCATCTCTATTTATAAAAAAAAAAAAAAAAAAAAAAAAGATATTAATCATCACTGTGGTGAATTAATGAAAAACTTAATTAAGACATTTCAGCAGCTCTGCCAAAAAAATGATCTGCAGGTTCTGAAACTGTCAATAAGGGGAAGCAGGGTGCTAAACAGTTTGGTTACACGAGCCCTCTTCCTTAGGAGGGGTGACTGCAAGCGTTAGGGCATTTGCAAAGCTCAGTAGTATACAGGCATTTTGAGAGAGGAAAATTTAATACCTGACCACGTGTGAGTTAAGAATTTTTTAAAACTAGAAAAAGTGCACCGGTAGTTTCCAAATTAATAACATGTAAAAGTATATGTTTTTACAAATTCACATATAATTATGTAAAAATATATTTAATTTTTTTTTTAATTTACAGAAACAGATATACAGAAACAAATGGGCAACAGTGAAGAAATAATGTAATTCTAATTTGACTGAGTTTGTAAGGCAGCATCCCACCCACGTGCTCTGGCACGGTGTCCCTTAGCCTGCCCTAATACCTGAGCAGGAGCAGCACTGTTAGAAACATCATTTCCATCTACTGCTCTGCATTGTAAAACTGCTTTCTATGTGCTTCTTTATATTTAGGAAATAGCTAATGGCTCTGCAAGTAATAACACTTTGCATTTCCCTCAGTATTATTCTGTGTTGCCTTACTTTTAGCTCTGTTCTGACCATTGAAATGTTACGTGCAAGTATTTCAAGCTGTTTCACACACTTTTAGGGTGGCCTGGCAACAAACCATGCTCAAGTCTTGTGAAGATGATCTAAATTTTATCTTCATAGAAATATTGAAAACCTTACAAGAAAAAAGTTCCGTGTAGACACAAGGTTAGGGTGTGAGTGCCCAGGATGGCTGCGAGTTTACTTAATCCAAGCCCCGACTAATTGTTCTGTAAGCTTGGAAAAAAAACTCTCACCAAACACTTTTTCCTAATAATTTGAAAATATAATTGCTTGTTTTGTGGGTGTTTAAATGTTATTGAGAATACCCGTAAATAGAAGGAGGAGGAGGGAGGGGGTATCTATTTGTAAGATGAGAAAAGGAACCACTGCCTATTGTTTGACCTGAACAGCTCCCTGATTGACTGGGAGAAGGAATATCTCCATGGGAACAGATGAATGTCTGGTTTTCATGTGGTGAAATCCCCAATCGAGCTCACAGTGGCTTCACTAACATGGCACTCTAAATTGGTTGTTTGCATGCTGTTTCTTACCTTTCACTAAACTAAATAAGAATACTTTCTTCCAAAGTTACTATCCCCCAAAATATAATAATGAAATAAAAATGCAGGACAAATAGTAACTTAAATTATTGCTTTATTTTTTTTAAGAAAATATTTTGGGCTTTTAAGTAGAGCAGGCAAAATAATTAAATGAGACTAAGCATTTAGTATGGAACAGTCTTTTCAACGTGCTTCTTTTTGCAGATTTGAGTGATACAGGAGGTATTAACATGCCTCCTCACAACAGAAGAATGCTGTTAGTTTTGGGGGAATTTGGAGAAACCTCGAATCTATTGTGTCTACGGGTTCACTACAGCCATTTACAATGGTCTGTTTTCCCTCTTAACAGGAGGGAAATGCCAGTTGACTTCAATACTGCTGAATCTAAAAATACTTTTTTTTTTAAGAAAAAAATTAGAGTTAACAAAGGAATCTCAGTTAACGTAACAATAAAAAAAATTGCAATCCAGGTTGGACGAAGGAGTGATTCCTAAATATTAAAGCCCCAGTGGTCTTATCTGGACCAGCTGCTTATAATGTCTGTGAGGAATGTGGCACATCAAGTGTGTGAACACTGCAGCTATTGTATCCTAACAGGCTGATTGAACCCTGGATAATTGGCATGTAACCTTCTCTATTAATAGTGCAGACAGATATGTGAATTAGCTGAATGCCTCAGACATATGCCATGCATTAACCAAAAGGGCTTACAATTCTCATAACAACTTGGCTAACTATTACACCAGTAATTATTCTTTAGAACCTGATAATATTAGAGAAAAATCAATAAATAATTTGTAGTTTCAGGACAGATTATGGATAATCAGTGGCACTGTAACATAATCACCAAAGGTTGGATTCTAAGGAAGATTCGGGACTGACAGTGTGGCACTTTGATGTTTTTAAAGAGGTCAGAGTGTGATTCTCTGTCTTTGTTTAGCTCTTGTAACTTGAAGGAATCGATAGGCATGTGAAACATTTGGAATAATTTCAGGATTGGTATTCTTTCTGTTGTACAAGAGAGGTACGGTTGGGGCCATTGTCTTTGGAAAGGCTATAGATAAATTTCCTTTGTGAAATATAATGTAGAGGGGTAAGTTGGACTTCTTAAATTATTTTTTTTTTTTGCATTACATTGTCCTACTGTTCTGAACTTCTTCCATTGCAGTTGTTTGTCGAGGACGAAATGGCAAAAAACACCTTTTACTTTTTAATTAGTCTTTTGCTAAAGTGATAGAGGGTATGATTCAACTCTGAGTGATCTTGAAAGAATGCAGCATTACAACACTTTAAAAGCAGAGAAATATCAACTACAGGCAGAGAATATTTAAATATGGGAACCCCTAGAGCTGCATAACCTGTCTGGGAGTGTGCATTTAGTGAAACAAGCTGCAGCAAACAGAATAATCCAACAGAGCTATAGGGCTTTTTGCTGTTTGAGAACCTTTTCCAAAGGACTTTTCCTTAGAACATCTTTTTACAAATTGGTGGGAAATAATTGGGAATTTTAGGATAGAAATTCAAGTTCAGATGTTCCAACACTTATGAAGCCTGTGCTTTTGTTTTGCATGAATAAATGGATATGTATTGCAGTCTCTTTTGCAAATGGTTTAGTCATTTAGATGATACTCTTAGTAATTGCCATGTCAAGCTGGAATCAAATAAACAGAGACATAAAAAGTATTTTAAACAGCTACAAATACTACACAAATAGAGGCTCTTTCATTTCTGAGCTGATTTCATTTGAATCTGCGATATCCCACAGAGGCAGAGTCGAAAACAAGGTATTCAGGAGATGTTACAGTGCTAGGGACAGAACTTAAAAGAGCTCCCAAATACAAAGCAAGCACCTAATCTCACATTATTCTTTGGCAAGAATGTATCTTCATGCAGAGGCTAATAATTCTTTCTTATCCTTTTCTAGTTGTCTCCTGCATGTGAGTTTACCATCATCAGCTTACAAAGACCATAAGACTTTCTTCCACCTGTTGCAGTTCATTCTCTAATTACCTGGCTCTCCTTTTAGAATTGTGCCAGTATCTCTTCTCTACCAGCTTTTCCGCCACAACATAGCAATTAGACCAAGACTCATCTTTCAGGCTTGAGGTGAACTTCCTTCTTTCAGCTCCCCACCTATGAAAACCCTCCGTAATCTCAGCTACTGCCAGTGCTAGAGAAAGCCCCTAGTTCATTAACTCGCCCAACAATGTGATTTGTACCAAGCAGTTGCAAATGGTTGTAATATGCATCAGGTCTAGACAAACTGAAAATCAGATCATTGGTCTGAGTTGTGGTGGTTGGTCTTGTTCTCACCAGAGTATTTGTGAGGAAACTGAGGTAGCCTAAACATTGTAAAAGCAACTTGGCAAAGTGTGTTACTAAAACTCTGAGGAGCCAGCATAAGAGGGGGATGAAACAGTCTTCCATGTGCATGAATTTTGCCACTTGTTTTCTCATTTCCTGTCTTCCTAATGGAAAGATCCAAAGAGAGAAAGCTCTGGTGGGTAATGGCGTGACCATACAGTCACTAGAATGAGTCTGAACCAGCATCGTAGATCTCAGCTCCTAGATTTGGGAAGAATTGGCTATGAACTGATCTTTGCCACTCAGCACCCTCTGTGTTGCGTGCCCACTGTGTCGAGTCTTGGCTTGGAGGTCCATCTGTGGCAGCTTTACAAGGAGCTGATTTCCTCTCAGCAGTAGGATGTCAGCAGATCAGCAGAGCGGAAGTCCTGTTTTTTGCAGTTTCTTTTTGGAGCTCTTGGGACGCGTGAGAGCAAAGCAAAAGAAGCAGCCCAGATTGTTGCACGCTTTACTCTTGAAAACAGAGATCATGGCCAGTTTTCGAAGATGACTTTACAGGGTTTGAATCTCTGCCAAACATGGTAGCTGTAGACCTAATGTCTAATTTCAATTCAATGGATTGCCATCTAGTTCAAAAGGTATTTTATTCTGATTTGTTGGGAAGTCAGAGCAATTTGGTATGGCCCTTCAATAGCTCTTGTGACCACAGTAATAATTTATATAAAGATTTTTTTTGCTCTGTATCCTGGCAGATTTTGAGGGCGCGCATGTCTAAGAAGACTTTGAATAGTGCTTGGTTGAAGTAGGATATATTTTTTTGTTTGATACTTATTTATATTTTAGATGTCTAAACTGTGTGATCTATAAAATGTATATAAACTCATTTTATGAGAAACATACATTAAAACGTACATTTATTTCTGTCCTGTTTATATTAGGTACCTTTTAACTGTCTCTATGTACACAAAATATATAACTATATAAGCCTGGATTTATGCCTTTCTATGCAGAAAGACATACAGACTGCTTCAGAAGTTCTCTGGCTGTATGTATTTTTCAAGTTTCGTGTTTTCCTTGGTGGCAGACATGCCACAGTCAGCAGTGAGGAAAAGACTGGTAGAAACTGGCAGATAGATGACCTTAACTGGGATCAATACAAAAAGCTTCAAGAGCTTATGAAATAAAATACTTTGAAGCAAAATGCAAAATTGGATTTCACAAGCCATCATTACTGTTTGTCACTTTGGGGAGGTGAGAGAAAGACCTGTGTGCTGTATTTAAAGTGTTCACATAGGAAGAAGACTTGAATAAGCTGAGTTCAGAGCCAGCTTTAAAGATCACACTGCCCGTGAGCAAATTACTTCAAAGTCCCCTTGCTTAAGGAAAAAAAATGTCTGGGAAATAAGCTGGTTGATTCCGTTTGTCACTGATGATGGCCAGTGTCAGAAGTATACATTGAACTGAGAATTCATATATTTTATAGCTCCGCCTTTCCCCAAGGGAGGCTTGAGCCTGTAACTCATAGCTGCATATGGGTTTAGCAGGGCAGCCGAGGCACTCGCATCTACCTGTGGGCATCCATCTGCCATTTGGGTGCTCACGGCCCCGCACCAGGGACGGCCACGCAGGTGTGGAGCTGCCCTGGTACTGCTTCCTGAATGCCTGATGGATCAAGGGCAGAAAATGAACCGTGTGGGTCAGTTTTTCCTAGAGGAGAGCTTGCATTAGAACTCGGTGTCATAAAAGGTGTCTGTACCATCTTTCACCCTACTAATATCAGTTATTTCAAAATTGCACCTCAATTTTGGTTGCCCCATTGTTGCTATTCTGAGATGATCAGATTTGTTTGGACTTTATTCACTTAATTATTAAATCAAAGTGTATATTGTCATTCAGGGTTCTGAATGACTGGTAAATGCTGACTTCTGAGATGAGAAGTCTTTATTTTGAAGATGAGGAAAGGTTTGGCTTTTTCACATGTTGGGGGAGCTGTGTTTAACCTAATGGGACTCAACAGTTTGAAATTGTTGGAACTTTCTTGGCTGATGGATGAGGAAGTGTCTGACAGAGGGTCCTGCAAAGCCTGGAGCTGCTCAATCAAAAGTTTTTGGCATTTATCTGACAAAGCAGTAAGATATGTTTCTGTTTTGGTCTTTAATGCCCACCCACCATCACATTTTCCTCTCCTGCTCCTTAGAAGGATTAGAGGAGGGAAACAGGATTCTGTCTTTGATTTAGAATCCTTAGGCATAGTTTTTCCTCTCTCTTTAAATCACTGAGCAATGATTTTCAGCTTATCTTAATCCTAGGAACACCTAACCTTGCGGGAAAGAAATCCAAACCTAGTAAATGTTAAAATAAACTTGGCTATACCTCCTTTTTTTCCCCCATTTTCTATCTCTAGTTTGCACTTATGGGAAAGGTTTGCTTTGTTTCATTTGGCAACAGCTTTATGAACTGCCACCTTCTTGACGTTTAAAAGAGCAGAAGTAGTGTGTGCCCCTCTGGCTCAAGAAAAATGGAACTGATGCTACCGAAACTACCTGCTTGGGTAGTGCAGGTGGTTTATCCCAGGTGGAAAGAGTTATTCATGCAGAATTGGCTTCTGCATTTAATCCAAATAGTAATAGTTAATAGTGGCCACTGCAGTTACCCACAACGCAGAGTAAAAATTTCAATATTTCAATTTGATGTTGACATAGAAAAAAAGCACAAGCTTGCACAATTCAGCTAAAAAGACAATGAGATACTGATGACAAAATACTCGCACTGCTCATTGGAACTTTGTGAGCTAACCAAAGCGCGGGCTAGAGATTTTGACCCAGATGATGTTTGGTGAACATATTCTGTTTAATGAGAATTGCTTGCAGAATAACCAGGGTTATTGGTTACTGTGGCTCAGGCTCCCTCTCAGGATGAGGGAGCAGCAAGTTTTGAGCTTCTGCTTTGGATTTCTCTGGGCTGCAGCATTGCTCAGAAGCAGGCAGGAGGCTGGACCCACATGTCAAGTCAGTATTAGGACATATATGTAGAGTGGTAGCATCCAGTCACCTTAGTGGGCAGGAGCTATTTCACATCCAGCTTCCTCCTAAAAATGAGGAACCACAACAATGAGGGGTAAACAAGACCTTGCCTTTGTAATTCAGCATCAAAATCAGAAGGGAGGCCAGGAATTCACTCTATTAGCTTCTTAGAGTAGAAATCTCAGTGTTTATGGAGATTAAGAAAGGTATTGATTTGTCACAGGTTTACTGTGTACTGACTTTTTCTTTAATTCCCCTGCGTTTGTCAACATTGACTTAATCTATTTAAGGACCTATGATGAAGGATAAAACATCACCATCTGCTAATGCAAATATTTATAACTTATAAAAAAAAACCCATCAACTTCAGAGAATGGGATAGAAAACAAAATCTTCATGTACCTGTATAATATGGTGAAAGAAAAAAGCCTTCAGGGTCCTTTTAAAGCATGTACAGGATTAGCTGAGGAAGAGGATCAATGGATAAAGAGCGTCTCTTTGATTGCAAACATTTTGGTTTATGATGAAATGATACAACGTGGTAGGCAGCAGGATGTAATGTATTTAAAATACGTGTATTGGTTAAGGTGTCTTTGTCAGTAAGTGAATCTATATTCCACTTACAGTCACAGTCACACAGACACACAAGAGCTGTACTCACCATTCCTTACAGACATGATGAGTCACAGAGCAGTTCTCTTCCTCCACACAGACAATGTACCAATGGCAACATTTTGTAGAATGACAAAAGAGTGAATCACTAGACAGCTCAGTTTCATTGGAGATAAGATACTGGGCCCTTAGACTTATTATTTGGTCTGGTTCATTTTGAAAATCGACTCCTTCAATGTGTTTTATATCGCAGCTTCCATCACAATTCCTGCAAATCCCAATAAACAAGGTATTCTCTCAGTCTCTGTTGATATTAACGTGACAGCCAGGCAACATTTAACAAATGATTGCTGCAATCATTGAAGAATATACTCCCACAGCTGAAACTAGTGTACTGAAATATATGCATCTTTCACAGCTTTTAAAGGGCTTCGTTCAAGTCCACCTTAATTGGTAGTTTGAGGTGAGGCTCTGCGCTGTCTTAAACTGGACACACTAAGCATGGGCATGTGTCCTTCCAGCTACGGGACAATAATGTCCTACAGCTTGAGCTAATGCTGCCGAGGTTCCTGCACCCTTCCACCCCTGCCTGGCTGGTAGGGGAGAACCTTGGACACCAGGCAATAACAAACAGCCAAAGGCAGTAACTTCCTAAACTGCTACAGCTCTATCAGCCTCCAACATCAGCCCACAGCTTATGTCTATATTGCAGCTGAAGACATGATTGCAGGCTCTGTTGACATATCTAACCCTCACTTAAATTATCTAATTTAGGTACTGATAACTGTAAAGCTTTGAAACATGGACTTCAGGCACTTGCACAGTCTGAGCCTGAAGTAATGCTGCTATAGCTACTTGTTATCTACTTATCTTGATTTCCCATTGTGTTGCATGGGCTAAAATATGCAGCAAGTAAAGTGCAACTTAACATTACACTTAAGCCAGCCTAATGGCAGGAAAAAAGAATAGTCTGTTAGGCTGGTCTAACTGCTCCATCAGACTGCACACTTAACTATTTGGTTTAAATGTCCCCAGTTTTGTAAACCCAGCATCATTTAGACTTTCTGAAACTCGCTTTCACAAACAAACGAACGTGCAAACCCAGCTATGTCGCTTGACTGTAATACTTCCAGAAGCCCTATTTATGGCTTTCAGGGTCCAGCCAATGTAGATGCTGTTCTGTGTGCAGTCCTGTGAGTAGCAGGTAGGAATTGTTTACATTGATAACCATGATCAAACTTTGTACTCTTTGCTACGAACAAGTATGTGTGAAGATTGAATCATGCTGAGTTTATTAGTGAAAGAGCACAGCCCTTGTTAAACCTCTATTTTTGAGGCTATTATTTTTAATAAAAGCAAATGTTTTATCAAAAAAAAAGGACATATTGCAGTATATTCCAGTTAGATTTTCAGTGTAATGATTATTCCATTTTTTCAGCATCTCAGTCCAACACAGGGCACAGCCTCAAAAACATTGAGGCCAGTGGGAGGTTTTCTTTTGATTTCAGTGGATGTGGATCAGGCATATGGAAAGCTAAAGGAGATCCTGGTAAAGGGCAATGTATCCAAATGAGAGATCTGTTAATGTAATGTAGACATAAAGCCCAGATTTAAGCAGTTCACTGGCAAAAGCCTGTGGTGTAACTGCAGGAATTCTTGGTACCTTTACTTCCTGCACCTCTTAAACACATAAATGAAGCAGGAGGGAGATCGTTCATGATAATTAACTGGTTAAAATAAGAGTGAAGAAATCTAATATCATCAGGGCTCAGCAGTTATTGAATAGTGCATAAAGCTCACGCTGATTCTATGTAAAGAAATTAATTTCAGCTGCAGAAAATAGCCATCTTCTACTTCAGAATGGATTGGCTCCTCCTTATATAGACGGATGGTTAGCGACATGGAGACAATTCTCAGGGCATAGTTTGATGATATGTTTGCTTCAGGGAAGGAGTTTACTTTAAAGGGTAATTTGAATGATCTGAGTTACAACACAATCTTATAGACATTTTAATCTATATAAATGAGAGTGGTGAAGTCTGGCCGTGTCAGGAAAGCGTGGAAGGGGGGTGTGGAAAAGGGGGAGGAATATCTTGCCTAGCCACTGCTAAGAAAACGTACAGCATAACTATATAAAAAATACTGATAGGAAAGTGTAATTTAACCCAGATCAGCTGGTTTTGTTTGTTTTTTTGGGTGTGTGGGGTTGGCCTAAATAGAGCATTAGCACCATGTGACGTTGTTGTATATAATATAAAGATTAGCAATATAGTTTAAGAACATGAACAACCTTTCCTCTGTGCTTTGGAGGAAAAATCATTTTATTGGTTATTCAAAATCTCCAAAGCTGAAGATTTGATAATGGACAGGCGAGTAGGTGGAAAGAAGAGAAGTGGGACTGAGCACACGTGGGCATGCTGCCTTTGAGTAAATCTTAAGGAGCAAAAGAGGGGAAAAAATATTTCAATGGAATTCATAAAGTCAAACAATAAAAGTACGTGTAAGATTGGGCTGTCAGCTGGCATAATTCAGTCCTCTGTGGGCTGGGAGGGAGCAGCGTTACCAGATGACTCTGTTTCTCAGACAGTATATAAAGGGTGCTTTACCCAAATGTTTTTTTAATCAGTCCATTTTTAAACAATGTAAGCTGACAGCAGCCCTTTAATATGCATCACCAAGGCTTTCTGAATTGTAAGTAGAAAGGACGAGAGCAGATTTCCCTGAATTTAGGAGCATGGTCTGGAATTTCATAGGTGGAGAGAAAAGGCTGCTTTGCTTTGAAGTTTTCTGCTTTATATGCTAAACAGTGCTGTTGACTGATTTACTGCAATTTCACATTCAGGGGGCGGGGAAAAAGGAAAGCAGTGACTTTTTGTTGAGTGTGATGAGGAATTATTGACAGATAGGGATACAAGTTCCACTTGCTTGCAAATTTCTTTCAAACACAACAAGTTAACACAAGCAAGGGCTTGTAACAGTGCAATGCAACATTTAGTAAAGACCTGCCACATCTGGCAAACTTAAAGTATTACCTGGTTTTCCGCAGGGCTTAGGAAAAGCTGTGATATCGAGGAAAATGCAGAGTTTGCAGTTAGCATAAAGATATTTTTTTTATTTTACTGGAAATGCTTAGTGTACCACACTCTTTCACTCGTATTAGAAAACCTCTTTTACACTATCTTTCTACTGAATGTTTAAGATTCCTGGAATATTTTGTTTCCACTAGAACATTTACCCAGCCTGCTTATGCGTCAGTGGCAGGGACAGATCCTCAATAATAAATTCATATGCATGTGGTGAAATGAACTGTAGCATGTGTGGAGTTCCAAGACCAAAAACCTTTGAAACAAAGGAATTCTTACTAAAAAGTGACCTACTGAATCGTGTTCTGTACGCTTTGGTTGAAATTTTATCTCCCCGGTTTTCAGGAATAAATGTCAGACAATGTGAAAATACTAAAGCATGTTGTACAATCTAATGTCAGCATGGGCAATTTCAGCGTCGTAAAAAAATGCAGTGATATGAAGCTATGAGCAAGAATTAAATAGAGGCTTTGTTTCAGTGTCTCTAAAAGGAAACTGTCTCCTCTAGGAGAATACTTCTTCCTCGATAGCATATCATTAGTTAGTTCTTTACATGCTATGGAAAGATGTTTCTTTGATTCTTTATATGTGGAAAGAAGCGGAAAAGAGTGTATGATAATAGAGTCTACTAAATACAGCATAAGCATCTGAATGCACAAATGCAGTGCTCTTACATGTGAAATGTGTAACAAAGGGAATCATGTCTTAAACCACCAAAATACCGTGTTTTGTTAGTTTGTACTTATGTTGTGCAATCACATTTATATTGGGAAGGAAATGCTTCCTCCTCCTTTAACAGTAACCAACAGGACAAATTTCATCAACTTAATACTCCAAAGTGGCATTTGCTTATGCACAGTCCTGCTTAACTGAACCCTTCTGTGCCTTAGTTTCCTGCCTATCAATTACACTTGTTGAATTCTCAAGCATATTATTAAGTCATTTATATGTTTTTAAAGTGCTTGGATATCCCATAAAAATGATTACATATAAGTCCCTTTATATTAGTACAACTTAATAAAATCAGATCATGCCAGGCACAATTAAACTCTTTTTTATGTCCCACCAATGCAAATCTTCCTGTGTAGCTTGAAGTTTAACTTTCAAAGCTGAGCTGAGTTTATTCAACTGATTACTATCTAATCCACCCACCCATCATCCCACACTCCCTCAAAAAATGTTAGAATCCTGCCCAGAGTGATATTTTTATTTTTAAACTTGAATGTCTAAGCATTCCTCACAGATGTGAGAAAATCTGAGCCTTAATCGTTACAGTAAACCCATGCTATCGTTAGACAGAACACAGTCTTTAGCAAAAATCTGGATTTTCATGAATAACTTGGCTGGTATCTCCCAGTCTGTACTGTAGAAAGCCACATTTGAATACCTGGCAGTATTACATCTGCAAATAGTGTACGTCACCACGATGCATTGCTTGCTTATTACTCTGGGAAACAGGAGTCACCATCCCTCTTCCTGCTCCAGCTGTTGCAACATACTGGATCATTTCCTAACTTTCCAAAATGAAAGCAGATATTGCATCCAAATGAAAGCTCGTTTGCACATATGCCTTTACTTGGACTGTTTGTGAATTAAAGTAATAGATACAATAAGTATTTATGATACAGTCTGCACAGAAGCATGGGGGCAGAGATGGACCAGGAGTTTTGGGGGGTCCAAGATGTATGTGCCGTTTCGTGTTGTGTTACTCTCTACGCCCAGGTGACCCTCCTGACTCCTATTCTTCCCTTTACTCTGTCAGCTTCTTACTCTCAGGGTAAAAACATTTGGTTCTTGTTTGACTTGTAATTGTCCAGACCTTGTCCAGTGCCCTTTGGCGTTTGCTTGCTCCTCCAACTCTGGAAAGGTGATTCTCAAAAGAGAAGAAATTTATTTCTGCTTAAAATGTCTGGTCTAGGTTGTTCAAACACCAGTCTTACCAAAAAGCAGACTTCCTTGGCAGCAGAGGAAAGGGTTGGCTTTATTCCTCACAGAGGTCACGCTAGAATCTGTTGGAGGTTTTGCTGTACATGCTTTCTTCCTGCTTTCTGCTGTGCTGTACACTGCTCACATCAAGCTGTTTTGTAGGAAATATTTTATTACATTGAACTGTTTAATTCCCTGGGCCGGTATAAACAAGTATAGCTTGTCAGTTCTCAGTGAAACTATGAATATTTATGCCTGCAGAGTATCTTCTCATTATTTTTAATCAAGCCACTTTAATAATTCTAATTAAATATTAGTACTCGACACTATATAGCAAATCTGACCATTTCCCTTTGCAAAGATATTGACTCAATAGCTGTCAAAGTAAGGTACTGTATTGCTTGAAGACTACTACTGCACAATGTGTGAAGTTTTAGTTATAGCTATATCATTCTGGGGTGCAATCAGAATGATGTTTATTCTGCACGGCACAGACTTGCATTACAGTGGCAAGCCATGGTAGCTGTAATGAAATCGGAGATTTGGTGTTTCTTGATAATTTTAGCACCCTACAAGGATGACCATGGAGATTTGGAGGCAGCTGAGGGCTCCTGAGCCCCCTAATATCTTTTGAGTTTTTTTGGTTTGTGAGATGCAGAGACTTGTGGGTTACAGTGGAAGGAAAGACTGATTCCCAAGAAGATCAATCCAGGAAGAATTCTTTAGGGTAGCGTTCAGTGGAAAATCCCACTCACAAAGCCACAGGAAGTCCAGTTAGACAAAACACCTATTTTTATGCATAGATGCAGCTGTTGGGCAAGACTATCCATCTCTGGGACAATAAAAGCCTGATCTATTTTATATGAAAATGGCTAATTTGGCCAGGCTGGGGAGAAGGATGCCTCCTCCAAATAATCAATACTTTGTTATCTGTGATAGCATCGACTAGATTATCGTTACCGTTCAGACACTGCACACATGGGTATATCAAAAGAAGGTTGATCACATCTCATTATATACAATTTTAGGATCAGTTCCAATAAAGCCAATTACAGTGTTTCATAACTAATAAGACCTCTTTGAACTCAATGCACCCCTCTTAGGATGCAGACTTACGTGGTTCTGAGCACCTCTGGTGAGACAAGAAACAGTCTCTGTTAATTCCTTAAGTCTGAGAAAATCAGGCTTCCTACGAGTTAATTATGGGGGATTAACAACCTATATGAAAAATAACAGATGCGGCTAAACAATAAGTTTGCAAGCAGCAATATGACCAATCAATATAAAGCTGTGTTTAGCAGGCAATTATGCACCAAACATGGCAGGAAGATTATAAAAAGCAAAATTCTTCATACTTAAAAACATATTTGGAATGTTGGGAGTATGCAAAACATCTGATTATGAAGACAACATACTAGAACTGCTGAGATAACTTCTCATTTTCATCATTATACAAGGTGATTTTCAAAAGGCTTCCCTATCCTCTTTTTCACGCAAACTAGAAAATGGAAGACAGGTAATAAAACTGCCTTAAATAGTTTCTTTGTTGGCAAAGCATACTTTTAAAAGTCCATTTTAAAGCTATACACTAAAGTGACTAATCTGAGCTGGAAAGGATGGGAAAAAATAAACAGTAGGATAAGTAGATATGATATCAGGAGCTGGCTGTGCTTGAAGTTTCTCTTGATTATTGCTGCTAATGCTTGAGACAGACAGGAACTGCAAATAAATAAATACGTTCTGTTAATATTTGCTGAAATTTTTGAACACATTCTCTTTGGCTCTACTTGTATCCCATATCTCTTTTGCTTTCTGAGAACATATGTGTGGCTGAGAGGTGTGTCATCTATTATTTTGTGGCTCTATGACACCAATGGGTTGCATTATTTGCAATTTGCAGACTCACAAAACTGTAAAATATAGTGTGCTTACATTTTGGAATTAAAAATGTTTTCACAAATAAATCTAAGTGGATTGGGAATAATACAAAAAATCTTCATTTTACTAGAAGAATTTTGAACAGAAACTGGGCACCATTTCAAAGTCAAAACATGATACAAAACTTATTTGGGTTTGTAGTGCTGCAAAGATGCAACCAGATGTCATTTATTCACTGATCATTAAATCAGAGTAGATTGGCATTACTTAAGCAGCAAGATGAAATCAGCATTCTTCTTCTATGATCCATTTTCTGTTTATTGTTCTTATCTCCTTTACCAGCGGATAAGGGGAAAAAATAGAGCCAGAACATAAGCAATTACAATATCCAAATGCTCTTGCTTGCCAGTGTTCAGCTAGATCTGTTCTGCATGGGAAGAGACACTGAATGAGAGAAAACTACATTTTTCTACATATGAATCATGCTTTCTAGTTCCAATAAAATTTCTATGGAAACATCAGGGCCATCCAGCAATCCTGCAGTATTTATTAGAGGAAAATGTGTTTTCAGGTTTGCCTTGGGTTCCTATCATGCCACTCAGGCACAACTCCAACAAATATAGTAAGTCCGGTGGTCCACTTTCTCAGGCATAGAAAACAATCTTAAATATGGCATTTCCCAGTGTAATGGTAGCTGGTTCCTTCCTGACCAGCAGGGACACTAGATGCAGAAGCTAGAGAGCTGATAATAGAAGTACTGGCTGCAAAAACCCTGCTCGGTTCAAACATTATTTCCCAGGTTCCCAGAATCTAACCGTATCTTGAAGATGCAGGTAATTATTTTTTAAAATAAGCATATATATTGACTTTGATGGGATCGGGTTTGCCCCAAATGCAGCTTTCATACCAGCGCAAGCGCATCAGTTTGATTTGCCGGCACTGTTACAAGGTCTGATGGGGAACTGCACTGGGATAAAGGCGCTCTGCGTTGCTCGTGTGTTGTGATCCTCCTTCCTACTGGGCTATTATAAGTTGAAGCAAGGCTGAGTTGCTACTACATACGTTTTTGCTGCTACAACTGCTGACTTTTGCTAACATAGCTACTATAGTTACTGACTCACCAGTGATGTAACCGTGCTGACAGAGAACAGCAAGACGGATGCAGTTTCTCCTAGTCAACTAGGTCTTTGTCTGAATATGACTTGCATTTTTTTTCCCAGTAAGTTTTAGCAAGAAAAACGGAACATTTCACTGGTAGCCCTTGCACAAACAGAGCTGGATCTTCTGCCATAAAGTTTGTTGACTGGGTCAAGTGTTTTGATGTAGAAGAAAAATAAAGTTCCCAGAGATTTTCTGACTAATTTTGTTTCTGCAACAGGGTGGTAGTAAAAATGCTATTAAACTCTCAGCTACGTGGAGAGAAATACTGGTCACCAAGCAAATAACTTTGAAAAAAAAGGATGAATGTTAGTAGCAAAATAACGATGCTAGTAAAGCCAAACGAAGCAAAATCATAAAAAATCAGGACACCAGATAGTTCTGGTTGTTAAAAAAAAAAATCACTTAAAATTCCAAAACAAACAACACTTTCCTCTTAAAAAGTCCAAAAGAAAACAGCAGCATTCTAGTAATTCCTGCCATTGAATGCTTGACTCTTAAACAGCACATATTTTAAGAGGAAATATTTGAGCTATATAAATAAAAGTCATCCAAGAATCTTTGTTTTCTTCTGAAATGCAAGGCCAATAACTTCTCTCTTATTAACAAGTTCATCTTTTGTTTCCCCAAGGTGTTTCTTGTGTGTGTGCGCGCTCTTGGCAAAATTGTTTGGAACTAAAAGAAAGCAGCTTCCCCTCCTGTTGTTTTGCTGCCTTTGCAAGCATTTATTTTCATGGAGACAAAGCTGGGTTTCCTCTGTGGCGGTGTTGTGTTGCATGAAATGTCCCAACATTCCTATGAATGGAGGCTTCTAAAGACAGGCTGCTCTGTTTTGAACTTGTTATGACAAAAATAGCCAAAAAAAAAGCTAGCTTGTCAAATTAGGAATTACATGAGGTCAGCAAATTTAGGAACAACCACAACTGGAGGAGAGAGAAAGAGAGAGACCTAATTACGACCTGGGGGGGAGGGAGAAAGGGTGGACCTTTCTGAAGCAAACCCAGAGCCGCTTTTGATCCCTGAGCATGGCGGGGCACTCTGGACGGGTCTCACTAATTTTGGTGGCAAATGATTGGGCCTTAAAATGCCTAAAAATAGCATTAATACTGACCAGCATTCTGGCTTGCCCTCTGTGCACCATACAATTATTTCTGCCAGATGCACAAACTATTTGAATTGTGGGGTTTAGCAGTGCCCTGAAAACCTGTGCCCTCTTTTGACTTTCTCAGGTTTTTATACAGTGCCTGTTACTTCGGCATCAAAAGCCAACTTCTGTAAAAGTCTGGCTCTGAGAAACCTCTGGGAAGAGAACTCCGCCCATTTTGAGAAGTCTGGCATCACAGCACAGTAATTTTACCACTTGGACCTTTGTCTGGCCTCAGATGTCATCAGGCACAGGGGTTTCTTTCAACTTGGTACGGGAATAAGGGCGATCTGTAAAATTCACACCCAGACTCAAGCAGTAAGTCCAGAAGTGGTTTTGGTTTGTGCCAAAATCAAGTATTATTTGTATATGTAATTATATAAAGCAGTAGATAGCCTAGTGTAGTCTAGGAGACTGCAGATATAGCAGTAAGCCAAAACTCCTGTATTCTGATCTTAACGCAGTGACTCAGTTTGCTTATCTTGTACAATGCAGATAATAATCGTGCTGACCGGCAGTGGCACAGGCAGCGTCAGCACGCATCCAGCTCGGTCCTGGCAGGGGCCGGGGGAAGCCGCCGGGAGATGCTCTCCCTCCACCTGTGCACCATGGTTGATGAATCGCTGCATTACTTTCCCTCCAAGCTCCAACTATCAGTCCCATGATTAAGCGTAAAATTTTACATCCCTAATAAAAAAAAGGTTATCCGCGTTTGTTATTTCTGAGGGAAGTTAAAATTGAGATCTGTATGCAGCCAAAGAGCTTAAAAACAATTTAATAATTGCTGTATTTTCTAAGACCCTTATGATTCCTAAGTCAGCTGAGGGGGTGAGGGTAAAGTGTGTCCTGACTTCTGAACGCAGGAATGACATTCCTAATTGTTTAGACTAATACAGATAGAGCATATTAAAACATAAGGCAGGAGGTTGTTTATCCCTCTGCCGGGGCTTCCAGGGGGTGCATCACACAAGAGTGCTGTTCTTGCTTCTTTCCTTTAGTCATATGCAGATGCGGAATCCAAATTACCATCTAGACATTAACCAACTATTTATTCAAACCAAATTCAAACAGCTAATTGTTCCCAAGCTTTTTCCTTCACTATTCATTATTTGGCATGTACAATCGCTCCCCTAGGACCCAGGTCATATGACATGCCTCTTTTTTTGGGCCTGTTTGGATAATTAGAGTGTGAAAGTATGATAAACAGTAAATACCAAATTTACTTGGCAGCAATCAGTTACAGACGCAACCACCCTCCGTTCCCATCCCCTAATATCTCTGCTAATAAAAACTCATTCATGCCAGGGCTCACAAACAGCAAATTAAATGGGGCACAACATTGAATGTAAAAAACAAATGTGCTTTGCAAATGTTTGCAAATCCTGACTTGTAGACTGCGTTAGTTCTGTTAGCCATGTGCAATACCCAGGGATGTGAAGGTGACAGATATCTCACCAGTGTTTGCAGTAGGACATCAGTCAACTATAATAAATATGACATCTTTGAAGTATTACATCTGGAAGTGGCTAGCATATTTTCACATACATTTTCAATCTTGTAGTTAAAATCTATTCTAACCTTCTGCTGTCTCTGACTAGTGAGTTAAAAGTCCAACATTCTGATTTGTTAATTTTTAACCTGGGTATGTAAAAATGTTCTGATTTTTTTAAATTAAGATGAAAAATTAGCAAACCTTGCCCACACGTATTTCTATACTTGGATATAAAACACACAGTTAAGTATCATTTGAACAATACATTAATAACTAAACTAGATGACCTATCTGGATGTAGTCCAGCCTGAACAAAGACAGCAGTTCAAGTTGAAACTGAAAGCCGGTATTTACTATATGAACTGGTAGAGGCAGCATTCAATTTAACTTTAACAGAATCATAAAAGTTTAACAATTGTGTGGGGTTTGTTTGTGAATTTTAACCTTCTATTTATTGCAAACAGGAAAGAAACATTTTTCAAAGAGCAGCTGAAGAAGCTGACAAATTAAATTACATGAATGTGTCTAATCTGGGAAGAAGGAAGTTCTGCTTCAGATACATGCTTTATGCAACAGAGCCGTTTACTTTATTTGTAAACCCTTCAAAACACTGTCCAAAGTTCACTCTTTGTTCAAGGTAAGAATGTAATTGCATTACCTGAAATGTAATATAAGTAATAAAGTTAAGATTCACTAGAGAAAGACAAGTTGGAATTCAGAAAAAGCAATTTAAACAATCTTAATGCCTCTCTTCCCTCCCCTTCTTAATGACTCTCTCTCGTCCCCTTAAGAAATCTTTGAAGTAAGTCAAAAAGCACGAGTGAGTCTGTTTAAAGGTCATGTGTATCTCTGCTCTGTTTCCCCTTGGTGCAGTATGCCTTTGATAATCCCAGGAGTGTACACTCTTGTTCTACATTTTCATCCAAGTTTCATTTTTAGGGAAGACACAGCAATGTCCAGGTTTTATATATAAACCTTTGATATGTGTTTAACATTGCTAATTATACTCGTATTCAGACTTTCAAAAGCAAAGACTATCATTTGAAGTTCAAGGGAGATTTATTTGCAAGCACAGAGCATACTTGCAGAGAAATAAAATCAGTGAAATAGGAAGGCATATTGAATATAGGCACTTCTTCTGCAAAGATAAATGATTTAGTAATGAATAGATTCTTCAGGCCATAAAAAATCCATTTATTTTCTTTTGAATTTCAACTAGAGGTCTTGCACTTTCCCACTCAGTTATAATCAGTTAAAGTTAGAATACAGAGAATGAAACCAGAATACGGGCAGACCAGACAACAACCGTCATGTATAATATTAGAAGTTAAATTAACAGACATTTTAGAAGAGTCAACATTTCCACAGAAAGGTACTCATTTATTACGTGGAATGAAGATGTGATCTAAAACACACACTGCTTTTACAAATTATCTGCCTCTTAACAACATGCTGCCAGATTTTAATCAACTCATTAAAATGAAGGATCCACTTGACCTCTTCTGTAATTGTGGAAATGAACCAGAAATATGATTAGTCCAATAACTTTTCAGGTTGCTCCGCATTAAGCTTGCCTTATCAAGGAATCTGGTCTTGCAGCAGAGTGAACA
This sequence comes from Cuculus canorus, assembly GCF_017976375.1. NCBI lineage: Eukaryota > Metazoa > Chordata > Aves > Cuculiformes > Cuculidae > Cuculus > Cuculus canorus. The sequence continues at coordinate 14,648,568 of NC_071416.1, forward strand.
CACTCAGAGCTGGTTCTGGTTCACTTGTGTTTTCCTGAGTTTTATCTACACACCTGGCTGTGGAGCACAACACACTCCCCTTGCTTTGTGCTCTGCTTCATTCCTCATTTTCAGAGGGAATGAACACATCAGAGGGGTAGACATGGGAGTTTGTCCAGCTTGTAGCTGCATGACTGGAATTTCTGGCCCCAGGACTTGCCGATGGCCACATGTCTGCTCAAAGGCAGAGTCCTTGGGGCAGGTCTGCTGGGACAGTTCTGTGGCCCAAAAGATAAACTCAGCCCAGGATGGCCAAACGGCCTTGTTAGGATTGAAAGAGTAGTGACTCAGTGGCTGGACTCAAAATACGCTAAGGAGTGATCAGCTGTGGCTGTAGCACCATTTTCTCTTCCCCCTTTCTTTTTGGTGGTTCCCAGGGCCTGACGGAATGAGGTACATGTATTTTTTTCTTTTTAAATACTAACTGGAAGCGGGTCCGGTACTGCTACCGTCTGGCCCACAGGGACTTTTGGTATTGAAAAGGTCCCACTGAGGTCAATAGCCAGAGCTATTCGCACGATTAAGGGCTTACTGAAACAAAGGCGAAGGACTGGAGAAATGTAAGGAGAAACTGGCTGTTTAATTTTTGTGTTACCTGTAGCCTTCCTATTTCGGCATTAATGTGAGTAAATATGTCAGGAGTTGGGTAAATGTATTGAAATAAACTGGAAGATTACAGAACAGTGAGATGCAAAAGCTCCATTCCCAACACTGCTGCTATTTCTCCTTGACACGAAGAGATAAAATACAGTTGCCTTCAGGACTAGTCAGACTTTACCACCTCCTGTCTGCCCCAATTGCTGAATTTACCACACTATTTTCATTAGAAAACACGATTTTCCTTAAAGCACCCTTCTGAACACCACAGTGGCTCAGGAATTATTAAGCAGTGATATTTGCGTGGCGCTGTGACCGGGCACACAGCTGGGAGCAAGGGCTGGATCTGCTCAGTCCTCCTCTGGAGAGGGGAACATTCAGACTAGATGTAGGGAAGAATTTCTTCCCCATGAGAGTGGTGAGACACTGGCACAGGTTGCCAAGAGGAGCTGAGGCTGCCCCATCCCTGGAGGTGTTCCAGGCCAGGTTGGATGGGCCTTGGGCAGCCTGAGCCAGTGGGATGTCCCTGCCCATGGCAGGGGTGGAACTGGATGATCTTTAAGGTCCCTTCCAACTCAAACTATGCTATGATTCTATGATTCTATGATTCTATGATTCTATGATTCTATGATTCTATGATTCTATGATTCTCCTCACTCATCTTATGGCTCAGAGCGTACAATAAACTCAAGTGAAGGGACTCTCTGCTTTAAACACCACATTGACCATTCCAGTGTTTTTTAGCAAACACTTTTCAGGCAAAAAGAATTGATCTTTAAAGTATTTTCTAAGTTAATGCCTATAAAAAGTTGTAAGCATTATATATGTTTTCAAAGCAGCATACAACTGTATAAAGCTTTGAAAACATGCAGATTTCACCATTTTGGTCTGCGCAGATTAATAACTGGAAAGGTCTGTATCCCAATCAACTGCCCTAAAACACAGAAATACCTGGATCTCATTTCTCTAATGATAATCCAGATAGTCGAGAAATTAGAATAGAAAGAGAAATAGAAGGGAATAGAAATTAGCTAGAGAGTAAGTAAAAACATTAGTTCTGATTTTCTCCTGTTATTGTTTTCTCTTTCCTCATGCTGCGTATCAGAGCTGTAAGGAGCTTCGCCCCCAGACAGATGCTGGAAGCACACATCTGGAAGCCGAGTGCTGCAGGAGGCATCCTGCTTGTTTATTACAGCTGTACTTGAAAAACACATTCAAACCAAAAGGACCTCAGGGCTTGATCCATACTTATTATCTATAACTCTACCCATGGAATTTCTGTATATCCTGAAGTCTAGGAATTTTAGTCTAACTGTTTATGTGGTTAAAGACAAGATCTTTTGGTCACACGCTCTCGCTGCTCAGTAGATCACTATAAATCTAAGCAAATTGCTGAAGACTGAAACTCCAGAAGGCAGGAGGAATGATGTAAACAGAAGGTCCTGTTCTGACTCAGTCACTTACCAACTTGTGCTACATTTTTATTGCAGGTCAAAAGTCGACAGAGTATGCAAATTAAGAAAAAAAAGGTTCTTGTTTTGGAAAAATACACCATTTTAGTATTTATAATTACACACTGAGGGGCTTTTATGCTCTGCCTCATTTATCTTGGATTTTTGCATAATTTGAATTAGAAGTGGCAATATATGTAGAGCTCATTTATTCAAATTATACAGGGTTAGTGTTTTCCCTCCCTTGAATATGGTGTGCATTTTGGGATAAGTGCCAGATTCAAGGAGGGAGGAGGAGTATAAAAAGAAGAGACTGGAAAAAGACTACAGTGATACTTATTGCACTTTTAAAATGGCTTCCAAAGCCTCATGAAAAATTAGATGTGTAAGTTAAATCCTCTTCCCTATGCAAGACAAATAGATTCTCTGCAGATCTCAATAAATCCAACTGACATTTGCGTATTACTCATGCCATCTCAGGTGTACAGAAAATTGCTGTCCTCACCTGTGTAATTTAACAGAAGGTGGCTTTTCTGCATCCTCAGACACCAAGTCTTTCCTTTTCTCTTGCCATTCTTTAAAATGACATATGTCAAATATATTAGCTTAAGAACTGGCTTACCTTGGCTGTGTACACCATGTTACAGATTTTACTGTAAGGATTACTCACCGGGCATCCTGTTGTAAATAATGTTGTGACTAGATCTTATCATCCATCACAATCCAGGCAAAACATGTTTACAGTGTGGTTATCCAGTAAATGCAGTGTTTTGTATTCAGTTTTGCGCTATAATAATGAACACAACATGGTTCAAATTAAAGGTATGAAACTCCTGCTAAACTAAAGTGTCCAGAGCAGCAGAACTACTGTGCTGGACAGAATGGTCTCAGCCCTTAAAGGGAGATTAGCACAGGACAGTCTTTAAGACTTAATTATTCCCCGATGTGATGACTGTAGTTTGTACTGCAGTTGTTCCATACCCTCATGTGCAAAATGTGATCTTCCTGCAGGTTATTCGGGAGAGGAGGGACTTTTGCACAAATATGTCTATTGAACAAACTGAAATGAAACTGTGCGTTTGCCATGAAAACTCACAGCTGAGCGGGCCAGGTTCTTCACTCTCACATGCAAACCATGTGCAGAACATTTTAATATATTAGGAGCCTTAGTGATCTATACTTAAAAAGTAAATTCGCTATATTCTCCACTGGTGTAAGTCAACATTCGCCCATTAAGTGCAGCGTAATTTTATGCCAACATGATGATCTATGAAACCCATAAAAAAGCGTATCCCATCAGTACATAAAAGAGAAGTTGCGCTTCTGTGGGCACAACACAAGATTCCTAAACAGAGTAATTTTTTGTGAGCTTAAATTTCCAAAATGCGCTTTGGTAAGCAGGAACAGATGCAGCACAGATGTGAGCTGGACATTCGAACATCGTTCCTGCCTTCCTTGCCCCCAGTTGCTGCAGCTCACGTGGCCAGGAGGCAGCTCAGCCTCACCACCCTGACCTTGGCCAGCAGCAGCTCTGGCTCCCACACGGGCTGTTCGAGCCAGGGTGCACCAGACCCTCACCCAGGTGGGGCTCAGCACGCAGAGAGCCTTGTCCCACCACCTTCACAGCATGGGCCGCCGGGCTGCCCTGCCAGCTCCCAGGTCCTGCTCTTTCCCAGAGACCTGGCCCTTCTCACAGTCTTGCTCCCATTCCCAGGACTGTGCTGGCAACTGAACTCTCCCTGGAATATGAGTGCAATTGTCACTACTGTGCTTTTTTTATGCAAAAAGGTAGTTTCCAAGCTTTCAGCTTGTGCCTCCTGTTCCAGGCTTGTGTGCTCATTTCCTTCTACATTTCCAGGTCGTGAACCCAGCTGGGTCACAGGCTTATCTTTGGGAACCTCTGGTTGAACGTATGATCGTAATTCCATTGCCAAGCTCCACTGAAGTGCTGTGATTAGCAGGATTTATTTTTTTTCTAATAATACATTTGTTATGGAAAGAGCTGAAGTTGATATTCTATTCCTTAGGAAACAAAGATGCAGTGTTCCTTTTGTAATGAGATGGCCCCAAGGAATGAGCAATAGGAAAAAAAAGGGGGGGCGGGGGGTGGAAGGCAGATATCCACTTTTTAAGATATCAAACACTAAATTGTGCTGTACAGAAAATCTTTTAACAGCTCCTGCTATGCTTGTTCGTCTCCATCATGGGCCATGTTGTTGCCCCAAGGAAATATGTAGAAAACTCTCATTAGAAAGTTGCTTTAGTGCTGCTGAAGGGCAAGTTCTGTATCTATACATGTTATGTTTTGAACCATTCTTTCTCCATGGCTTGGAAAAAAGCGCCACTGCTTCCACATGTAAAATATTAACTCCCAGTGATACTCTTCCCAAATGCTAATGCACAGCTGTGGAGTTTGGATATTCCAGAGCTGACTCATTCTGCAACACAGCAGATTCACAGAGATGAAGTGGAGGAGGGGCAGTGCAAAATAGCTCTTTCAGGAATTAAAAGAACTCCTAAACCCCAAAGTATTACTATTCCATTACAGTATTTCTTTCATTGAAAAGTTTGGGTTTTAATGACCCCTAATTGATTTTTTTTTTTTTTTGGCTTTGCTTTGTTTCAACATAAAATCTCTGTCACTCCAGTGCAGGCTGCCAGTCTTTTGTCTGATGTTACAAACAAATCCAGCCAAACATTAAGATTCATAAGGGGGGTGGGGGGAAGCACAGCTTCTTAAAGCCACATCAAGTATGTTAGAGACAAAACATTTAATTTAAATGGTAGAAACTAACACAAAACAGCTTCAAACCTAGTAAGCAGAGTTAGCTAAGTAGAAACACATGTTCTTTTGACATTTGTTTTCATGACAATTAGAAGAAACTAGTTTTCAGCTAAGGTCCTTGTTCATCCCTTTGAGGCTTTGGCTAATACATTAATTCAGAATTACTGCAGAACAGGTGCCGATTGGAACAGTATAGGTAACTACAAGCAGCTTTGTAGTATGTAAGGCAAATAAGCCAAGTCTGGTTCAGGCACATACATAATCATATATTCAATGAGTCAAGCAAATGAGGAACGCAAAATGCTTTCATTTTTATGTTGCTTTGACCTCAGTGTATGTTTTGTTCTAATATGTTTTGCATGCTCTGATCATCCTGATCACATGCATGTGTCTCATTCACTTGCAGATCATATAGTTCTTTCCCTCATTTGAAGACAAAGCCCGGTGACAGCTTGCAAAGACAAGAACGGGTTTTCAACTTGGTGTCATTAGCTGGTTGGGTTTGGTTGCAACAGTTTTAATGTCAGCCCAAACCCACTGAGAGGATTAACTCGTCAATAGGTTCTTCCTACCTTTTTTTTTTTTCTCTTAGCTAAGAAGTGAATCCTCATTTTTCTGAAGTCAGTGGATGGTTTCAGACTGATTTCAACAGGGAGAAGATTTCACGTGTGATTAGAGAGACACAGCTGAGGTTTCAAAAGGGCAGATGGGTCTGGCAGACCCTGCTGGCTGCCGGGAGGTGATGGAGGTACGGGGACCATACTCTCTTGAGTAAGTACATACATAAATCTTAGGCTTTTGGGATGATTCTGAAAGTCCTAAAGAACCAAAATTACCTCAAAGGTGTTCAGCAACGTGGGCTACCCTGAAATTTGTTGCTCCAGGAATAAAGGAACACAGTTTGGGCAAGGCCAGGCTGCTTTACTTGCAAATAAGGGTGGAACTGGATTGAGGAGACAAGGGGAGAGCCAAGAATGATTTGGCTGGCTATTCCTGGGTGCCTAAACCAGGTAGGAACGATACTGCCAGTAGAAATGTTGACACATTCACACCCTAGTCCCTCCTGGGGTGGAGCAGCATTGACATGCCTTCCCTCTGGTCTGACACAGATGCAATCCTGCACACTATTTTCACTATTTTGCATCCCCTTCCTTCCTATTGCCTTCGGCAACTGCATGCCTTATCAATGCGGTATCAGTCCTAAGAGCAGAGTGCCTTGGTAAGGGTCTAACAGACAGAGAAAAATCAGCAGGTTTTACCCCACAGTATATGTAACGGGAAGACATCGCTGGGAACATGAATATAACTTGTATGAACCCCTCTGAATCCCATTTTCAGAAGAGTTCTGAGAGCTAGAAGCACACGCTGGTGCTGCTGTCGAGGGATTTGTCCAAGTAGGTGACATTTTCAAGAAATCCAGTTGTTAGCCAATTAATAATTATTTTCTTTTTGTTTGTTTAAACAGGTTTACCATGCTATTGAAAGACAGGAGTAATCTTAAAAGTCTTGCTAATGAGTTCGGAAACACAGAAATACCACACCCTTCATTTGATTTATTTCAGTCATGGAATAGATTTGTATGTGATGAAGAGCAACGTAGATGGTGTCCTAGGACAAAGACTTTCTGGATCCAGCCTGCATTAAATGGATATGTATGTGACCTTAGCCTTTATTAAATAAACAAAAAAATTGGCTTATTATTCTTAAATCTTAAAAATACTATTTCAGCATCTACGTATGCTCTTGGCATACAAACATCTGTATATGCAGAGCTGGATTTTTTCCCATATAGCATAGAAATTACAATATTTCTAGCAGGATGTCACAGTCTTCCCCATAGTTCTGTCTATGGCAAGGAGCAGATGGCTGAGGTCCACATCCCTCCTCAGTTCTCACTTGGTGCCATTGTAAACCCAAGCGAACAAGATCTTAATTGCTGGTGTCAGCCACTGCTGTGCCTCCGCATTAGAGGTGGGCATTTGCAGTGGTGTGCATAAATTTTAATACCAGTACAGATTTAATACAACCATGTTAATTTATTTTACTTCATGTAATGAAATAGGTAAAATCTTGCTAGAAGTACCGGATTGAACTATGGTGTCATAAATGTAAGAACGGTTTCACAGGCAGTGAAGGTTCTTATCTTCAATCTATATCAGGTTTCCAGCAATTGCTCACCCTCTGACCTGATCAAACCTCACCCTTTGTTTAAACGTTTTTTGGTTTATTTATTTTTTTTTTGTTTGTTCTCAATTCTCCTCGATAATGTATATACATAGACATCATACACATAATATTCTACTTCTAGGACAAGAAAAAAAACTGTGTTACTGCCCGGGCAACCTGTATCTATCTCGGGTGGGGTTTGCCACTATAAATGGCTCAGTATAGCGACAAGGTAGACTATTTCTTTGTCCTGAGGTGTGGCAGGAAGCATAAGTAGTTCAGTGGGAGGCTCCCTCCCTCCCCAGCAGCACCCAGGCAGTGTACAGCATGATCATGGGGACAAAATGTTGTCATTCCCATGAAACATAACACTGATCCTACATCCCCCACCCCACCCCCCCACTCATCAGTTTTAGCAACAGTTTTTGCAACAGCAGGGCGTTCACTTCGTATCAAAATCAGATTCTTTTACTTTAAAGACCTTTACCTCCAGCTGGATCCGGTCCGGTATAATCTCACTAGGAGGAATATTGGTTATACCAGCAGAGAAGCTGTCCCTTAATTCCAGTTTGCTAAGCCTGCAAAACACTTCAGAATCAGCCAGAGCGAATGTTGGTATAAATAAATGCTACTATTATCCTGCTGTTAAATTATGCCTTTTATCTGATGATCCCAAGCAGTTTATCAACAATGAATGATGCTCTCACAACATCACTGTGAACCTTGTAAATAACTGGGATAAGATAATGCAAAAGAATAGAAAGAGCTTTATACCAGCTCTGTGCTTTTTAACAAGCTGTAATAAATTGGGTATCACAGGGTGCAAAAACACTATACAAATGACTCTTTTTTTTGCCAATGCTATATTTTGTGCATATGATTTTGATTTAATCTCACTTATTTCTGAAGTCTATTAAACCAATTGTCTTAATCTCTCTTATTCTGCAGTGTATTTGCTCTGCATAGCAACAGTATTAATAAAAATCCCTCTATAAACACACACCAGCTGGAGAAAGCACCACAAGAACCCAGAAGGGTGACCCACATGTGCAGCATTATCCATACTCTTTTTATTACAGATAAACATTTTGTCTGGTCCTCCTCAAGAATGCCTTCTCCTGGATGCCCTGCTCCCTCCTGTCCTGCCGGAGCAGCAGCTGCAGCTGCAGCACATCAGGCAGTTGCCATCATCCTCCCCACCCCATGGGGAAGTGGAAATTTCTCTTCCCCTCCCCTTTTCTCTCTGTTCAGCCAGAGGTGATAATCCCCTCGGAATGCAGCATTTAGCACTTGTCAGGTATATGGTAATTGCTGCATTCCCAGAGGATTAAATCCCTGGAATCTAATTACAGTGGGCTGAAACCTCCCTATAAGAGAGAAGCTCTTCTGTACAAGAGGAGTGAAAGTCTATGTATGTGGGAATTGAGGGAAGGTGAGGCCTTTACCTCTTTCCTATCCAATGGAAGCAATGTTGTGGTCCCTCTGCTCTTTTTGGGATGAGTGTGGGTATCGCTGTCTCCAGCTGCGAGAGTGGACCGAAGGCTGTGGGGAGTGCTGTGCTCTGACTGCAGCTCCTGTGAAGGTCTGGGTGTCCCTGGGTAGGGTACACTAGTGCCAGAGCCTGGAAAACCCTGGCAGTAAAGCCATTTTATGGCTATAGCAATACTTGAAATACATAGGAAAGGCTAATTTTTTCTCCCCCTAGATGGGAACACAGGGCTAGATTGGTGCCAGGCAGCCAGGAGTGGATGAGGTGGAGAAGCAGCCCGTGAGTAGCAGGACAGACCTTGGGAAAGCTCAACAGCAGCAGAGCCTCACCCTGAGAGCAGTGTGTCCATGTCCTGCACCAGCTTGTACGAAGTCATAGAATCATAGAACAGTTGGGGTTGGAAGGGATCTTAAAGATCATCTAGTTCCAACTAGATGACGTCACAACTTCCTTTGGAAGGGTGTTCCAGGTGGCCCTAATGGCTACAGACTTCTTTACTTCTCCTCGAGTATACCTATCACGACAATTTTTATCTCCACAATTCTGGACTTCGGTTAATGAAGCTTGAGCTTAATTGTACGTCTTTTTCTGGGTGTTGACCCTCGCATTTAAGGTGAGAAGTAGCTCTTGGGTTTGGCCTCGCTAGTGAGGGTTTTTTTCATTCCTTGAATAATACGGATGTAATTCAAAACCCACTGAAGTCAACTGGAATTTTACAACTGACTCATAAGGCTTGATCAAACATGATTTTACTAAATCAGATTGCAGTGTACATCAACAAACAGATCCATATACACTCCTCTATCTATGTCCATAAAAACTGTATTATGGATAATCTAAACTTTCATTGTTACTGAATTGTCATCGAGAAGCATTTTATTTCAATTCAATTTGATGTCATAAGAGCATATTGCAGAGGAGGAAAAGAAAATTCAACAGTATGTAATACAAATACAATGATCTATAGATGTTATCAGAAGAAAATGAAGGAGACAGGAAGAGGTTTCTTTATAAGAAGAACGATCTCACTACAGACACAAAGATGAAGTGTGTTGTGTCAAGGTACCATGTAAGATTTTTGCTGTTTTACTTAGATCAAAAAAAAAGAACAGATGTGCTGCAAACTCATCTACATAAGCTATTTTATTGCATTCAGTTTTTCCAGGGGATAATTATATTTGGAGAGTGAAAAAATACATATAAGCCCTCAGTACCTCAAATCAAAGCCCTTTGTAATTGTATGTCTGCTTATTCTAAGAAAAGGGCTCTGTCTTTGATTACTCAACCTAATATTCTGAAAACATGAGTTTCAAGGAGACGAGTTTCTCCTCTGTTAAAATCTACACCTGCCAGCTCTTTAACTGATGAAACACAAGTGGGAAGGTTTTAAACTGTTACTGTCTATCTGTGTTATCTGTGTTTTAGTATTTAATGCTACCAAGACTGTGTTGAAAAACAATAGTATTAGAAATGAAGTAGTAGAATTGACTTTCCAAAGCCTTAGATTTTAAAAATATTGGCTTCTTTTTATTTGCTTGTGATTGTTGAAACTTTATGTATTCTTGGTTCCTATTTTCAAGCTTTTGTTTTCATTCAGAAAGACTAAAAAGAAATAAATAACTTTAAGAAAGTACTTACGGTTCTCATGGAAACACATGAGAACATTTCAGCCTCCCAGAACTGAATCTTAAAAAAACCCCAATATTGTAAGACTTAGTGACACGCTTAGAGCTTACACACTATGTAAAACATCACTGCTGTTGTCCTTGAATTATTATTTACAAAACAAAAAGATGAACAAACAGTTCTACAACAAAAATATTAAAAATATCTGTACCAAGTATGTAAAATTTTATACAGGAAAACCTGCACTGAGAATTAGGAGACCTGGCTCTGTCCCTGCCTCAGCCGCTGGATTTCCATATGACTCTATTTCATTACTTCTTTGCATGTCCAGGATCTGCAGTATGAAGTTGACTTGTAACGCTTAATAAATGAATAATTAAAATCATTCTCTGAAATTCCTGGGTGGAGGTCATACACACGTGTAGAGTATCAATCCATATTATTCATGCTATGACTGAGAAGCATGCACAACTAGAATTTGGAAACATAACCGGACAGTATGTATATAGCCTACTATAGACACCTCCCCGGCGGAGAGATTATTTCTAACTATGCCATTGATTTATTTTCTCACTTGGGGTAAACTATGTCTGATGCTTGTTGTTTGCCTAAAAAATAGAAAAGGAATACTAATTTTTCCTATTTTTTCTGGAAATGCTTTTCTTCTGATTTGGGAAATGTTGAGTGTTTAAGTCCCAGCAATTTTAGTTAAACGTTAGTACCAATATAATATTCATATGAGAAATGCACCGATAAAGTAATTATTTATTCACTTATTCATAAATCACAAAAACCCCACCTGATTGTCCCTGGCACAGCTATCAGCTAAGCAGCATAAATCATTTTACATCTCTTCTCCAGCCTCTTTTTGGAATTTTGTTCTATCTTTTTTCATTTTTCCTGGGTATATTTGGAACAACATTTTGATATGCAGTAGTGTCCTTTTGTAGTTTCTTTTTTTCTGTTTTCTCTGTAGTATTTCCTGTAGTCACCCTCTATTACAGTGTACAATACTTTTAGACAAGAGGATGCACGCAAAACAAAAATGCTCATTCAAACACAGGCAGAAAAGCAAGAGTGCATTACAACCTAATCTCCATTAGTCCACAAGTGACAAATTACATTGCAGTCACCTAAAATTTCCTCTGGTATTGCACTGAATTTTTGCATGTTATTTACGAGCTGTTGCATCTGACTCCAGAAGTGGCTGCACTTCCCTCAATGAAAAATTCACCGTACAGTTTTGAAAAACTCATTAAGTTAGCTCACATTTAATTTCATCTTTGCTCAGTGTGTGACTGGGTGTAAAAAACAAGTGAGGAGTTGAAGAGCTGGTCCAATATCTGCAAAGTGTAAAGTGTTGCTTTGTCAAGAAAAATGCCCGTGTAAACAGAGAAAAGGCTCTTTGTGGGGATGCCTGTCGGTTAATATAAAATCATGTGTCCTGGGGAGCCAGCTGGGGGGAAAGTGTTAAACGTGGCTGGGGCAGGAGAAATGTACTGCAGTTGAGAAGAATGATCTGATGGGTTGAATGAGGAGTCCAGAGGTGTTTCTGTCTGATGATGGAGCTTTGTCGCTCGCAGGAGGCATTTCAGCCGCTGCTGCAAGCCCATAGAAGGAGCTGGGAGGGCAGGAGATGGCCAGGGATGCTGGGAGGAAGCTGGGTGCATCATCAGAGGGTTCTGAGAAAGGTGGTGACACGAAAAGGCACGTGCCGCTTTCTCTCCGTTAGCCCGCTTCTGTTCTGAAGGCTAAGTCTTCCCCCTCACCCAATTATAATGTTTTAGTGCATTATCAACGTGCCCCTTGCTTGCTTGTGGCCACGCTCAGCTCCAGCCTGCTCCTCTCCACGCTGCCCAGGCTCCCACTGGGCGTGCTGGGCTCTGCCTTGTCAGTCACCCGTCCCCTTCCCTGGGGGGCACAGCGCCTACTGCACCTGCTCTGGTTTATGGATCCATTCCTCCATCCGATAGCGACATGACTCGTTCCGTTTCCCAGGTCAGAGATCCAGTATCCTCAGATCCATGTCCACAAACACATCTATTTCGTATTACTCTTGTGTCAAAAGCCATAGACTTTAGATACTGATTTTGTGACCTTCAAAATCCCCCAGTGAGGCAGGCACCGAAACCCGCTCTTAATACTGACACTAACCTCTGTTCTTACCCCTGTAATCTCGGCGAGAGTCAAATGAGAGCAGTGAGTAGGTTTTTGTATGTTTCTATGAACCTGTGCATTTTTTTCACTACCTACAATTTATTGTAAGGAAGATCAAGTAACTTCGTGAATAACTTCACTCAATTTTTTTTTCAGTAGCTGCTCAGCTATTAAAAAGAGGTGGAGTTTTTTCCAGCGAAATAATAAGGGAAAATAACATTCTGATAAATTATTATATGACCTTGTCACAGAACATTTTTACTATACTATTTTCTTAGTTTTAACTACTGAGCTATTGAATGTCACGTTTGTTTGATTTTTTTCTTTACGTTTGAATCATAACATTTATGCAATAATAGCAGCAGAGCCTACTAGTGAAAAACAATTGCATGTGACTCCAACCCAGATGAATTTTGATTGAAAATTGTCACCTATTGATGAAACTGACCTATTAATTTAGTGGCTGCAGCTGCACAAGGCTCTACACCTGAAGTCCATCAGATTGGTGGGCAGTGTTGGTGCCTGGTGAGCGAATCTCAGGGAGGAGACGGTGATTCAATCTCTCTCCCTCCAGAGCTGCTGTTTTCAGGTCAGAGCTGAGCTTCTGGCTGTGTTTGAGTGGTCAGGACATCTTGGGAGACATTTCCTCCTTGCTCTATTTTTAGAGGAGGAAGAACTTGATTTCTCAGGGTTATGATGTTCTAATAAGTACTAGTATTTTTTCTTCCCCGAGGACTGGAGTTAACTCAAGCAGTAATGTAATAATATCTGATTACAGATAACTGGAGAGTGTGACCAAAAGCTTGAGCTTGATTGCCAGAGAAATTTAGAGAAGTCCCACCTTAGCAGTATGCTTTGTCTTGATAAAACACTGCGTGAAGGAAGTATATTTCTGATTAATAGTGGAAACACGTATAGATGGAATTAGCAACTGTCTACACACATAAAGTGAATTCGCTAAGTATGAAATTACCAGTTTGCTTCTGAGCTCAGGGTTGCTGCAAATTCACAAGGCAAAATACGCAGGAAACCTTGGATTAGTCCTCAAACTGTCATTTGCATTAAAAATATGCATATGCATGCCTACCGGGAAACATCAGAAGTAGGCAGTTTAGGGCAAATTTGCAATGCAATATGTAATTTCTTCTAGGGAGCCTGCAAGATGACTGGTCATCGTATGTTTAAATCTTGCAGCTGTTCATTGATTCATTCTCGTAGTATTTGTGCCAGCTATTCTTCCTTACTTTTTCCTGTGAAGACGAGACAAAATGAGTGGAAAAACTGGAGGGAAGGCCTCGCAGTTCTGCCTGTCGTGGCTCACATGGGCAAACGAATGGGATTTCTGCAAATACAGCAGAGACATCGGGGCTCTGGGGTTAAGAGACATCATCACTTTATAGAGCAGGTTAAAAAAATTATTTTACCTAAATCTTCCCTCAGAGACATACTAATGCAAGTGATTGGAGCTCTCTGTGTACACAGAATTAGCAGGCTTTTAAAGGGAATATAACATCTGATGAGCAAGAAAGGTACTTCTTATTGTAGGTGCTTACTGAACTTTGCTCACGGCGAGATCTGTGAATGTGCTGGAAATTTGTGCATAATTATTTTTAGAAGCATCAAATTGATGTCACTGTGACACTGCGTTTACAGCTTCGTGTGCTGCTTTCCTGAATTGCTCACCAGTTCTTCATCTCATCAAGACAAACTATCAGAATCATTTAAAAAACGAGAACAAAGGATAAATCATTCTCTGCTATTGCCAAATCATTTTACGCTCTTGCCAAATGGTAGGACTTCTTTTTTTTTAATTGCTTGAAACAATATTCAGAAGTGTTTTTTAATTTAATTGAAATTGCATGAGGGGTGAGGAAAGAGAAGAAATATTTTCCTTATCAGAATAAGTGACATCGTCCACGTAGTGAAAAAGAACAACACATTTCTAGGCATTAGATATAAAACCTATATTTTAGCAGACTAATCTGCAGCCATATAACGACTGTCAGGCTAAAACAATTATTTAATAGAATAGGTGGTGTTTTCCTCCTACCCCCCACCCTGCCAAGCCATCTATTCTTCCATTATTTCTAATCACTACATGTAAGTGCTTTGCTAGGAATACATTATCTCTGTTTGCAGACTGCAAACTTATATTTCTGATGATAAATCTGCTGAGACATTGGCTTCGTTATGAGCACAACACATGGGTAGCTGGATGATATTTCATGTACTGTTTTATGTCTAAATTCGGACAACACGAACCTTATGTTCTTAATACTGCCAATTCTGAAAATGTTTAACAAATGTTAATATTATACCTAAAACTAAGTTAATGGAAAAAAGTAGGAAAACCCTTAAGCTGAAAGCAGGACTGTCATGAGACAAAAAAAATGTGTATACTTCACTTTAGGTACTTATTGAGGTCCTGTTACACTTAGGTTTGTTTTGAAACGATGTCTTAATGCAATTATAATTTAATGTCTTCATATTGTTAAAAAATATATACATTTAACTTCTCCATGCACTTCTGAAAACAGCGTACCTTTCCACCCATAATAACCAGTCTGAGCAGTGGGTATTCACAGCTGGAATTATACTCAACGAGGTGTCCTGTGCGTTACAGCAATCTCTGAGCAGGTACAGCAGTTAATTAGTCCCCTAGTGTGAAGTTTGCAATCAGGTGTTGAAGCAGTTTCAGTTACAGTGTTGTGGTGAATCATTTCCTTCTGATGCTTGTGGTGATCAATCATGTGGGGCCCTCTTCTAGATTTTCACACTAGCTTTGAGACAAAAGACGTTCACAAAGAAAAACAAAATATTATCCATCTGGGTACCCAGCATGTATCTTGCATTTGCTTATTTTCAAACTATAAGGTTATACAAACATTTCACTTTTTAAAATTTAAATATTAGTCTAAAACAGGCTTCACAGGTAAATGTTCTAGAAAAAATATCAGAGACTAAAATACAAATACTATATATATATTTTAAATGATGGTTTGGGTTTTGTTTTTTTTTTTTTCCAGTTGCTGGCCTTCTTTCTGAGCATTAAATACACGATCAATATAACATTTGGGAAAACGCCCTGATTTTCCAGAGGCAGCTTTTAAACTGCATAGCATATAAAACTAGATACTTTCTTTTTTTTTCTGAAATAAAGGCAATACAGGCCTGCACTTGTCTGACCATGCATATTTCATTACGTACACAGAAAGCACGTATGAAGAATTTTTACCTACAGCTATTCTGATAGATTGATTTGGATTCAGGAATGCATCCCTGTTTGAGACCACGCTTAAGTATGCGGTTAACAACACGCAGAAGGTAGAACTTAAAGCTGATCACGCACTTAAACGCGGTCTTGAGGAGGGCAGGATTTGAGCATGTGCAAAAGTGATTTTTTGACTTGTGGCCTTTGTCGTTGCAACACAAAAATATGCACAGGGAACGCCAGTCACACACAGCAATTACCACAGCCCAACCTCCTGTGCTCGGTCATGTTTTAATATATAAAATAATTGTGTGATGATGAAGACCTTCAGCTCTCAGAGGTTTCAGTGGGAATTAAGGATCATTGGAGGTGGTGAAACTAACAATATTTGCATAAAAATGCACATGGGAAAAACAGAACATCAACCAGATAATAACATTCCAGGCCTATTTTCAGTGGCTTCTTTATCTTTTTAGCTGACTGCCACATTCAGGATGGATTTTGCTAGAAAAATAAAATGAAAGACATTTCCAAAGTTATGCCATTTTTCCTTACCTGATGGTAATAAATTATAGAAAACAATTTTTAACTTCCCCCATTGTTTCCTCCATTTTCCAGATCTGTACCCTGGGGTCTGGGAACATTATTAACTGTGAAGATTGCTTCCTTTCCATTGCTACTTATAATTATAAAACGGTTAAACGAATAAAGAATAAGGAACGTGACCTTGTCACCCTAATCCATGAGTGATTGTCAAGCAAGGTATCCCACCAGGTCAAATACTGAAGTCTTCGTTTATTTTTTTCCATTTCATCATGAACTAGAAATGGAAATCCTGATCTATCAAAGACTTGTGCGCATTCATACTTTTAAGCAACAGCAAGCAAGCCTGCACTTTAAATACATATATGTTATGGAAAGGAGACCTAAGGAAATCACAAGTCAGCCCCGTTGACTTCAATAGAGATTCTCCCATGAAGGATTGCAGGATCAGATTCCTGGGTGATACAAAGGGAGGTTTACAGAAAGTGCTGGGGGTGGGGGAGCTGTTATCGAAGATATAATTAAAGTTGCAACAGTAGTTACTAATGATCAGTTCTGATGAAAGAGGCACACTATACGCCAAGTAAATTTGAAGGTCTCTGCTCTTCTCTCCGTTTAATTTCTAATGATAAGGATCCTTCCTGAAAGCAAGAGGGGGGTAGGTCCGGGGGATGGGTGCATTTGCATTTTTGTAAGAGATGGGGAAAGTACAGGCTAGCGATTCTATGGAGACACCGGCACTTGAACATTATTGCTCCTGGTACAGTATTTTGGGTAGCTGGATCAATATAACACTGGCTGTCCTTGCAAAACACAACAGGTCAATAAATAAATTTGTCAGCATTTTTTCTAGCTTGCCACGCTGGGAAATAATGCAGGTTACTAAAGAATCATCACCTTTGATTTATAAAGCTAATTAAATGTAGGTGGTTTGGTTTCCCTCAAATCATTTAACAAATTAAAAGATACAGGGGAAGAAAACTCTACAAGTGAACCAGAGAAACAGAGCACATCTGAATACTTCTCAGCTTATGGAGACATCTGACCTTGATTACTACAAATGCTCTTAACGTAGTGCTTTAGTGCCATTTCCCCTTTATTTATTGACAAGATATGATATTCCAAATAAACCTGCAATGAAGCAGTTTTAAATTAGCAGTTAAAATTCTAGGAATTCATTCCGGCTTCAGTCTTGGGACAACATACTTTCCCTAGTGATTTCCTAATTTTGCAGCACAATTTTACTTACTATTTTTTATTGCTTTGCATGATACTATAGTAATAATATTTAAGTTTATTTCTTTCATTGGCATTCATTTAATTTGCAAACTGGCTTTATTCTTATATTAACAAATATTTCAGTTCTTCTTGTAGCCTTTGGAAATACTACACACTATTTTGTCTCGTCGTGTTATAAAGAGTGGCTCCTGCAAACTAAAGCAGCAGTTCCAGGGATTTTTGGACTTTTCCTTATCACATTTGGTTTGTAAACAATGTGAGAGTCCCAGATGAGAGTCTCTAACATTCCATCCAATCAGGATTCCTTTGTTTCCTTTTTCAAAAAAAACTTGGATTAAGGTTTTCTGCATCCGACTGCAGCGGCCCAAACTGTGCTCCCAGTGACGCTGTGCAGCCTTTCTGAAGGAAATCAGAGCCCGGCTGGTACTTCCTGCATATTGCGGGATGAAAGAGCAATTTGGACAGATTTAGTCCTAAGAAACCTACAGGAATGAGTCGGGGGAAATGAAGCTGACACGGTAATGGAAATTTCCCATATTTCCCCTTGGGATTTTACATTGAGGATGATGGGTATTGTCTCCAAAGCCATGAGTCAATATATTCCACTCAGCCCTTCTTGGCTATGAAGAGCTAATCTGGGGCTGATACATTTCTGTCTGGGATTTGCTGGACAAAAATACACGCACGTGTGCTGTGTAACAGCACGTAGAATAAACCTGATGTATCCAGGGTACATCAAACCTATTGCACATGCATGAATCAATCAGATGTCCTGCGCTCAATAAATCCAATATTTCCAAGAAAAGTGGTACAAGAGCTACACATCCACTACGTAGATCCCAGGAATTTCAGAGCTATGAAAATTCATAGCCAGAAATCCCAGATTAGAGGCAAATCCAGCACTGAGTTTTTCTTGAGCAAAGAAGGAAAGGACAAAAAATGATTTTCTTCATCTCGGTGACAGAAAAGGATGCGCTTGCCAATGTCAAAGCATACAGGAGCCCTGGCTACCCCACTGTATTGCATCCTCCCATTCCATTTCTCCATTGGCTAATTACTGACAGATCCATCGTTTGTCAGAAGACGTCAAACGGCTATTGTATCGTACTCTTTAAAGTTTTTATACACTTGGTTCAGTGGCTGCGCCTCATACTTTTAGTAGCTTGGGGGAAATACTGTGCCTCTCCAAGCCTCAGTTTCTCCATCTATAATACAAGTGTGGTGGTGCCTGTCACTATTGTATTGCACCAGCACACATCAGTGGTTCTCGTGTTCTTATGGCCATCTATGACTTTTAATTAAATGGTGGACAGTTTTAAGTAAGATTTCTGCTGCCTATGCAGATTGTGCCTCTGTAAGTCACTCACTCCTACACAATGCAATTTTTTTTAAGCCACATAAAATTCATGTCACCTTTGACCTACTCTTGTTTCTAAGACACAAGACATGAAAGTCTAGGACATTAACATAGTACACGACCCTCTCTAAGCTAGCATAAAAAATTTTATATCGTCACAGCTATCTTCAAGAAGTCTTTTTCCTCCCTTTAAAAATGATCAAGTCGAAACAAAGGCTGTTCAGATGATGAGTGTTTCTTACTAAGAACAATTTAAATCAATGAAAATATTTATAAAAATATATAGTAGGTGCGTATAGTGAGTCTGTTGACTTTATGTAACTGGTTATTATTATATTAAATACAAGCCATACTGTTACTACAAATCCATTATCATTCAGTATGTGGCTTCTTGTTCAAAGCAGTTAATTCAGTTATGAAGCTTTAAAAAGGATTAGTGACTTTCCTGCCTTAGAAAAGGATTATTTTCCCTTTATTTTACAAATTATGATTTCATTTTCAAAGCTGAAACAAAGGCAAGACTGTACTCTGGCAAGGAGACGCACTGCTTAAGGCTGACAGCTGGAGTACTGTATATAGGATGGCAGTTCTTGATTTGTCAGCATGTTGCTAGGGGTAGGGAAACTGAGAGTACAGTAAAATGCCTATTGAGATATTCCTGTATCTCATGGTACATATGCACACTTGCTCATTCCCTCGTCTATCTTTATTCACTGCAACATCTAAAAAAAAAGAAAAGACACATCCTGTGTTTCCTTTCTTCTCTCTGCCTTTGTACACAGATCTAAAAAGTAGCAGAATGAGGGGCAGCACAGAACCCAAGTGTGAAAAACAAGTGGGGTTCTGGGATGGAGGAACAGTGCAGCAAAGCTGCGCTCCCAGGGCAGCGGGAAAGGAGATGGGGAGGCAGTCAGCAAGCTGGCACGGCCAGGGGCACCGAGAACTGCACGGTCTCCTCACTGCAAAGGCAGTTCTGTATGGGGATCCATAGCAGGATACAGAACCTTATATATATATATATATATCTATCTCTTTTTTGGTCTTGGTGCAGGTAGAAAATGCAGAGGGCGCGCATTCACAGTGAGCTCTTCTGATTTCTCCTGAGTGTTTGTACAAGTAAAGTGAAATAAAAATTTGCCCAATTAGCTCTTTCCATGTACAATTAGCTGGTTTACATACCTGAATTAAAATAATTACACGCCTAAAGCAGCCATCCAGCTTCACGCATATTCGCAATACTCCATCCAGCTCCTATTTTCTCTTTAAAATCTGCCTTTGGTGACAAATGTCTAAAACAATTTTGGTCTCTAACCCAGTAGAATAGATTATGGAGGTTTTCTTACCCTTCATAAAATGATCACATTTACTATTACCTTTCAACATTTGCTAACGGTATTTATCTAAATCTCCACGTACAACACCAGAGGACAGAACAATACCAGTTTAGAGATTTTCCTAAACTTCTCCGTGCTGCGTTCAAGGCTTTAACTCACTACGCAGCCCGATAAAGATGTAACGTCTGAGACAAACTGGTCGGTGCCGTTCCTGCAGCAGGAGCAGGAAGTCTGCAGCAGGAAGCATTTTTTCACTCTTACGGTTTATAGTGTCACCAGAAGTCCTTGACAAAGCTATGGTTGCATCTGCTGGGCAAGGATTTTGTCAGCACCAAAAGCTGTTGTTAGGAGACATGGGAGAGAGGTCTGCTTCTCTACAATGTTAATAGCTAGCTACTGCTGTGTACTTCTGACAAACATACTTCTTTTTCCTGTAAGTATGCATGTACGCGTCCTCTCCAATTATTATATATAGATTATACCGAATGACCTGCTTTCTTAATGACAGAAACAAGCTGTCTTCTCCCAAACCGTGTTAACAGAAAATTCATTATTATTGAACTCTAAAATCCTATAACTTTGGAAGAACATTCCCATACTAAAAAAATCCCTGTATAAAATTTTCCCCCTATTATCTGCAGTAACACCATCTCAGATGAATGAACTGAAAGAGGTTTACATT
The DNA here is from genome assembly GCF_017976375.1 of Cuculus canorus. Lineage (NCBI taxonomy): Eukaryota > Metazoa > Chordata > Aves > Cuculiformes > Cuculidae > Cuculus > Cuculus canorus. The sequence continues at coordinate 14,669,244 of NC_071416.1, forward strand.
TCAATTGTACTCATAATCTCATTTCTGATGGTTTTGTTTTTGCATTTGCTTCTACAGAACAAGTCACCTTCCTCTTTGTCTGATGTCAGTAACTTCAGCTTAAAATGTCCTCAGTTGCATGTGTTACTGTGAGGATTCAGTGTCTTTTTTGAAAACAGGCTTTTTAACTGTAGGAATTTTTCCAATCATGTTAATTTCTTCCTTAAAAGCCTTCTCAAAAACTTCCATAGCTAATTTAACTTTTTTTTTTTTTTTTTTTTTTGGGGGGGGGGCGAAACACACAGGAAATAATGTAACAATGGCAAAAATGAAGCAAAATCTGATGATCTACTTTGAATAATATCCTGACACAAAGAGACTGCAGGGACAGTATTACTCTGTCCCATATACAGTACTGCCATTGTAGATGAGCACCAATTCCACATGAGTGGCAATCCTGCTTGTTGATGGGCAGACTTCAAGGGGCTTGTAAAGCCTGTAAGATCTTGGATTTTTGGTGTAGATCAACTTATTTTGTAACAAGTGTGAACAAAGCTCATTAACGGAGCGAGGAAAGTTGTATTAACACATACAGAATTTAAGCATTGCCTCGTATCAAAACCATGTCCACACCACCGCCTGCTCATCACTGCAGGACTAGCGCTCACGGGACAATAATAGGTTTACAAAATCAAAACTCCTCTTAAGCATGCTAAAATGCTGTGCTGAAGCCACAGCTGCTGGAAATTATTGTAGCTCCATTAAAGGCAATAGGGTGATATTGATATGCACCAGCTGAAGCCCTGCTCTGAGCAGCCCCTTGCTGGCACCATCAGCAGTGTGCCCCAGCCTTCCCACCCAACTGCACCCCAGCAGCGTGTGCAGACTGCAACTTGGCATTTCCTTACATGTATTTTGATTGGTAAGCTTTCTGATGCTGTCTGGCTCTCAAGAGTTGCCTGTATCTAAGCCAGGGTATTGGCAATGTATTGACAAAGCTTCTTTTGGGTGATTATTTGGGAAATTTTGGCACAGGTCAGCAGGCAGGAGTTGTGGAAGCTGTGCAAAGAGGTTGTGCTTTGGGCTGGGTTTCGAAAGTTACGTGAAAGCTTTTTAGATCTGGGAAGTGTGGGTTTTCCTGTTCCTCCTCCCCCTTTAACCCAGAACATAGATGGCAAATGTTCATCACCTGTTTATCACAGCACCGACTGTGTCCTCTCGCACAGTTGCAGAAATGTTATTTTTGCAAGAAGAGGGAGGCAGAAAAATGTAAATCAAATAAACATAATAAATGTAAGCCCAGGGATCAGGTTACTAGTTAGTTGTGAAAGAGGGGGGGAAAAAAAGAATCCCAAACTAATGTGTTTTGAAGTAAAATGATATCTTTTTATGGTGTTGGAACAATAATTCTCAAAATGGGGAAGCACATTCACCGTGTGTGCAAGGACACGTGAGGCAACTCCCTCTTGCTCAGATCAAGGAATACTTGTTCTCACTAACCAGCATTAGAAACCAGTGAGACCTGGCAACATACCATGCCTTTGTCAACTGTCATGCTAATACCTCATTTTAAACAATTGCTTGTCTCTTTTTTTATAACCTTTCAAATGCACATTTTTGTCATACCAGCTCCATGGCATTCAAAACGTTAAGGAGCCTCAGGTTTTTCTTCCTGAATTTCTGATACAAAGAGGAAATGCTGATGAAGGTACAATAGGGAGAAACAAATAATTATAACAAAGAGCCAAGCTCGGGGAATTCTTTGTGTTATCGGGTTAGGAAGAAGAAAAAAAAAGTTGCAACCCTCCAAGAATGGTAATACCACTTCAGGATTGATCAATATTAACTTTCTATTTATAGAACATCTTTCATTCTGAAGCTGTGCGGTGTTTATAAATTAATAAACACATGTGCAAGAATCCCATCATCCATTATTAATGTATCAGCACTTTCAGTTTATGAGAGACAATTATTATTATTTCAACATCATGAAAGTTTTGGAAATAATCACAAAATTGCTTTTTGCATCCCGTTCCCTCTGCCACACGACTGAGGCATTTAAATGCTGTCATAACACCATAGCTGAGTGTGAGGACATTCTCTAAGGTAAATATTTTTCAAAAGTATGACTCAAAAAATTAACTCACCATGTTTTTCCTAGGGATTACACCTAATCGAGTCTCGGGTAGTCTTGTGTAAAAACCTTTACTTTTAGGAATATTTCCTTACCTCTGAATTAATATGCATAAGTGTCTTCAGTTTCTCTGCTATCTTAAGGCAGACAATTTTGTTTCCTTGCCAGTGGGTCAGTTCTTGGAGTTCTGCCTCTGCATCACAATTACAAGCAGCAGTAACTGCCTTCGTTTAAGTCTTTGAATACACTGTATAAAGTAAAGGAATTCACCTAGAGATGCCTCTCGCAGTTTGGGGAGGTGGTGTGAAACTCCTAGAAGCGACTTCCATCATTTTGAATATGCACCCTGTTGCAAATATTAGTGGTGTGCCTAAAATTTCAACTCAATTTCTTTAAGATCAAAACAAAGACAAGTCAAACTTCTTTAAGGGAGGCAAAATAGAAAATGACCCCTAAAAAGAGAAGTGGTGAATAAGGTGAAATTTGAACTACACCTACAGCAGAGCAAAAGTGTCAGAATTGAAATGAGGCTGTAAAAGTCTTGTTTTACAGAAATCTGTAAGATCTTGGATTTTTGGTGTAGACCAACTTATTTTGTAACAAGTGTGAACAAAGCTCATGAACAGAGTGAGAAAAGCTTTATTAAGAAATACAGAATTTAAGCATCAAAACAATGTATTTAGGTTTCAATTTTGGAACCAGTTCAGTGTGCACCTACCTCTGGATGTGTGAGCAGTCAGCTCAGGGTTGGGCTCTTAATAGGAGATTTTTTTTGTTTTTTAATTGAAGAATGGTGTCAGGTGCTAATTAGCATGGGTCAATACGCTTTTATTTTGTCATATCCAAGCAGCAGAAAGTAGTTTTTATGAACTGAGAGTGAGAAGACTGGAAGCTCAAACTAATGAAGGAAGAGAGAGGATTAACAGCCAGTCTCTAGATCTGACTCTTGATATTCAGAGTAAAGGCCATGTGATACCAGGAAGGACAATTTGGAAAGTTACAACAAAAGTTTAGGGCCTCTGGTGCTGATAACTCAGCCAGTCTGGGCAGAGGGTAGGACTTCATTATCTTCGGTTTGTTTATCTTCTCAAGCAGCCTTTTTTACATCATTTATATTTCACTGATGTATTTTTCTTCATTCACTGCACAGTACAAATGTACGCATGCTTGAAGTTTGTTTCTGTTTTCAGTCCTGAGGAAGAAGCTGCATGCCTGAAAACTCTCTCTTCTCTTTTCAGCTAACAAAAGACACTACTTCTCCATGCGAAGCTTTATTCTCTATCACCACAGTAGCAACAGTGCTGCTGTTATTGCTATTGTGATATACCTTATCAAATAACTAACATGTTCTTGAGTAAATTACAGTAAGATCCCAGAGATCTTTCACCCCACGAGTTATCAGAAAAGAGAACATACCCACCATGGTGTGCCGTCATTTTGAAAAGGATTCATTTGCAGAACAAAGTACAGGAACAAAACTGCAGGTTGAGCAAAATGAACTTTCAGAAAAGGATATGTTTTAGAAATACACGTTATTAAACGAGTTTCTGTTTACATGTCTTTTTCTAACCTATATGTACTGTGATAAGTAAAAAGACGTGTCATGCTTAAAGTCTGTTTAAAGTTCATACGCAGCGAAAACAAAACAAAATCAAGGTCAAATAGAAAATCTTTAATAGCTGTACTGTCAACGTGCCTCGCAGGACTTGAAATCTATGAGTTTATACAGACAGGATGTATTAAAAAACAGAGAAAGAAAAACTTTGCAATTTCTTTCTCATTATAAAAACAAACTGTTCCGTGTTTAATGCACTGCTTGGAAAGTAACTAAACCTACACACTTCAGCTGAGCATAAAAATACCTAGGAATGCATTTTTAAAGAATGCAGCACTTTGGTCTAGAAAGCAAAGGGGGGGCGGGGGGAGCTGCTCTTGATGAGAGAGAGCCTGGTAACTGAATATGGGTTGAGGAGATAGTTACTAATGCAACAGCCAGGCGCATTCTTAGGGGGGGAGGGCGCGGGGAGCCTTCTGCATGGTTACTGCACAAAGTCGCTTCATGGATTATCTGATGTTGCAAGAACCTGATTGCTTGCAGCTTTCTCATCACCGTCTCATCTGTGTCTTCGTTTAGTAAATCGAATCATGTGAGCATGTTAGTCAAATCTGAGACCGTGTCTAACTACCAGAGTGCCTCTGCAGCAGGCATTTCCTGTAAACACACCACTGCCTGCGCTTCTGCGGAGGCAAAAACAGGAGAATCATCTGACACGATGGGATTTTCTTCTACTCGTTGCTGAAATAATGCTGAAAGAAGTAATTTGTGCAAAGAGGAAATTCAAAACCAAGCCACAAAACACTGATAAAGACTTCTCATTAAAAAAAACTGCCTATTTTTCTAGTCTTGGTCTCATGTGAACATTGCACAAGTAATTTATGAACAATTTTGTAAGCAAAGAAGCAAAATGATCCTGACTTTACACACAGAAATTGTTGTGCAGTAATGAAGACCGTAGAATTTTATATTCCAGATTATGGCCCAGGCACCCTGTTTTAAACCAGAGTTCTAAAATTTGTTCTCTAACTTCGAGCCATTAAGTTACGCTGATCGTAGTTTCAAGGTTATCTCCTTAAAAGTTAAAATATTGAGCATTTACTTTATTTCTCTATTCATGCCAGCAAATGGAGAATTTCATGTAACGACTTGACTGCTAGAGCAGGGGCTGAAAGCAACCAAAACCCTAAACCTGCCAAATTCTGTGTGCCCTGTGAGAAGACTCGCCCAAGATCGTGCAGGAAGTCTGTGGCAGAGCTGGGACTGAGCCCAGATCCCCTAAATCCCACTTGTGCCTTAACCACATGGCGGGGCAGATTTAATAGCTGCCTAAATGTGAATCTAAAATAAGAGAACAGCCGTGCAAAAGAATGAAACTTGGCTGGTCTCCTGCTGCCAGGTATAAACCAGGTATTTTTCTCTTTAGGTCAGTTGTGCGAGACAAACATCCATGCTAACCCTCGAAACACTTTAAATTTAGGTAGAGGCTTCCCGTTGCCTCGTCAGCTGTGTTTTCATTCACTCTGACAGTGAGGGTTTTCTCCTGGGCAGTATGCAGAAGAGCAAGCCTTGAATAAGTTTGCAAAACTTTTAGTATAGATTTTTACATAATGCAAATCTACATAATGCAATTTAAAAGAACTCAGAAATTTTAAGTGCATTATTTATTTGGGGACTGAAACTAAACTCTTCAGCTTTTGGCAATGTTATTTTTTTTTTCCCCCGTTGTTATGGAGAAGATTATCACAATTTTAGGCATTCTGCCTGGTTCCAAAGTCTAGTTTGGGGCTAGGTTTAATATTGTGAGACTGTGTAGTAACATATAGCGCAGAACAGTAAACACAGGTCTGTCAGTCTTTCCTGTGCATTTGTTGTAGAAGTTTTTACTTCATACATAATACATCGATTGCTGAAACTTCTCCAGAAAGGCAGCAAATGTCCTCAACTCAAGGCAAACAGAGGGAGAAGAAAATATAAGATTTATTTTTACAAGTTGGCCCTTGCCGCATATCAAACATTTCCAGTGCTATGAGCGTAAATCACAGAGGTCATCATGGCTAATCTGTGAAAATAAATTGGATGTTTTCATTTTAGTCATGTAATGTGATATTACATGATACGCTTTGAGGGAAAAAGAAACAAAAAAAAAAAAAGGAGAAAAGTTTTAAGAGATTCTAAGACTCTCATTTTTTTCCAGTAATAGACTTATTTTCTTATGTTTTTCCACAGAGGTACCATATCTCAGCGGATAAAACCCATACGGCTTCTATGTTCTCTGTTAAATCATATTTACAGTCATCCAGAGTCCTGGCTCCAGTGAAACGCCCCTTGTGATCAAGAAGGTCAGTTCATACTCCATATTTCATATTTCATATTTCACCTGAAAAAGTATAGTCTTTAAAAAGGGGCAAAAAATGAAAGGAAGGGGAGGAAATAATGGGTTCTGATGTGTCATGAAAACAAGAAATATTGCGAAACTTGACTCTGAGTCTTTCAAGAGACATAGTTAAGAGCAAAAGTTTAATATTTTTAAAAGTTTGTGGCCCTTGAAGTTGTTTATAACCGTTCAATATAAGGACTTAAAAACCTGTTAAAATTAGAAGACAATAAAAGGACTAATTTTTTTAAGAGTCATGATTTTTAAAAGTCATGTGACTTGGGTAATAGGGTGTAGCAAAACTGGTAACTCCCACACCCATTTCCAGGGAAATTCTCCTTCGTTCTTCTTGCCATGCTGCCATTTGCAGATAATCTATAACTTACATAGCAAGTCCCGCTGAAGAGAGCTGGCCGACTCCTGTGCTTAAACTTGGGAGTGTTTGAGGGATCAGGTTTGATCACATAATACAAATTAATTACAAAGAAATCTGAAGCTTTTGCAATACAGTGGAATATTTTGCATGCATGTATAAACACCTCACTCAGATACATCATACTGCCAAAAAATCACAATGAAAAAGCCAACTGAAATTGCTCATTGTGTTGTGTAACAAGCCCTCCATCAGTTTCCTCCTGGATCAATTCAAAACTCTCAGACCATTCAGAGCACCAGGAGAGCCAAAACCTATTGTCTAAAAACGTGTAAAGAAGTAGACCAAGGCAAAACTCCATGATCTTGGCTTACACAGCTGATTCATGTAGTGTTTTGGGTTTTTTTTTAATTTTCAGGAAACCAGTCAGTGCACCATCTATCTGTATGACTCCTTGAAGTCAGCTCTTCAACACATATATCTTAGAAGTTTCACCTTACTGGTTTTGACTTTCTTTTCATGAAAAGAATGCTGTTTCAACGCAGTCTGAGGCAAGATTAGAATTTGCCAATAAAGATATTTCATCTTCCAGAACTACCTGGTGAGTAAGAATATTACCACATTCTGTGAAGTTTTTGATTAATCTTTATTTGCTATTTAAGTGGCCTAAATTCCAACCTGAGTAGCACAGCTTATTTTAGACAGGGAGAACATTTTTGAGGAAACTTTAAAAATCACATAACAACCCCCTCCCCCCCTTAATTTTAGTCGCAATTATTTTAGAAATGCCCGACATTCAGGCAGGATGATTTTTATACTGAAGCAAATAAGCCCCTGGGTGCGATCTGAACCCAGTGATGTAAACCGAACTGACTTTAACAGGTCTCGGTGTGTCTTTGGGGGAAAAACAAGAGAGACCATATGGAAACTCACCTCTTTCTTATCCCATTTAAGTGAAGAAGGTGTTAACCTCAGAGTCTAGCAGAGATTAAGCACTTAACGCTATGCAGGCTGTATTGAACTCCTAAACCGCTCGTTTCCAAGCGGAATACTTAAAAATTAATTTAAGTCTTTGTCTGCTGCGTTTAGACCCACTTCAGCGCCCATACCTCTGGAGGAGGAGTAATGCAACGCCAGACAGAACAGCTGAGCGCTTACGCCTGCCAAAACAAATGCAAAATTACTAATGCTTGGCGGTTTTTAAGCGGAGTGTCTGCAGCGAACGGCCCCTTTGCATGGGGCAGCCTTTCCCGTGAGGTACTCACGAGGGGCATCGCCGCCATTTACATTTGCAAAGGGTTGGCTCGGGGGCAGCCGGGACCGCTCCGACCCACGAGGCGCTGCGGAACTGCCCTCCGCCGCGTTTTGTTATGCGGGGCGATAAGCATCGCCTCCATCTCCCTGCATCACAAACGGCCGACGAGGACCCCGAACCGCGCTTCAATAACCGCCCCCCCCCCCTCCGCTTCGCACAAAGGGAACAATCGCGGCGGCCCCGAGGCACCGCCGGGCGCCACACGAGGTGCCCCCGCGCACGGGTTAGTGAAGGGCAGCGACTGCCCGGCCGCCCCGTCGGGGGGGGGGGCGCGGCCTCTGCCCAAAGGGGCGTGACCTGTCACAAAAGGGGGCGTGGTCTATAGGGAAGGGGGGGTGGCCTGCTCCACTGCGCGGCATTATCTGCCACAGATGGGCGTGGTCTGTGTCGCTCAGGGTGTGCTCTGGCGCCGACGGGGCCGTGGTCTAAGAGAGAGGGGCGTGGCTTGTCACTAGGGGGCGTGGCCTGCGCGGGGGGTGTCCGAGCAACAGCTGCCGCGGGAGCCGTTTACAAACAGTGCCGTGAGCGCCAGCGCCGCCGAGTCCGGGCTCCGGCTGCACCGCGGGCGGTAGCCCCCGCTCTCCCCTCCTCCCTCTGCCCCCGCCTCAGGATGCTGGCCGGGAGGCGGCTCAGGCACAGGTGAGGGAGGGATGGGGGTCAGCTTCCACGGGGGCTCCGTTCCCCGTCCCCTCCTCCTTCTCCCCCTCACCTGCGGGAGGCGCAGCCCCTTCCCCTCGGGGCGGTCTCTGCATTCAGGGGGCAGCTGCCCCCGGGACGTTGTGAGGGGACCTGGGGGTGGTGGTGCCCCCCTTTGTGAGGAGGGGGTGCATCCCTTTGTGAGGAGGGGAAGCCCAGGGAGGACACCCCCTCCTCTGAGAGTTTGCCCGCCCATCTCCGTGCTGTCCGGTGGCCGCGAGGCGCCCCGGGGGAGAGGAGGACGAAAAGCAAGTGGCGAGGGGGGGTGGGGGGGCGAAGGTCCCGCGGAGGTGGGTGGAGAACGGGGGGGACAGGTGTGAGCGCAGCGCAGGTACCGACCCCCCCCGTGCGCATCCCCGGGGGCAGCGCAGGTACCGCGCAGGTCCCGCCCCTCCCGGGGCGCGCAGGTCCCGCCCCCCCGCGCGGGGTCCGTCCCGCAGCGCCCGCAGGCGGGCAGGGCAGCCAAAGGCGGCGCGGTGGGTGCGGAGAGAGGGGAAGGGTTTCCCTCTCTCTCTCTCTCCTTTCCCTCCCACCCTCCTTCCCTCCCACCCCTAAACTTCTCGCCGTCCCCGATTTCCTTCTCCTGCCTGGGATCGCCTCCCCCTCGTCCCCCCCCCCCGCGCAAGTAGGTGTCTCGCACTGCCATTGTATACCTGGGTGTTTGCTTTCCAACGCTCGAGCCCTGGTTTTGGGGTGCTTTTCTGCCGGGAGGGGGAGCGGGAAGAGACTATTTCTTTGTGAGTCAAAGATGTTCCTGGAAGAAGGATTTGTAGTAAGTGGCTCATGGGGCGGAGAGGGTGTTAATGAAAAGTTTATTGATCGGTTTGGGCAGTTTTTGTTTCGTTTACCTTTGTCTTCTAAAGACTAAACCCTTCCTGATAATTTCTTCGGCATCGCGTTTCTCTCTTTTTTATTTATTTATTTATTTATTTATTATTTTTAAGGGGAATAGGAAGTTTAGAAAATAAATAAATAAGCCTCAACTGACTTCTGAAGCAACAAAAGACGTTGCCAAGGGAGGACAATAAAATCCTAGAATATCTAGAGATTCGATTTCATTCCCGTTCTGTGATACCCACTGGACTTTCTGTCTCTGGGTGTGGGGTTTTTTTTTTTTTTGTTGTTTGTTTGCTCCCACACAGAAAACCAGCAGCGAAAGTAAGGGCTATGTGTACTCTAATGAGCCATCCCATAAAATGTGCTGTGTGACTCCCAGTAAGTATTTGAATTGAAGTGTAATAGTTTTGAAGTGGTGGTGAACAAAAATCTATATGTTGGGTTATTGATCCGCTGATGAAAGGCGTTTGAATTTGAAAAGGGTCTAGGTTGGGGGGGGGGGTTGTGTGCTTTAAGGGTTTTTTTTTAAGGCAACGTCTTTTTTTATTATTATTCATTTCTGAAATGACCTTGAGAGCTTTAAAACTACATCAGTTTCTTCCAGTGGGTTTGAGGAGGGGCAGTAGCAGAAGGATCTAGTGAAAATCGAAAATAGAAATAGGAACTGAAGTAGATGCAGTGAAATGTTTTCTTATAGAAGTATGTGAAAAGGGAAGTTTTTTGTAAGAATGTGTGAATAAGAAGAGAGGGAAATAACGCAGTTTCAGATGCAAGGAGAGAGAGGGAGCATATCATTCTTCACATTTTATTAGGCCCTGAAATGCAGGAGTGATATGATCTGTAAGACACAGAAATAAAACGCCTAACTACAAGTTGAATAGCAGGCATTGACTTGCTGACCAATGCTTACATGCTTGTTGGTTGGTGGGGGCTGGTTTTGTGCCTGCAAAGGTATCAGAGCAGTGCTGTGACAATGGCTTGCAAATGCTTTAACGCCATGTTTTATTGCTCTTAGGATCTCCTATTAACTGTAGGTTTGGGAATACGGCTAATACTTTAATTTGTGATGTCCACACTAAGGTTTAAGCGTTTCTTTGGATAATACAAAAGGACAGTTTCAAATAAGTAGGATAAACTGCATTCTTTGGCAGAGGGGGAGGGAGGGGGGAAAGGGTGGAGGAAATGTTTTTTTTTTTTTCTTTCTTCCCCTTTACTAGTTTCTGTAACTGAGTCAATATTTTAAGATTTGTATTAGGAATGTGGCTTTGTGATTACTAATCTTTCTGTAACGTTTTTTTTTTTTTTAATGAGCAACATTGTAATTTGGTGCAAAATATTTGGATTTTGTATCTCGCAGCTCATTCTTGCAAGCAGTAAGTGTTCTCAAGTTTTGCCTTTAAGTTTTTAGGATGACAAATATGAAAAATAACTTTAGAAACATGGTCATTACAGTGATTATTGATTGGCTTGGCCTGCAGCCAAGCAACTCTTCTGCATGCACCAGAGTTGCTGATTTAAATTCTATAGATTCCTTTTTCATATGTTAGCCTTTTAGAATCGTTCAACAGTATATGTAGCTATTTAAGAACACTAGATCAGTTTTTTAGTTAAGGTTGTTCAATTATGTCTTCATCGGTTTGGAGTTGTTTGAATGACTTGACATGAGATTAAGCACAACAAAAGAAAAGGCAGGGGAACAACAGCTGCCTTCCAGTACCAGAGCACCAGTACTCGCAGCAGTTCAGCGTTTTACCTTTTAATATTACGTGGTGTCAGGTTTAAATGTTAATATTTATATGCGTGTTTACAAGAACATTAGGCATGCTGATAAAACATCACACACTCCAATCCTGGGTATTCGTGTTTTGGGGTCGTTTGTCTTTGGCATTTTTAAGAAAATTATCTTAAGATCTGATACTGAGGAGTGAATTGATCTCATTAACTTTTCAGACAAAAGTAGCGAACAGTCACCACTAGTTTGTACTTGTTTAGTTACTGTGTGGTAAGAACTTTAAGGTGTGTCCTTAATGGCAACTGACGATTCTTGCTGCGAAGCCTTGTTTATTTTAGGTAGATGTTTTATACAGAATTTCCAGTGGGACAAATTACTCCACTGACTGCACTTATTCTTTCTGAAGACTGGCTGTAAGCAGAGGAGAATAATTTTGCCATGCTGCAATCAGTATATATTTTAAAATTGAAGCCATTAAGTTTTGCTGTGTATTTTTGAGGCTTTTCCTACTTCCTTTGTTTAAACAGTCTTAAACAGTGCATATCATGTATGAATTTAAAACATTCTTATGGCACTATTGGGGCCGAATTTAAATTTAAAATGGGCACCTATGTCCTTGTTGATCAAAATAGAAAAAACATTTCTTGAAATAAGTGGATGTTTTCTGGTTTTGAATGTGGTAAGAAGGCTATATTTGTATCTTGTAAACAAAGTTTCATATTAAGTAGTCTTTAGAGAATGGCTTCCAGGCTTTGGATTAGAGGATTTTCTTTTTTTTTTTTTTTTCTTTCTCCCCTTCCTTTTAAGTGAATAATGTTTTTTTTTGGTTTTGCTTTGTTTTGGTAGAGGTGGGGAGAGTAAGATTTAGGGTAGGGGCTAGAAAGAGGAAGATAATAACTTTAGCACCTTTTATCAAGCTGTCTTACACAAAAGCTTACTTCATTTTGGTTTCCTCTTTTATTAGATCATACTCAAAAAATTCCTTTTTGAGCATTTAGTTCTAATCTCCAGAATGTATCTTCTCCTTACTACTAGATTTTAATTTAGAACTATGTTGATAGATTAATATCATTTTATATGAGCAAATGCAAAGTTATTGCTGTGATCAGGGGGAAATATTTTTAAAAGGGAACTGTGGGTTTCCCTTAGACTTTCAAAATGGTGATTACAATAAACTTTTAGTTACAAAAAGCTGAGAGTCTGTAATTAAGAAGCTCTGGGGAAATCTTATGTACGTTTTAACTTCCCTTTGTTCTTTGGGACTTTCTGTTGTCCCAGCTCTTTCTAACCTGAATCTTGATTTGGGATTCATTGTCCTAGTAAAAGATTCCATACCCTGTATATGTAAATACACTCCCTCTTTCCTGTGTTATGAAATGCTGTAACTACCGCTGGCATATGGAAAGAACAGTCCCCCCTTCCCTAAGGTAAAATGGGCTAAGCTTTCTTTTCTTTGCAAGAAGCTGAAAGAAGAGTTTGACCTTTGAACTCACCCTCACACTTCTACACTGCTTTCAGGATGATTAAATAACCAAGGATATTTGCCTGTGTCTTATGCTTATTTATCTCACTTAAAATGTTCTAATACTTAACTGTTGAGGTATTGTCTTTAAATATAGCCAGACAGTACATTTCAGTTACAGCAGGGCTGCCATTTGCCAGCTCAGCCCTCTTATTTTTGAGACTCTTGATTTAGAACATCAGCATTCCAAACAGATACTCTTTCCACATCTCATAACTACATTAATTTCAAACTTCTATTTACTTTTGATGGACTTTGGGTCATTTCTGATGACCCTCGACCCCTTTCTTTTAAGGTGACTTTAGGAACAAAAAAGTTTTTCTTTCGGTGCATTAATACAGTCGGGGGATTCTGCTGACTACTGTATGCATGCTTTTAGAGAGATGTGACTCATGCCACTAGAGATTTGCAACTGAATACAAAAGTAAGGAAAAGGATATGACCAAGCTATGTAAGAGTCTCAGTATGTGTTGTATTTTAGGATTAAAAAAAAAAAAACCCAAACACACTTTTCCAGCCTAAACTTACCTAGATTTTTGTGCACCTCTGAACAGAAAGCTACTCTCAAAACTATTTACTTTTGGAAATCAACTTTTTTTTCCTAGTGAAATTCCCAAATAATCTTGTTTTGTTTTTCTTGAAAACCTATTTATGCTAAAGTGTGTATTGATGGGGGGGATAAAGATTAGAACTTCTACTGTTACAATCATATAACTTTGGTCAGAGCATAGTTTATAGCTTATCATAAATCTGGCTTTTTTGAGTCTTCCTCAATTTTTTTTTTTTCTAAGAGGAGCAGCAAGTTAAGTGATACAATAAGAACAGACTTTCTATTTCAAAGTAAAACATAAATACTAGGAATAGATACATGCTAGGAAAATACATACATACTAGGAAAAAATAAATAACAAAACCCACCATAGGTGACCTATTGTTTTAAAATAAGTCTTTTGAGTTCATTGCAGATGATGTAGTTGATTATCAGAGTGCCTTGAGAATTTCAAAAGAAAGTACAAAAGGGAATGTGGTAAGAGCGTGTAGCCTGACTTAAAGATCTGAGCAGAAACCCATCCAAGTATAAGTGAATAATTGACTGGATAGTGATTTTCTATGTGCTGAAGATTTTATGTAACTAAAAGTATCAAAGTCTGAGTTTGTTTATGGGCAATGGGTACACTTGCATTTTTCAGTGTAATAAAGTGAGTGCAGTTCAGCTCAACGTAAACTACATGAGGGAAATTAAAGGCCCTTGTATTGTGCTTGCACTTTATCATGATAGTTGAGAACTGGTTGGGTGAAGTGAAATCCTTGAGGTTGTGTCAGCCTCTCTTGGCACACAGGTAGGAAAAAGCAAATTAGATGTACTCCATAGACTGGTATTTAGTACACTGTAAAGGAAGTGGATGTAAAGGTGGTCTGGAGAAGCCATGATTTCTGTTTAGCTTTAATGTTTGTTTCTAGTATTTTTTTTCTTATGGTAGTAAAATATGTATATGAAACTACTGCCTGTTTGAAAGATCAGTTTCTTGAAGATCCTAACTCTTCTTTCTAGTTTGGCACTCTGTAGCCCGGTATGTTGGAATACTTCATCACATACATCCCTCCAGTCCACTAGTGTGAGATAATGTAATGCTTGGCAATTGAAAAGATTTAGCCTCTGTCAGTCTCTGTGGGTCTCTGGAAGATCTCCCACCTGCATGGAAGAAAGGAGGCAGCTACTTGAAATGTGTATTTCTAGCCCTTTTCTATTTTAGTATCTTCAGATGCTAGTCCAGGGGATGACTTAAGTAGAAGTAAATGTCTTTCCCTCGGACTGTGTACCTTTTTCCATCTTTCAAGACTGATTTTTGCAAATACCTAATTGTGGATATGTTTGAAAGTGACAACTTCGAAGTCGGTGCTCTTCAGAGGAGAGGGATACAGACTTGCTGCTTTTTGTTCAAAGGTACAGTGGCTTGAGCTGTGTTGGGTGAGAGTTAGATTCAGAGTTGAAATCAGGTGAGAGCACTAGGGGAGATTAATGACCTTAAAGTGAACTCTCTGGAAGTGAGTACCTTTCTCAAATTCGGGAATAGTAAAAGAATCTTTTCCTGTTATTTCACCTATGCTGCCCAAAGGGATGCAACTTGCATATAATTGCTACAGAGGAACTCCTGGCTCTTGAGTAATAAGGAATTAAGTCTAATTTGGTAAACTCTGAATTTACCACTTCTTTGTAGTTGTGGTCGCTGGAGAGACCTAATATCCTTCTGCCAAGAAGTAAAAAAGTCAAATTTGCTTTAAAGGTCTCTGAAAAGATCTTCTTTCAAATGAAGACCAAGACTAAACATATGAGGCAGTCTGTGTAAGGTGGGCAGTCTGTGTAAGGTGAGACTGACTCAACAATAAAAATGTATCCCTCACTCCACCAGGAGAGTCTTTACCTGCTGGGAGAGAATAATAAACTGTTTTGTAAGGTAAGGGGTCATTGCCAGTTTAAGTGCATGTAACTTCTTAATTTAATGAAGTTGCATCATCTTATAGTAGTGGTGAAATGTCACAGACTTATTTAAAATAGGATCACCCTTGTGTCTTTCAGCCTTTCTACAACACGTATTTGCCACTTCATATTGTTTGAAGTATACTTTGGTTTTGTGGTGCCTGAGAAATTCTCTCCTAATCAAAGGGGGGGAAAGGAAAAAAATCTGGCTGTTAGAGCAGTCCTTCTGAACTTTAAAAGTCAATACTTATTTGTAGCACTTCCTCCTTTAATGCCAAGAATTAGTCTCTTTTATATTTGCTCTTGCTCAGTGGAGGAAAAACATGTGCAAAATGATGCAGGCTTATATGTTCTCTGCTTTAAAAGGAATAATTACATCTTTTGATAGAAGAGGCATTCAGTTCACTGAGGAGACACATTCAGCTCATCCATCCTCTGCCAAAACAGTTAGACATATAGCCTTAAAGAAAAAGAGACTCCACAGGAAAAGGTTTTTTAGAGAAAGGATATCCTTTGTTTCTATTAGTATAGATGTCTGAAATTGAGGGAGGGAGTTTTCCTAATATTGTTCATTATAAACTATTATTTTCCACTGATGATTAAAATCCTGTTTGCTGGATTTCAGGGAGAAAATTACTTGTATGTATGTCTGTCTTATCTGACTACAAAAGAGCTTTCAATACAAAATATTTCTAAATTGTTTGTGGATAAATGCCTGGATAGTGACATTCTCATGTTCTGTTGTATGTCTGTTTCTTCAGTTCTGTTTTTATGAATTGTCTTTATTGCATTGGAAAGCTCTGCAGCCTTGCTAGAAGGGGCTGTAACTTAAGGAAAGAGAGCAGCACCTCTCTTAGGATAAAAAGATAAAGCACAAAAACCCCTCTAAGAGTTTAAATTCAGGATAACTTTGGAAACTTCAAGCATGAAGGATGAAGACTAACAAGGGGACTTAAATTTACAGATTTAGGGAGTGGAAATTCCAATTTGGGGTCATCTTTTATGTTCTCTTTTCAACCTGAACGTCTTCATTTTGATCTTTCCTGCAATTGAAACAAACAACTCTCTTCCTCCCCTTCCTCCCCCTAAATCTCCATTTCCTTTAGAAGTATTCATGTTAGTTCTTTATCAGACTGAACTGTTAACAAACTTTATGTAAAAATATTTTTGTATGCAAACACTGGGATAAAAACATATGTGGATGAGAAACACCGTTAGGTGTACGCATAGGCTCTTCCATTAACAGAGAAGTGCACTGGGAAGTTGTGTTAAAATGATTTACTGTTAAAAGATAGAAGGGAGTAGCTCTTCCCTTCCCTAGAAAGCAATAGAATGCGCAGTAATGAAGAGTAAGTTATTGGCTTCACGTAGTGTTATGAAGAAAACCTGACTCTTCTGCTATTCTGCAAAATAATGTTTTATCTGTGCTGACTTTTATGGCTTTCCAGTGGTTTAACTTAAGTCATAGGCAGATGGGTGGTTGTACCCTTTCAGAAATAAGGTCACAATCTGTGCAGCAAATAGTGTGTCATCCTCGCTAGGTTTAGGGCCTATCCTTCCCTCAAATTGGGGTTAGAAAAGGCATTTTTGTCTAATACAGGAAAACACCTTATTGCATGAGGTGTGGCATGTATGCGTTCATTCTTAAATGGGGAAAAGGAAGTTAGTGGTTGCTATAAAAACTCTAATACCTGTCGGGACAAACTTGAAACTTTGTGCTGTGGATATTTGGAAATCTGACTAATGTTTTGGAGCAGTTGGTTAGTTAGAACCTCGCGATGACACTTTGCTTCGCTTTCTGGCTAAACGTAGGAGGCTGTGAAGACCACAGCACCCCCAGTACTGCTCATACAATAGAGCCACTGTCACTGATGGGTTCTGCAAAGGCTACACACACTACAGGTACTGTCTCGAGAGTTTGGAGCTCTTGAATATTGTTAGCGGCTACTTAGGGGTGGTATTTCTGCTTAATATCCTGTGTGTGTATGAGGTGTGGTGCAACTGACTTAACTTTATGCAATGATATATACGTATTAAAAAAGAAAGAAAAGGATATACTCTAAATAAGATAAGTTCAGCCTCAGCTCAGGCTTTTAATTGACGATTTGAAGTTGTATTTATTCATGAGCTACTCTGCTATGATTCATATTATACTTGAATGTGTATGTGACCAGACAAAATAGCTAATATCCATAAGGTATTTTTTTTTATTTGTGGTCTCAGCTGAGGAACAGGTGACATCAACTGGTTCATTTTATTTATGTTCATTAGACAGAACTCGAGCAACTATTCTGAAAAAGCAAAACTTTTGGATTTAAATAAAAAAGGTGTCTAAATAACTTGTGGTTTCCTATAAACAATCGGCAGCATCAAATCAATTTCATTAGCAGTGCCGAAGAGCAGCAGCGTGTTCTGAGGTATAAACATACCAAGAGAGAAGAATATTTCATGTAAAATGACACTTAATATCTCCAAACTTCTTGAAACATGAGGAAAGTTGATTTTTTTTTTAAGTGGAATTGAGAGTTATGTGGAAGTTTCTCAAGTCATATAGACACAGTAGTAATTAAGGTAGTTAATGTGCAGCAGCTGGCGCTGTGGAGGGGTTTTGAGTATGGGTTTTTCCTTCTTTGCTGGCACTTGGTTACGTAGGACTTGAAACTTTGTGGAACTCGGGTAAGGTAGTGAAAGAAACTCTGGTCATCTGTTAAACAGTGGTGGCTTTGCTACTGGCCTTGAACTTAACTATCTCAGCAAACTGCTAGCAGATCCTTAACTCAGTACAAATCTTCTAGTATACAGTAGAGTAACTAAGTATCACAGGCTTAGTTGTAACTCGTCTAGTTTTCTCACTTCTGTTTTTAAGAAAGTGTTGCAGCAACTAGGTTAACTTCTGTAATTGTTCCAGCTTGCTTTTTGCAGTTTAACAGTAGTTCTGCTAGCACAGAGTTAGCAAGGTATGGTGGTTTTTCCTGATAGTAGTTACGCAACTTTTATTCCCAGTGCTCTGTAGTGTTTAAAATGAGAAACTCAATGTTTAGACTTTACTGTTCTCTGGAAGTTGTGTCTAGAGTTTTTATTACGTATTCATGGAAATTTTGAAATGCAGGAAGTAGAAATGCAATAAAATTACTACTGATAGGTCATTTCCCAAAGAAATCTTTGAGACTGTAATATGTTGTCTTTGGTTGTGTAATTTAATAAAAAGAAATTAAACTTCTTTGCGGACACTTAATTAAAAAATTCTCTGTTTTAATAATCCATTTATATGCTGCAGCTTCTTAGTGTGGTTCTCAGGTGATGTGGCAAGTGCAATGAAAGCAAGATATTCTCATCTGTCCAGTTCAATCTTTATTTATATATGTTTTGTGGTGTTTATACATATAATGAGTATTGCTGTTGAAATATTTGTCTAAAGGCCATGTAGCCAAACATGACTCGCTTGTGAACTAAAGTTTGCTAAGTGCTCAGGCTCTGAACTGTTGGAAGAATAAAGTACAATAGATGGTGTCTGGCATTGAGAAGAGTTCGCCCCTTGTGGACAGACCACTCTAGGAAATGTCCAGATGTGCTGAGTGAGGCAGGTTCCTCCCGACTTGCTCATTCACCTCAAGGCAATTGCAGCAACCACTGGAACATGTGGGCCCTGAACTCTGGCGTGAGGTGCATGTTGACATTTACAGATGGACAGGGGAGTCAGAAGTCAAGATTTCTTGACTCACTTTAGTGTGAGGAGGGATCAGCATTCTTCATTTTCAGCCTTGAGTTAATCTGTAGCAAATTTATCACTCTTCAGCTTTTGGAAGGAAGGATTTCCTGTTTTGTTCTTTTCCTTGATTCAATATCTCTGACTGATACTGGTGTGCCGTGTCTGTTCTTTTGTCTTCTGAAAGTGAAAGACAGCAGAAGAAACCTGAGGTACTGTATTTTTTGGTTATTGTTGAGCTACTATGCAGACCTTCAGCCACAAATAGTCACAGTGCTCTTCAAAACTTAAGGTTGTCCACTTTCCCAAGGAAGCAGTAGTACAGCATTAAGGCAACTCTTGACAGTTTTGCTACTGCCGGCAGGGGTTTGAATAACAGGAATGTAATTAATCAGCATTTCTGGCCCTCAAATCCAAGGCATAATATTATCTTCACTAGGAAGAAAGGTTTTGTTAATAACGGATAAAATCCTAGTGTGGATATTTGGATTGTAGTGTGGATATTTGGATTGTAGTTCTAGCATGTGTTAGCTTGTCTAAACAGTGAGAGCGTAAAATTGTGCCTACTTGTAAAAGCCATATACCTAATCAGAGTGAAGCGTGTAATCACCAGATAAAAAAAATTAGACTAGAGCTTTATAGCTCACCTTCTGACGCTAGCGGTATTATCTTTCTTCTTCTTAGTTTAAATATAATTCTGTCTCATTGCATCCGCAGTTTTCTTCAGAAATGCTACCTGTGGTTGTTTTCAGCCTATAGGTACTGTCTCCTATATGTGATGGTATATCCAGGAACAATAGTTGCCTGAACTGCAAATAAGTGTTTCAGATTCCTGGAACAGGAATATCTTGCTCTGCTTTGCAATGCTGCCTAGAGAATAAGCTGTGGCCAGTTCTTCAAAAGTGTTCAGAGCCTGCTATTAAAACCAGTGAAAGCTTGAAAAGCATTCAGCAGCTAACATGCCTTGGTGAAGGTGTGTAAAGGGCTTTGAAGAGCTATGGAAGAAGTCTCAAAAGGGCTTGTTCAAACCTACTGATAGCTAATAAAATTTGGATCCAAACTCCTCTCATAATCTATGTGTTAGTTATGTGCTCTGTATTTATACGTGCAGTTGTGTGAACAGTTTTATGCAGCTGAGTAATGTCTGCTTTGATACATTTAAATGAGATGAGATTGAAACAGACCTGTTTTCAAAGGGCTTACCAGAGAAGATGTTATTGATTGATGGAGGTGGATTTTTCACACATCAGTGACCTTCCCTAGGTCTGATCTATGTCTGTCCCTTAATTCTAATAAGACTTTAAGCATACAGGTTTTACAAGTGTTTGCATTATCCTAGGTTAGGTTTGAGTAGAACAGTGTGTTGTGGTCCCTGTTACAAGAGCGTCTTTTCTACCTTCGCGTCATCCCAGAATGCTAAGGAGAATAGGGGATGGAGTGTGGATTTCTGCTCTTTTTCATCTCTTTTTCTCTTTACAGTGACTTAATTCTTGTTGCTCTATTTGTTGTGATGCCACAATGGCTCTGAATGTAAATGCATTAAACTCTTAAGTTTGGACAATTCTTTTATCTCACTTGGATATTCATTATTGGCGCTGAGGAGTCTCGCAAAGTTGTTGATTTTTTGATGTGTAAATAAATTATTTTCAGGCAGATGGTCACCGTTTATGCACAGGAGCTTTGCGGCAGCATGTTATCCTGTTGTAAAAAATACCTCTTAAAACTACAGTGGAAATAGAACAAAACTGCTAGTTGAAACATGCAGTAAAACATGTTAACCAGCACTCTTTGATATGCTTTCCTTGTGTTTTATAAAAGGGAAAGCTTTTTGAATACTTCAGCTTCAAACTTTTGTTGCAGCTTCTTCACCTGCCTGTAGGGAGTGAGTCAAAGCCAGAAAGTCAGAACTGAATGGAGAAAGTAGAAGGGCACAAGCAAGGGTGGCAGCAGTAGAAGTGATTCAGAGGTGTCACATAATAAATTGAACCTACCTATTACAAAAGATTTTTGAGTCATTATGCAGAGAGGAAGTGGCAGTCATGGCAATGATAAAACTGGAAATTGGGATAAAGGGCTTCATTGGAAAAGAAACTGTGGCTGCAAACTCCCCACATTTTAGCCCACAAGATTCCTCCATTTGTCTTCAGCTTGGCATATCTTGCGTCTTTGGCCCAGTTTGTGTGGGGGAAAAAAAAAAAGGAAAAAAACAAAAGGCAAGCTAGATGCTTCTTGGTGTTAGATGTTAGATTTGATGATTGTCTAGACCTGGTTTAGAAGGCTGGACAATACAGGCAGTAAACTCTGGAGGTATGGATTAAAAAAATGGAAGACATAACTGGCAACAATTTTATTCTGTATTGGCATTTTGGTCCTTTTGTTCACTCATCTTTATTAGGCTCCAGAATCTTGTTGTCTGCATGGTGGTGGAGAAAGAGATGCGTACTTCTCAAATCAAAACTAAAGAGTCTTCTTTATTGATCCTAGCAACACGTTGTTGTGTTCTTTCCCAGGTGGTTATCTTGCTGGGCTTGACTGTTCTGTGGTAGGTAAAGGTATCCAATAGAGTTGAAAGCATCATATCAAGCCTGCGCATAGAGGTAGTTGCATTTTCACTTCAGCTGGTGAAAGGTCCTGTCCCACTAACCTCCCATAGCTGTTGCATATGCTGGCTCTGCTAGCAGCTGGCCTGGCAGGAGCATTATCTGCAAGCACATTTAGGCCACTGAACTGTATAAACAGTTAAAGTTCTGGTGGCTGAATTCTGCTGAAGTTATTTAAGATATGATGGCTTAAGATCACCTTTTCCTGTCTGGCTAGAATCGCTGCTGGAGAAGGTAAACTAAGCTGCATAAATGGCCACATCTTTACCTGCTGCAACTACTTGTCGTGGAAATCTCTGTAGTTTGAACTATTTATTACAAGGTTGTGTTTGGATTGTTTGTCTTTCTTTGAACGAAATAAAACAAAATGTTTCCATTTTTTTCCAAATAAGAGCAAGGCAGAGGTGGAAGTTAAGATGAATTTTAAAATGCTGCTTTGCCTATACTGTCTTCTGGTATAAGAGCTGTAGAGCATATTGTGTTTTCAGATTTATTAATTCAAGTAATGTGAATCACTGGCCAGCTGTCTTTTATGAAATAATTTGCAAAAGTTTCAATCAAATTTTGAATGCATTGTTTTCATTGGATATTCATGTGTTGGGAAATGTGCCTCGTCTCATAACGATTCCTCTTCAGCTTATGTAGTCTTGTATTATTTTGGTAGACTTTTCCTTTAACCAAAAATTTGATCAAGTGTAATCCTGAACTCCACAATACTAAAGTTCGACAGCCCAAAGAGTAGTGGCCATTAATTGCTGCTAGCAGACATCAGAACTTTTACAGATTTGGAGATTTAAATTTGAGTTGCAATTAACTATTATAACCCTCTTTAGTCTTGGGGAATCTCGAACCTGCCCTCTCCAGCATAATCAATAAAGCTCACTTTTTGTTGCATGCAATTTGAAACTAGAAGCATTTATTTTTTAGGTATAATAGTTATCCTCTTGGATGGCTTAAACTTCTGTTCAAGGAATAGTATCATTAGTTTAAATAAACTTTGAGATTATCTAGTTGTGCGAGTCCAAAATTGTCGGAAAGATTGTAAATATGCAGAAAATAGTAAAAGCTTTGAGTTCTTAATACAAAGATTTGTACTGACACTTCCTGTCTACCAGAACTATGAAAGCTAATTCTAAGCTGTCTAGTTTTGGAATAAAATCTTTCACTGAACAGCATTCGGAGAACAAAGACGTAAAGTTTCATTGTGCTTCTCAACACTGGTTTCACAAGTTTGAGGAAAGGTTACCTTGGCTTACTGCATATAGTTGTTATGAATTCAGTATGTATTGAAATATGGTATCAGCAGCTTTGTGTGATAGGGTAAGAGTAGGTTTAGAATAGATAGTAGACAAAGTATGGCTTTTATGTAGCAATCTTAATGCAGAAGCCCAGCTAATGGAATACAGAGATATTTAAGATCATACTGTTTCACCTGTTTTGACAGCGAGTAAAAAAGTGACCAGTGTCTTGTAGTTGTCCTTCTTTGACTATTTATTCTAAGTATGCCTTCTCTCTTCAGGATCATTCAGTAGTTCCTAGCCCTAATGTTTTCCTTATTTGAGAGACAATACTTTCCTTTTCGTTTGAAAAATCTGACTGTTTTCTCTCTTCCCCAGGTGCTGGAGTTCTTTGTGGCACTGAACTCATCCTTGAGTGTATTTCGTCCAATGCAACTATTTGAATTGCTTGAACAAAAAAACTAAGTGCAACTGACTGTTTCTTCAGACTTGAAAAATTAGAAGAAATAGTTCAAAAAACCCTCACTCTGTCACTGAGAGAACCAAGGGATACACTTTCAGCGACTTGTGAACACAGATAAATACAAAAAAGAAATAATTTTTTGCTTATGGAAAAAATCTTTTTCCTGGCAGAGGTCTTTTTAGCTTAGCGGACTTGTAAGCACATGTTGGAGAACTTTACAAGTGTCCTTATTGTGAACGGTGAGCATCCCCAAAGAACTGAAACCTTACATTAAAACACGTAATAGAGAACAGAACATAGGAAACATGCCAACTCAGCCTCTCTTGGCATACATGGATGGACCGGATGGAATAGCCAGTACTGTTGGTGCACAGATGGAGAATAATGATGCCTCAATGACAATAAAAGGAACAAATACAATTTCTTACAAAAGCTTGCAAGAAAAGTTTCTCATGCAAGCTGAGGGATGCATGCCTCTGGACTGCATGTTTTGTGATGAGACTTTTAAACATCCTGAAGAACTTGGTAAGCATGTTTTAACTCAGCATAGGCCCACTCTTTGTGAACCCGCTGTCCTGCGTGTTGAAGCGGAGTATCTTAGTCCTTTAGATAAATGTCAAGTAAGAACAAACTTGTCTTCACCAAAAAATGAAAAGGACAGTGAAGAACTTAGTTGTAAAGTTTGTGGACAAACATTTGATGAGGCTTTTGACGTTGAGGCACACATGAAAAAGCATAAAGATTCTTTCACCTATTGGTGTAATGTATGTGGAAGAAGATTTAAGGAGCCGTGGTTCCTCAAAAATCACATGAGAACGCATGCTGGAAAGCCTGGTTCTAAAAACAAGCACCAACAAGGTTCTGAAAGCCCCGCAACAATAAATGAGGTGGTGCAGGAACACGTAACTGAAAACGTAACGTCACCTTACAAAATTTGTATGGTTTGTGGTTTCCTATTTCTCAATAAAGAGACTCTAATTGAGCACAGTAAAGTGCACACCAAAGAATCAGTACCCAGTGGCGAAGGCCCCCAAGTGACTGGTGAACCTCATGCAGAAGAAACGTCTCAAAAAGAGGAATTTTTTCAGTTCTTGAATTTAAGACCAAAATTGATTCCAGAGAATGACAAATCCCAAAAACCTGTGAAATGGATAGCTGAACTAGATCCTTTCAACACATATCAAGCATGGCAGCTGGCTACCAAAGGTAAAGTTGCGGTTGGCCATGGCCAAATTAAAGAACCAGGGCATGAAGGATGTACAGACAATGATGATTCATCTTCTGATAAAGAAGAACTTGGTGAAATTTGGAATGCAAATAAGGGTAGCCAGGCTGAAACTACGGGGAAGTCAAAGGTAAATAAAACCAGCAGTTACACAGGGAATGGTAACTTATCCCAAGACAAATTGAAGCATCCTGGTGGTGAAGTGCCTTCTATGGAAATGGATTCTAAATTGTCACACAACAAAGAGAAACCGACACATTGTTCGGAGTGTGGCAAAGCCTTCAGAACATACCACCAGCTAGTCCTTCATTCCAGAGTACACAAGCGAGACAGGCGGACTGATGGAGAGTCTTCAGCTGCTTCGAGGACATGCTGTGGTGATATAATTACAAGTTTGGATGAAAATGGAACAAGAGAACGAATAGAAGGAGGTTCTGAGGATGGATCTGAAGATGGGCTTCCAGAAACACTTACCATAGGTGAGTAGCGTTTTGAGCACTTAAGTTTGAAATTACTGTTGCTGTAGTATTTAGGAACTCTTCAAAGCTGAAGAACACATCTCACCTTCCTTAGTTATCATGAAACAGTATGGTGGGAGAAGGGTAAAAGGGAAAAAAGGCTCTGACGCCATTTTGAGGTCTTCGAGGTTGTGTTGGGCCTTCTTGCAGCTATGATTTGGGTTCCTAGAGTCACTGAAATACTTTTAATACTGATCAGTCTAGGAAAAGTCACTGTTTACGTATCCCCTCTCTCTCAATGTGTGTCTCTCTCTCTCTCTCTCTCTCTCTCTCTCTCTCTCTCTGCCATACCCACAATAGTAAGAGTCTTGTTTTTGCCCTTCTTGTCCAGCATATGTTTTTAACAAGCAGTATTTCTAAAGAAGTCCTTGCAGTTTCACTTTTTTTCCCCCCTGCATCTTGTAACAAAGGGCAGAAAATGTCCAGTGCTTGATACCAAGCAATTTGTTTGATTACACTTTACTTCTCTGGATCTTAACTCTGTTCTGTTAGACTGCAGGTTCTATTATTTCTTTTCAATGGTATGTTACTTGAAAGCCTAGATGTCAGAACCAGCAGTTATAAATTAATTGCATAAGGGCGTGCGTGCAGGCTATTAATACGTGCACATCCTGTATGTGAGAGGTATATATTTCACTCTTCTTTCTTGAAGGGTTGCTAACAGATCTCTTCAACAGAGTAGATGGACCCAATCTGTATGTTACCTAGGATTAATTCTGCAGCTTGCTGTGTCTTAGAAAAACAAGTGATACTGAATGAGTCCTTAATTGAAAAGGATTGCATGTCTGGGGGCAAAGAGGAATAGCAAACAGTCTACTAGCTGATCTAGCACTCCTGTGTGTGACATGCTTTGAGTCTGCATTTAAAGAACAGACACTTGCATAATCTCAAGAAAAGACGCAACGTACAGAATGTCCTGGCACACACGACTGACTTTTCCTTTTCTGGTAATGCGCAGCCCTTTATTTTGCCTCTAGTAACAAAGGAATGGAATTATTACTTAATGTTAACTTGCTTGTTTTGTTTCTCAGTGTCTTATCTTAAAGTACAACAGCTTTCATTGTGAGATGCTGAGTCATGCTTATTGAGACATTATCTGTTTGTTTAAAACAGCTATGGTTTGTCATAGCTGTAGCTTAGCAATACTTAGTATTTCCAGTGTAGAAGCTTTTCAACAGGCAAGAACTTCAGAGAACCATTTTAAGCTGTTACGTATCTAACATCTTAGTCAAGCAACGTTTCATCTTCCTTCTCTTCCAACTGTAGCCTTCTAGTTAGCTTTGACTTGGATGTTTTACTGAAGTTGTCTTGATGATTTTTCAGTTCAACCTGCCAAAGAAATCATGTTGATTTGAATGCTGTATTGTGTGTAAGCTTTCTGTTTCTCGTTAGACATTATGCTGTACTTGCCGCCCTCCAGTGGTAACTTCTGGTGCCTACACTTGAGTGGAACCAGTTTTTAATCTGTGAATTTGTTCCTTGAGAACATGTTTCGCAGAATAGGAACCCCTGCCACTTTCTTACTCCCATATTTGTCAAAGCATCAATGCTTGTAGTGAAAGAAGATTACACGTTACTGTTAAAATAAAGTAGATATTGTTATACAGGCAAGACACTCCATTGATCAGCACAGAAATAATAATATTAATAATAATATTACAATTAATAAGAATCTGTCTTTCTCCTCACCTTCCTGTCCCAAAACGCCTTTGTGTGTTTTGCCACAGTGCACAGAATAGGTTTAGAGTCTGGATCATCACACTCACATGTACTTACTCAAGCACTCCCTTTAGTAAAAGGATACAGTTTATAAGCTCTGTGAATTTTTGAGATGGGCTGTTTTCCATCAAGTTCCAGTAGGCCAGTAAAGATAATTTTTTTCTCCTTTGAGAACTAGTTTGGAATCTTGTTTGTTTGTTCTCTGGGGCTTCTTTGTTACATTCACTAACCACAGTGTTACTTGACACAGAAACTTTTTTAACTCTTTTGGTCTTCGATTGCTAAGTGTGCAGCACTATAGAACAAAAGATGCTTGCAGACGGTAGGAGTTCACAACGGTTCATTCTGTGTTTTCCCTTAATTAAACAGTTGGAATAATTACATATACTTTTAAGCGAGACTCCAAATTTGCATTTGCTCTTCATAATTTAGGTATATTTTCTCCAAAAGAGAAAAATGAAGATTGTTTGGAAAGAGCAAAAGTTAAAAACCTTGGAGCCTCCAGAGAATGCAGCTATTGTGGAAAGTATTTTCGCTCAAATTATTACCTCAATATTCATCTCAGAACTCATACAGGTAAATGGGCTTCACCTTTGTGGGAGGGGAAGAAAGTCTGCTAAATCCAATTGGATGGAATGTTTGGTTTTGCTGAAGAAAAACAGAAGTTGCCTTCAAAATTATTTATATTAAGAACAAAGTTTTTTCTAATGCTCAAAAAATACAATTGAAATTTCTTAGAATTATTTACCCAAGTGTAAATATTTGTGAATAGGGCTAATTACATTAAGTACTGTTAAGAATACGTGTTTTTTCTGCTTTTAGCAGTCTAGCAAAAAGGAGCCTGTTTCCCAAGCATTAAGTTGATTGCCCGTTTCTGCTACCTGGGGAAAAAGCTGTGTCTGTTTTTCAGTGCAACTTTTTGTTTTCTATAGCCAGGCAAACTCCTCCTACTCCTTTTAATGTATGTCCCTGTTTCTTTTGAAACAGCTCTATTTATAGATGAACTGTTACATTTGTGCTGTTGAATAGCATACTTGTGGTATGATCAAGGGCTATAAATTGTTGGAGTTGACCCACAGCTATACTTCTTGCTTACCTCTGCCAAACATATTGTCAGCTACCATCTCCATACATAGCTAACGTGTGGAAAATATCTTCATCATAGCCAGAAGATGTCACTGTAGTTAGTAAAAGCAGTAAGATGTAGTTTAAATGATTCGGATAAGTTTGAGAATTATGAGTATGTGGAAGGGGAAAGAAAAATCTGTTTTACTGTTTTTCAATCTACATTATTCCATTGTCTTGATTTGAAGTCTTGAATACAATTAAAATTGTATCAAACTTATTTACTGATAAAACTGTGTTTCAGGTGAAAAACCGTACAAATGTGAATTCTGTGAGTATGCAGCAGCACAAAAAACTTCACTGAGGTATCATTTAGAGAGGCATCACAAGGACAAGCAAGCTGATAGTGCAGCAGACGTGAAAAGTGACAGCAAAGTTTCTTTACAGAGTCAGGAGACGGAGCTCTTGCTGGCTGCTGATGGTGCTCAAGAAACCAAAAATTTGAAGAGGCTTTTTGATGGTGCCAAAGATGCTGGGGACTGCCCACCTACCAAGCAGCAAAAGGAAGTTCTGTCTTTGAACAATGCAATAGGCAGCACAGTCCTTCTAAAAATTAAAAGCAATTCTAGGGAATTGAACAAAGGTTCTGTTTGTAAAAATTCAAACAGAATACACGAGAATGTGCCTACTCCTTACCCAGAAAAACTAAAGGCTAAGAAGGACACAAAGGAAGCTCAGCCCAATATTCCTTATAAAAGAGAGAGAAAGACTTCTGTGGCATCAGAGGAAGATGATGTCCAGTATGTTTGTGCTTTAAAGGACGGAAAAAGTGTGGATGATGTGCGAGAGTTCACTGAAAGCTACATGCACAAACCTGTGGTGGATTCTCAAGAAAAGCCTTTGAACTTATCTATTGGGACTTCACAAGAATGTTCAGTGATTTCAGCTAGAGGCCTGCGAGCACCCAGCACCTGTCCGTTTTGTCCTTACAGAACACTTTACCCAGAAGTCCTAATGATGCACCAGAGGCTGATGCACAAATACAATCCTGACACCATTAATAAAAATGGCTGTAGAAGCAAGGCTCCAGTCAAAGCCAGACGCACTGGATGCCCTCCAGCTCTGCTTGGTAAAGATGTACTTCCTTTGTCTTTTAATTCTAGTAAACGTAAAGCTTCCCCATCTACACAGCAGAAACTGTTGCAAACGGGGAAAGCTAAGCAATGTCAGCCTCCGCAGAACAAAGCCCCTCTCTTTTCAGTGACTGACTCAAGCAGCGCAGCCCCAAGTAACCTCAAGTTTCATAAACAGCAAAGTAATATTGGAGCTCAGGCAAATAACTATAGACAACCTCAGCAAGAAATGCACTCCAGTTCCAATATCTCTCCGGTATTGGACAGAGTAAAAAGATCTGAATCTAAAGTAAAAGTTCTAAGTGTCCCAGTGTCGCAGTCTGGTCTAGTGAGCAGCAGTGTGAATGAGGCTCTTGACTCTCACCTGAATGAATCTGCCTGGCCTTGTCATCAAGGAAGAGACTATTTTTGTAGTAAATCTGTGAGCAATGTAAATCTAGACTATGGCGAAACATCTGCTAAACGAATGAAACCTAATGTGTTAGCTGTTGAACATACTGACTCTCCAATGGCTAATTACAGAAGAT
Organism: Cuculus canorus; assembly: GCF_017976375.1. Taxonomy (NCBI): domain Eukaryota; kingdom Metazoa; phylum Chordata; class Aves; order Cuculiformes; family Cuculidae; genus Cuculus; species Cuculus canorus. Next base: position 14,698,437 of record NC_071416.1, read on the forward strand.
ACGAAATGAGCAGATTTCGTATTGTAAACAGATATGCAAATCTGCTACCTCAGGAATGTTCTCGCACCAAACCTGCATCCTCTGTTTTGCCAAACAAACAAGGGCTTCTGAATGCAGATGATGTTGATCCTCCTAATGTATTGACTGTTCTCAAACCTTACGAGTCGTATAGCTCTGGATCACTTTACAGTTCTTGTGGATCTAGCAATGGCCAAGTAACCAGCTCTACAGTAGAAGGTACGGTATCTCCTTCCTAGTTAAGTGTCTTACACTATTGCAAAGGAAGGTGAATGAAATATAAGTGTGTAAAATAAAAAGAAAGCTGTACATAGCATTTCACCAAGTCCGGTTAGTGGTTGGATTTTGAATTTAAAATCCAGATTCAGCAGACTCCTGGCTTGGGGAATTAAAGCGTGGAAGGTCTGAATTTTAAAGAGGGATTTAAAGTTCCTCAAGTTCCTCCCCCTGCCATGGGTCTCTGATAGCAAACATGTATTGTTTGCTCATCAGAGCGCTCCAGACATGCTAACTAATCCAGGATATGGAATGAGCCTTTCTGCTTAATATACCAGAAGTCTTAGACCATCTGGAATATTAATAAAACTTCTTACAAAAGAAAAAGGCCACTCATAGACAATTGTTCCCTTCAATTGAAGAAAAGGACATATTGCAAATTGTAAGGCTATGATTTAAATCTTATACCTGTATTCTTCAATAGGTTTTTATAAAGTTTAGGTTTTAGTAGGAGCAGAATACTTTGTTAAATCAAGAAAACGTAGTTCTGCTAGTCAAATTATGGTGTCATGTTGCACTAAGTAGTAATGCTTTGTGGAAAATTCTGGGCCTAGCAGAAATAATTGCTTTGCGATATATTTGGAAAACTTTGGTACTTTTATGTAATACATGATTTTTGTTTTGTTCTTAGTCAACATTTTTCAAAACTTATCAGGAGGGTGAGACTAAAGGTATTAGGTGATATTTAATCGGTTGTCTGACTATTTGTAGAAGATGGCATTTATGACTGTGATCTGAAGGCAGTATGGACTTGGCACTAAATACAGTGCTTTGAATTTTGAAATGAAGATCCTGTTATAAAAATGAATAGTGTGTGTGTGCACTGTGTAGTCTTAAAGTCTCTGCTAAGTTCTTAAACTCTGTGAATCCTTCCATTCTCCAAAAGCAGTATTATTCTTCTGAAGTAGTCTGGGTTCATTGCAAGCAGGGGAGGGGGACCTGAGGTCAGAGTGAACTGCAAAATACCTAATCTGCATTTAGTTACATGGCAAAAAATGTATTCACTGTGTTCTGGTTTTTGTTTGCTTGTTTAAAGGTTGTGGGCTTCAGAAGTATTCAGGCTTGCTCGTGGATTATGGAAGGGTGAAGGCAAATTAACGTTACAGTTCTGTTTCCAGTCTGGTTAGGAAGTGGATAAGGGAAAAGCCAGCATCGCTGTTGACTCACTGAAGTGCTTGTGAAACGGAGCTAGTTCCTAGTTTCATGAAGAGCATTGACTGTGTACCATAAACTGTACCATGAATTGCTTTGAGGAATGCAGAATGGGCACTAGGTTATGCAAGAATGCAGAGAGACAGGCAGAAGGACAGATGTTGCTGCCTCTTGATTCCTAGTGATCTGAGAGAGTGAAATACAAGTTGTTTTTTTTATCCTGAGCACAAACTATGTTAATTTGCATGAACTGATGACTTGTGCTTCATTACGCTGTCTGTTGTGCAGACAGAACATTCAACATTTGAGAGAATCCTTTCGAATATATATAAAAAAGTATAATATCCTGTTCACTTCTATGAAAATGGGAAGGGGAAAAGTTAAAAAGTCATACAGCTTCAACCAGCTAGACCAGAGTAGTCTGTACCCCAAGGAACAGATGGTGGCCAGTGTCTTGCTCCATAACAGCATTATTGTATGCTGGGGAGAGGGAAATTCTCTTGTTTTGCCAGTGGTCTTAGTGAGGTTAGACTATTGAAGTAACAGTTGATGCAGTACTATTTTTAAACAATGACTTAATTGGAATCCACCTTGTTCTTCTTTTGAAAGCTCCACCTGTCTGCCAGAAAAATCTGTGGTAGGCCTTTCTTCCTCTTCTTCTGTACAAGCCTGGAGACAGTAGCCTGTAGTCAAGAACTTTGTACTGTTTCTTGTTATTTAGAGCTCTCAAAACTATGGCTGCAACTAATTTGACAGTATTGTTGTCATGGAAATAAAGATTTCATTGCTTGTTACGCAGTGCTGTCTGAGGGCAAGAAAAGCAACTTTCTGTGTTTATTACCTGCATTGGAGAGACCGGTGAAACAAGACCCTCTCTGTAGGTTTTCTTAGCAACTTCAATTAAAGCCCTGTGTAATAAAATGCAAGGTCTTAAGGTTCATTTTCTAGTTTTCCAACCATTCTGTTCAGAAGTACCTGACCCAAACAGTGATAGTTGTTTGAAAAGGTGGAGGGTAGCAGACAGGGAAGCTTCTCAGTATTAAGGTTTTAATGCGGGTGGAGATGGTGAAGATGAAAGCTTGTGCAAATTGTTTTTCTGTTAAAAAGCTGCAGTGCAACTGTTTGTCTTAAGAGTCACGGCTCCTCAGAGGTGTGTTTTGTAAGCTATCATATGCAAAGTACTGCAGGTGTAGACCTGCAGGTTTCTGCAGTTTGTTTATTGAACCCTGGTGATACTATAAAACATGATGTCAAAACCTTTTTTAAGGGCCGATGTGCCTTGTGGCAACATTATTTAGGTCCTATGAACATGTTATGTCGCATGTTAAATGCTGGATCAAGTTGTCATGAGAATATGTTCCACTTGGCAAACTTGATTAAAGCATGATGCCTTCCGTTACTGCTTGTAAGCTCTGCCATTCTGTGTTGCCCTGAAGAGACAGAAACATTCTGAAACCACTCAGTTTGTGTTATTTTCAAATTAGTTGCCTTTGCAATGGCAACGTGCTATCAAGGATAACCTGTTGGCTGATTGATCTGGCAGAGGCTGCAAATTACAGACAATTGCTCATGACACACTCCAATGGCTTCATGCATTCTGTTGAAATATTAATTTAGCTTTGCCATTTTAATTTAATTAATGCTTGCTGGGTTTTTTCTGTGCTGCATTTACAGCTTTCATGGAATATGAATGGAAGTTGGGTTTCTTGTATCCTGTGGGAGTAATAACTTTTGACTTTTTTCTTAATTTTATGAAGTGTTTCTGACTGCTTGCTTAAGCTAATAAGACTTAATATGGAACAGGCATTGATTTCATATATAGAAATCTGAATTAATGGTCCCGGATAAACATGAAATTACCGGTATACTAGACTGAAAATTGTTTAACAAAAGTCTTCAAGTAAATGTATATTCACACTCTTTAAAGTGCCACAATCACCTTATAATCTATGATGGCAGTAATGTAATATAGCTGTTCTTCCTCTCAAATACTCCTATTCAAAAATTCAAATTTAAAATATACTGAAACTGGATATGTAGGCACCATGCTGTACTGCAGCACTGTAAACTTAAAGCCTGCTGTATGATTAATTAAGCAAAGATAATTTTTTTCTTGCAAATAACATGAGCAAAATTTACAGATAGACATCATGCGTATACAGCTTAGAAACAACATTGTCAATATTTGCCATTCCTCTTGTGTTTGTTCTGGATACTGAATTTTATATAATTTTTCAGTAGGGGTAGGGATATCTTGTCTTGGACTCTGCTCTTGAGATGATTTGTGATAGCATCTGTGGTCTTTTGGGATTCTGGGTGGTGAAGTAGACCTGCTCACAACTGAATGTCTGGCCAACTAGATTAGCAGGAAGTAATTCAAACTCCTCTAAACTTATTTTTGGCAGGAAAGAGATCGGTGTCATACCAACACTTATCTAGCAGTGTGCTACAAAAGAGAAGCTATGAAAGTTTCATTGGTAGTGCACACTTTCGACCAAGTGACAAGAAGAATTAATCATTCACTTCAAGAAACGGTAAACCTTTTGAACTAATTGTTGATTAAATGTTGCATTGTGTACTCCTAACATCAAAGGTTGCTGCATAGTATGAGAGCTTATGAAAGCCTGAACCAGAACAGCTGAAAATACAAACCTTCCTCTTATGAAGTAACCCAAATATTGGTGTAGCAGTATTTGTTGTTTTAAATACTGGTAATGGCTTGCATAAAAAAAGTACATAGATGCTCCTTTCCTATAAGAAGTGGAAGGGCTAACAACAGATAAATCTATTAATTATTTACAATCCCAGTGGGAAGTGTTCAGCAAAAGGGCTTTCCCCTTTAGTCGGTATGTGGGGGTGGGGAACCATCACTGTGGAGAACTAGAGGAGAGAGGAAGTGCCTGTTGTCACAGCTCATGAATCCTATGAGAGGTTATGTTGGTTAGTCTTTCCTGAAAATGTAGGCGTTGCTCATTTTACAGCTTCTGAATATTGTGAGGATTGCCTCTAACAACAAGATGCTTTTGGGTGGATTATTTCATAGGGAAGTAAGGGTTTCCTGATAGCTCCTTAACAGTTTATCTTTGTGTACTAGAGTGGTTGTTCCAAATAGTTTTTCCTTTGTTTGACTGCGAGTGGGTGTAGCCTCTTAGGGGAACAGGTCAAGCTGAACTCCGGAGCTTCATCTCTTCAGTTCTGTAGCTCTATCTCAGAACTTAACAACCCCATTGTGTTTGCAACATTCTTAGCTGCTAAGGAGATAAGTACTCTACAAGACTATAAATAAATATGTCTGGATGCTTTTTTCAAACCCAGAGCTGCAGATAATTTTCCTCATTCAAATTTAAGGAATGCTATAGTACCTGGACCAGCATGCACTGTTTTATGAAAAGAGTTTACCTGTCTGTGGAGCAGAGCTATCTCGCATCTAGCTGACAGCTTTTAAAATACTTTGCCTTATTTCTTGATATTATTGTAATCGTGCTGCTTTTGTTGTTTCCCTACTACGCATGTTTTTGTCAGGTTCTGCTTTTTTAAGCTAACTCGATTTCCTGCCTGTAATTCTACTTGGCCCTTGAGTATCTTCAACCATAGGCTTGATTGCCAGCTTTTATTTGGCAAATAGAAGACGCAGTGCTTATATGGCAGTCTCGGTCTCTAAATAACCATATGCAAGGGTGTGGAAGAAATTCCCTTTGTTTTAAGATACTCTTCACAACAAAAATATGCGCTGTAATATTTTATAGTTATTTACCACAACTATTTTTTTTTCTCCTAGGTCTAAGGACACAAGTGCGTGTTCTATGGAGTTATACTTGCAGTTCATCCCTTGAGGAAAAATGAATAGTGAAAGCTACTGAATTAAGCTGTGATTGTACTGTATATGCAAACACTACAGTTCTATAATACCGGTTCTGTTAACATTTTGTACCAAATAGCCATCAAAAAGTAGTCTAAACAATTGGGTTATGAAGGTGTGTGGAGAATGTATATCTTGACATTGACTTTAGTATTTTTCATTAGAATTAATTGACCAAATATTAGTTAGGAATTATATTTTTACATACTTGAGCGCTGCTGAAGAGTTTCTCTTTGAAAGAATATATAAGCATTGCACCTCAGGTAAACTATCGATACTGAAGTTGAAATCTTGTTGGCTTAATGCTCTTTTGTCATAAAGGTGAAAGTTTCTCATCTGTTTTTTCGATCGAGCTGTGTTAGTTTCTTAAAACAACTTCCAAATAAACTGTTTGAAACTGTCCAGTTAATAAATGTTGTGAACATCAAAGCAATGGTGCTGACATTATGCTGATCTGCCTTGTATATGTTAGGACCATAATGTGTTGGAGGGATCTGTTTCCCTGGGGTTGTTTCCAGCGTATTTTTAAATGCAAGGATGAGGCAATACTTGACATTTGGATTTCAGTATGGCGTTCCTGAAATACAGTTGGATTCTTCTCTTGGTGTTGGTTGCTGTTCTTGAGAAGCCTCTTAAACATCTCTACCAACAGACTTTGACAGCAGAGAAGGACTTGCATGAGAAACGATACTAATCTAAATGATTCAAATGTTTAGTTTTGTACTAAACTCAATACAGTTACATTTAGAGGAAAACTACTTTGCACCTTTGTCCAAACTGTAAACTCACAAACAGACTTGCAATATGAATATGGGATCTACAGACTTCAAAAGGGATGTGGCTATGGTGTAGCCTGCTTGACTGTGCTTGGAAGCTTCTTGATGTCGAGTTTTAGCATCTACTGGGTATTTAAAATAAGTGAGAAATAACCCGTTAATGGGAGAACATCTCCTTTTATTTTTTTTGTAAAGACAACAAGAGTTTTTTCTAATGCACATGCAGTTTAACTTTTGTAAAGGGAAGATGGCCAGTTACCAGCCAGTAAAGCAGAATTGTTGTATATTTTGACTTGCGTTCCTAGTTGCTTCTCATAAAGCCTGCAGTTAAGAGTTAATTTCTCCTGTACCTGGCTTTGACTTCCATATATTTTAGTAAAACAAAAAATGGAAATTTTTGCACTGTTCATTTTGCTTTCTTCCCTCATACAGCAAATGTAAAATAGCAAAAACAGAGAAACTAGTTTTTTCATTATGCAACTTGAGATATTCCAGTTGTATGTCTTAGTTCCTGTATATGGGACCTATTTTTAACGTCTCTGTAAACTGGCAATGTCATGAAGTGCTGTGTATCAGGAAATTGTACACTATTTACCTTTTTTCCTGTTCATAAGCTGAGCCATATGTACATAATCTAGATTTTTGTTTTCCTAGTTTTGCACTTTTATAGCCTATTTTTTGAAGATGAATTCACTTGGAAAATGGTTAATCTATTTTTTTGCGTGATCTTTCAATGAGTCTTATAGAATGCATGCTGTAACTATCATCTGTGTACCTTATGGGGTTCTGTGATTGAAATGTACGGGGCTGGTTTTTAAGATGTTTCAGCAAACAGGCCTAAGACTTGTTTGTTTTTAATCAACCTTCATGCTGGTAGTTTCCCTCAAGGCTCGTTTTGGTAGGTATCTTGGGGCTGGGATGGAAAAATGGACATAAAGACTCTATGTCATGGCACCACAGCCCTGTACTTCAGAATACACTTTGCCCATCAGTATTAACTATTGGGATACTACTGGTTTTATATGTTTCTTTGGAAATAACAGTGCATATATAGAGGTACAAATTGTTGATTTTTTTTTTTTGTTTATGTATTTATTTCATTCCATTCTGTTTTATTTTAATTGTTGAAACCGGAAGTCGTCAAGCAAGTAGGCACACATTACTTGTTTAATTTATGATGTATTTCACTTTAGTTGAGTATATTATTACATGTGGATGTAAATATAGACTTGGTGTTTTGCAAAATTGGTTTCTGTGTCTTGCTTTTAAAACTTGAAGCTAGTTACCCAGAATGTAGTGTTCACTTAACCTTTTGTCAAACCTTACCACTGGGGAGGGGGACAAGAAGAACCTGCCACCAGGTTCATGCCCTGTGCAGTTGCTTATGTGAAAATACTTCCTAGAAAAATCCAACTGCAAGGCTTAAGAGTAGAACTCTTAAAATAATGAAGAAACCCTTTTGTTTGTTCTTTCAGGGTTTTTTTTGTCTTTCCTTTAAGGAAGAAAAATTATTTGTATGCATTCTCTCTGGTAATAAAATGGAGGGAAGCATGGGTGTTTTGTGTGTGGCTGTGTGTGTGTGAGGCTTCAGAATTTGTGTGGGCTTAACCTGTCTTTGAAACTACTTCTGTTCTTAAAAATTTCTAGGTCTGATGTGTTCTTGGAACTTGACTGAGGTGGCAGGTCTCGCCAACACCTCTGGCCGTATCTCAAAACCAGATGGTGAGCTTGGAAAACTGCTAGAAAATACACGTGCAAGGCAGCTCATCCTTGAGAGAACAGGAGCTCATCAGGATGAGATCCCCAGTACTAATCAACCACGTTTAAGGGCATCTAAGAGTGACCACAGCCTCATGGACATCGCAGGTGAAGAAATGAGCCTAGCCTATTGCTACAAACCTTATTGTGGCAATGAGTGCCAGCCTAGCATGGAAACCAAAAGCTAAACCTAAGTGAGGCTTTTATCTTCCCCAGTAGCACCACTTTTAAAGTTTGTGATTAAGAATAAAATGTGATGTGTGGATCTGTCACTTAGTCTGCAAATAGCAAGTTCTTACAGTGCCCGTGGTTTGTAAATGCGGACTCTTGGAATCTTCCTGCTGAAGATGTTCAGCTGGGCTTTGAGTATCACATGGCTATCAAGAAATGTCTGTGCCGTGGTGAATGCTGATGTGATTAGACAGGATACAAGAGGTAAGTGTGAGTTTTGCAAGTCATCTTTACTATTAACCACGGCTTTCCTTTGGTGTCTCTTAGGAGCGCTAAGGGTCCTCATTTGTGCCATTAAAAGACTGAGTTAGACAATAGATATGTATTTCTGTGACCTTAGGTAGCAGATGCCTACACTGCTATATCATTTTGTGAGCTATGCAAGCTGTTGAATTAAAAGTCAAATTAAAGAGCAAATCTCACTATGTGACTGAGAGGGAGGTGTTAAAGATATGGAACCAGCACAAGGATATTCAACTGAAGGAAGAAAAGTCGTTTTCGCTTCAAGTCTCTTGCAGCTTCAAACAGTGTGGGATTTTGGAGGTGGATTTTTCAGTGCTACCATGTCTGTTTTGTCACATAATTGGTTTCTCGGTTGTGAGCTACATTAATACTGCTAGAACTCCTCCTTCCCCCTGCATTTCTTTGAGATAAATGTTAGTCCCAGCCTAAGCTGTGTTAATTAAAAGGTTGAGACAGTCTTTAGGGGGAGGCAAAAAAGCCCAAAAAAGAAATTAAGCAAAGTGAATAAAGCTGGGGTGTCTTTTCACTGTTGAGGAAGCTGCTCCAGTTGAGGGACTGGTGAGATGTGCTCCTCATGTCCATGAAGCTTTGTGTTAAGTGGTTTGCATAGTAACTTGCGGAGTGACAGGATCCGTTTTTTGCCTCCTTTCAGGGTACCGGAGGACTTCAGGTATTACCTGAAATGCTCTCTGCAGTGACTATAGCTGTTCAGATTAGCATTATAAAAACTTGTGTGATGGATCCTCCTCCTATGCTTTTAATGAATTACCGGTTAAGACACCTAGTGAGGCTTCCATGTGTCTTGAAATGACAAAGAAAGAGCACTCATTTTCTCTTGCGAGGGAGATCTAATATTAAATCACAAAACATTTTTTTCTTCCCCTTTGTGAAAGAGGAAAATATGCAAGTGCGTTACTAAGCAGATTTCTCTGTTCATTTGCACACACTTAAGAAAAGTGCATTTAATTAGGAATAGCAAGTCTCTAAATTGCAGATGGTTCTCAGGGGAAAAAATAGTTATGAGTACATTCATGACATTAAAATCAGTACATTTAATTCAATTTCATCTTAATATTAATTCATAACATCTAAAGTAGTAGTTCCTACAGAAGATATTCATATGACTTATGATTACTGGAGAAAATGAGATCTAGCATTTCCAAACATGCTACAGCATGATTAGCATGTGTAATTAGGCAGATTGTATAAGTACATGCTAATTACAAGCCCATTTTGACATGTATTCTTATCTGTAACAAAGGTCTGTTGTAAGATATGCAGTTTTATTTAGTTTGGAGTTTGTTATTGAGAGATATTGAGCCCAGCATTGGGTCGTATGCAAAATACTGCAAAAATCGATAGCTGTTGGTGTAGGACTGCAGAGAGAGCGGGCTGCCTGCTCCAAACGAGAAACTATACCTTGTTGAACACTTTTCAGATTGCCTTGTTAGCCTCTGTTCTCACCACAGATCTGGAAGTATGTCATCTCTTTCTTTAAAGAGTTAAATGCAAAAGTGTGGGATCTTCCCAGATCATCCACTCTTCATTTTATGATTGGCTGTAGTTGAACTGGCCTTGATCTGCTTAGAGCAGGTAGAGCAGCGTTTGGTTCCTACATAAATACTGTGTGTATTTGTATGAAAGCGAAGTATTGCACGTTTGTATGAAGGTTGGTCTGGACCAAGCTAGTTCTTTCTGCAGGATAATGAATCATAGAATGGATTGGATTGGAAGGAACCTTATAGATGCATCTAATTCCAGCCCCAAATGAAGCCTGGAATTGGGGATCTCTGCATTTTGGAAACACCACTCCCTCTTAAGAAGTTTCCACTGAGGTTATCCCTAGGTCCTTGCGTGCAAAATGGATTGCTCTTGACTTCCAGGCCAAGTTGTGCTCTCTTCTGCTGTTTGATGCTTCACAAATTCCCCTCAGCTTCTCTTAAGACAAGGGAAGTTTGTTTCCTCCTGTCTGAGGGTGGAGCACTCCCAGAAAGTGTCATCACTGCCCCACTCTCTTGCCCTTATGAATGGTGGAAGCTCTGGGGTGGGCAAAGGGGCAGCAGCCTTGTGGTCAGGAGATGATGCTGAAAAGGCAATTGCAGCATCGCGTTTCCTCCTGCTGGTGAGAGCTTGGAGCCTGTTTGGGCATTAGATGGCAGTGTTAGCCAGGAGGAGCCACCCTGCACCAGCTGAGGGAGGAGGCAGCAGCTCCCTGGGCTGCAGGGGCTGGATAGCTTAAGGCCAAGTTTACTTTGGATTCTTAAATTAATTAGCAATTGCATAAAAGTAGATAGAAATAAAATAAACAGAGCTGCCCCGGAATAGACCATACGTGCGGAAAGTTGTTGACTTATTTAAATAATCTGCGGAGAAGAAATCACAGCGTAACCAGAAAACTTCGCCGACAAGTGAGATGAACCAAAGGAAATCGGTAGATACAGGAGCGTTATCTCCAATTTTTCTCTTCTCACCCTATCAATATTTAGTGAAATGTGTTGCTACAGAGCAGATTTCGTGTGCAGTTTAGCTGCTGGCTACTATTATTTTTGACTGCTCAAGATTTTATGATTAATTAAATGATGCATTTTATAATGTGATACGCATCACTATGAGACAGACATTTCTCTGCATGAATCTTAGGTACAAAACTCTTTGCATGAGCAAATCTGGTCTAATACATAATTACGGGATACTTTGGCATTTAAAACTCATTTTGCACATCTAAAATGTTTTCATTAATCCTCTATGAAAGTCATGACCTAATTAGCGATTTTTCATCTTGTCAAATAATTACTTGCAAAGGGCCTTTCTGTGATTTCATCCCTCCTTCTTCAATGCCGTTTATTGAAACAAGTGAGAAGAGGTGAACAGGAGGAGCAGCTGTTACCTGAGTCAGTTGGGGGAACAACAGACTTAGTTCTCTGATAATTATGGAAAATAAGTCAATAGTTTTCACTTAAAGCAACTGATGCCCCCCTTTTTCAATTAAAAAAAAATAGTTCCCATTTTACCATGAAATGTTATTTCAGTTTAACATACTTCTGAATTTTTTAATACATAGATGTACTCAAAATCTAATTCAACATTGCTAAATAAAGCAATTCTGAGCAAACTGAATGAAATTTTAATGTCAAAGTTAAGCATAAATAGTTAAGGAAAAGAGAAGGTCAGCACAACTGAGTGAAAATATAATTTATTCAGAAATGCGTTTTTACCAAAGTAGATTTTTTTTCCCCTCTCTTCTGTTCCTCCAACTGCCTCTCACCAAACCCTCCCAGTTCTGAAACTTCCCAGTTTTTCAGCCAGCAGGCTGAGGTATGTCGTACATCTGCTTACAGGTTTCTGTTCTCAGTTAAAGAAGGAGAAATGGCTCTGCACTTCAGTCAGTTTTATTGTCTAGCTGACAGATTTTCCAGGCTCAACTTTGGGTAAACTTTAGTGCAAATAACACCTTAAGTGAAACACCTCCCCACGGCACTTCTCGGTGTTAGCCGAGCGCGTTCCGCAGAGTCGGCTCCGGATGAGATCTGGCACTGCCTAATTCCTGTTTCTCTTTCATTTACCTTCATCCTTGTGTTTGGGTTTATATTGTCGGTCTCCCTTCCCTGCTTGAGGTTAGAAGGTAATTGAACTCAACATTTCGAGTCAAATGGGGTCTTATAAATGTCTCTTTTAGCAGAACCTAAACCTGGGCCTTTGACATTTTGACAGAATCTGTTTTCAGATTCAAAAAAAATTCCCCCCCTATGAATTTTGGTTGTTTTCCTGTTTGACTCCGAAAGCCTGAGCGGATCATCTTTAAAGCATTAGCACAATTGCTTACAGATGGACTTTTTATATATAAAAAGTTATTCCCCCTTCTCTAACACAGCGCTGTTGCTGTTTTCCTAAGCTCAAGGACTCTCATTTTGTTAATTTAATCTGTGTATTCTGGGATGGGTGTATCCAGAGCTGTCGATATTGTTACTTCAGAAAAACAAGCAAACAATTCTTAAAGGCTTGCGATGCTGTTTGGTTCTCATCGACTCAATGGGAATACTCAGATATCCCGGTACAAATGTGTGGTTTGGATTTGGTTTTGGTTCTGGCTTTTTGTTTGTTTGTTTTTTTCAATTGTCGGTGGTTTATGGAATGATGGAGCCCAGTTTTCGGACACCTTAATCCCGCCTAGACCGCACCGTGCCACTGAGCTCTATGCTCAAAAAGCCAGATTCAGTGAATTCAGTTTTGAAGGCTTTGAAAATAAAGACGAGTGTAGTCTACCAGCAAAACCAGACTTTTTTGGTGGAGAGTCAGCTCTGATGGCTGAGGAACTGTAGCTATACTTACATCATTACAAATTAAAGTTGAGTATTAAAATAAAACTGGCATCAATTTAAAAATAATAAATAAAATATATAAAGCATATTTTTCTGGGCAATATTTCTTTCGTGCAGTTTAGTGGTTCCTTTGCAGTAGCAGCTGAGATGTCCAAGCGCAGCACGGCAGCCCTGTTCTGTCTGGACATTGTGGGAACAACCACTGAGAGTCTCTCCAGCATTTCGAAGGTGGTGTTCATGGCTGCATCTATACAAACTCCCTATGTATAATACAGCCGTTGAAGCACCACTTTAGCAGGAAAAGTATGTTTTCTCTATAAAAATGTTGTAAATACCTTTCAAGTGACAGTACCGTTGCAGTTTTCAGTATGTAGCCAGTTTTTGTTTCCCAAATGCTCTTGTTAGTTGCGAGGTCTGTCTGATGATGTCTGCAAAAGCCTCCTCCTCCCTCAGTAGGGCCTTTTAAGGCATATGATGCACTTAATATTTTAGGGATTTAGGTGTCATTTGCAGGATAACCAGAGGAGGCATCAAAGGGCTTAGCCTGGACTACTCTTTGGGCTGCAGACAACTAATTTTAGTCCTACATTTTACCAAATGGAGCGGTCTGGACCCTGCTCTGCAAGACTGTAGTGGTGTGATGTGCTGAGAAAAAGTAAAGGCAGTATTTGAACTGTGTCCCCAAAGCACAGCTTGTTTAAGAACTCCTTTAGGGCTCAAGGTCCCACACGCTCCCAGGGTGGTGCGGGGCTGCTGCGTAACTACTGACACCTCTCGTACCGCTTTGTGCCTTCCGTACCCTCATATTGACGGGATCCCTTACGAGCACATGGATGGTGCCGAGTGCACTGCTGATCATCAAACCCCGAGCAGAGGAGCAGAAATCATTGGAAGAGGGTTCTGTTCAGTCCTCGTGTACGTGGGGTCTAAACCTTGCTGCGTGTCTGGCTATTTCCACCTGCTGTGAAGAACACGTGGCCCTGCGCACGACTGCTGAACACCACGGCTCCCCGTGTGAACTGCCGATGGAGTGGGAGAGGATCCCAGCTCGTCGCCCTGGGCTGGGTAAGTGCTGGCAGCTGGGGCTCTCTGTGTGTGCTGCATCCCAGGAAGGTCTCCATCACCACTCCCAGGGCCTTGGTTCCTTCCCATGAACAAGGAAAGATTTTCCCAGTAGTGGGGAGCCACTTAATACAGCCTGATCTTTTACATTCTGTTTTGAATTGTTTTTCCTATAATATATATTACTTCTCTTTTCACAAGGACAGCCTGAGGTCTGGAGCCCAGTTAAAAGCTCAGTTTGCTATGGAATTGCCTCTGAGATGGAGCTGAGGAGTCAGTGTGAGCCGGGAACAGATGCTGAGGGTATGTAGTGTTGCCTTTTGTTCCTCTCAACTTTTGTTTTCCCAACCACAAATCTTCCTAGTAAACTTCTCTGAGTGACACGAACCTCCCGGGCCACTGCGGTGGCTGTGGTGCGCTCAGCAGCCGAGCCCCAGGCTGCCTCCAGAACGCGGGGCAGCAGCTGGCTACGAACTCCTGGGAAAACTCAGTGTGTGCCCAGGAGTAAGCGCTGGCCCCACGCCTGGGTACCCCCACGCTCACCGAGGGGCTGGGGTGTGGATGGGGTTGCCCGTCAAGGGTGGACAGCTCGGGGGGCGCACAGCTCTGCTTTCAAATTTCAGAGCAAGCCGTGGGTCCTTCCCATTTGGTGGAGCCTCAGGAAGGTGAGTCAGAAAATCCCACAGCAAACCCCAGCCCCAGGTCTCCTCTCCTGCCTCCTACAGATTTGGTGATGGCCCACCTGAAGTCCTCCGTACCATGACCTCGGTGCCCTTCTGGAGCTAATTGATCTCTCCTTAGTACCCGGACTTCACTGTCAGACCAGCTATTTAAATTGTAAAACATTCAGCAAAGGTAGACGGAATTAAATTTATTCCTGAATTGTTGAATAATGTAATATTCGTGTTGTACATAAAAGAATCACAAACCACCCAGCCTGATTTTCCTATGAAAACATTTAACTTTTATTAAATCAAGACAGTTTTAAGGAGCAGCAAAAAATGAAAGCAAAAACAATTGAACCAGCTTTCAAAGTTGCCCTGTAGCCAAAACATCCATCTGGGAAGCTGAAGGCTTGATTTTATTTGTTTGTTTGTTCTTCTGTTGGAGTGTATCACCAATAATTAAAAAAAAAAAAAAAAGAGATGTAAGTTCAAACCCTTGGAATAAATTAGAGCAGTCTCTTAAGCCTGCTGAGAGCTGCCTACAGCTTGTTTGGCAGTCTCCATCCATACGGGAATGCTGCGGCATGGGGAAGCGCTTGATCCTGCCCAGCCCCGATCCTGCCCAGGCAGCCGGACCCAGGGCTCCGGGATGGGTGGGACGTGGCTCCTTGCAGAGTCCTCGTCCTGGTCCAGGAGCCCTCAGAGTGCTGCGGAGCAGCAGTCGTGTGCGAGGGCTTGAGGTGAAAACATGCTCGGGTGGTGCGTGTGTCATAGAGTCATGCGAATAGTTGGGGTGAAAGGCTGCGCGCCGTGCAGGTGGGACTCCGTCAGGCCAGGATTTGGCCATGTACCTATACAACATGCCTAAACCATTAACTGTTCTTCCCAGGAAAGTGGCAGAGGACCCTGCATGCTGGAGTTAAGTCAGAAAGGCTAGACAAAGCCCTGGGGAGCGGTCTGCAGGGAACAAACCTGTATTGGCAGACAGCAAGATAAATTGGATGATCTAATAGTCCTTTTCCATCTCTAAGTTTTATGATTCATTTGTTATTTTAGCCATCTATATATATTTTTTATTTTACCCTAGAGGGGTTCCTTGAAATGTGTGCAATATATTCCTTAAAAAAAAAAAAAAAAAAAAAAAAAAATTAAAAAAAAAAAAATAAAAAAAAGTCAGTGTTGCAGGATCCGAGGCACTGTCTTGTCAGCGTTCTCACTAACGAACTACCCAGTGTGTCAAAGCTGAAGGGTGGCTCGTCCCAGTGAGCTCTGTGGCTGTGGGATGCTCACACCGAGGAGCGGGTTGGGGTTGAGGAGGGTGCAGAGACTTACGGAGGCTTTGGCTCTGCGCGCCGGCGCTGGGTGGCTGAAGAAAGGATGGGTGCTGCCCTGGGAGCCCCTCTGCTCCAACCAGGCTGGATGAACCCCAAAGGGGAGTAGGGAAAGCAGGAGATTTGGGGGGAAATCTGAGCGGAACGGTGATGACAGGCTTGGGGGGCCACATCCAGCACTTTCCTCCCCTCCGAGTGGGGCCAATTGGCCTCTCCTTCAGTGACAGGAGAGCTCATGGATGGGACGGAAAGGCTGGAGGATGTTCTGCCCTCGGGACGTGGCTGCCCACCGCCAGCCAGGCTGTCTGGACATGGGCTCTCGCACTCATCGTGGGTTTTATCATGGTAAGGAGAAGCAGCGGCGATTAAACAGGTGAGACTGTACCCATCCAAATTTAATGAGTACGAGTCCTGGGAACCTCTGCCACGGAGCGCTTTGACTCTCCAGCAGCAAATAAGCCGCGTGCGGGCACATCACCCCACTCGGGGACCTCGGGGGGGACCAGGGAGCGCTCAGGGAAACTAAGTGTTAAACAGAGCCATCCGTCTGAGGTGGAACACTTGAGAGAAGGGTGTTGGGTATCTCAATCACGCCTGGTTTATGGCTAGCGAGCCTTGAATTTGTGTGACAGCAGCCCAATGCCTCGCTGTAGATTACACCATAAATAACCCAGGCATGGAGTGGTCAGAGGAGCCAGATGAGGGAGAGGAAAAGATATGTAGAAACAAACGCAGGGCGGTGTAGCTGGATTTTTTTGTTTCCTTTTTCTTATTTTAAGGGATTATTGTTTAAGGGAAGAGAGGCTGCTAGACATCGTTCGTGATTTTTACTGAAACAGGCACATTCCTGTGGTTTTTTACTCCCACAGCCTCTCCAGGTCAGTCTTTTTCTTTCTCTGCAGAGAAATGAAGGGGGAAAAAAAAAAAAAAAGAATGAAAAGAAAAACCCACACAAAAATCAATCCATCAAATGTCATTACAGATTTATTAAGCCTGATGTAGAAAGACTTTTAACAGTAACATCTTCAGAAAGCATAAAAAGAGCACTTCTGTTCAGTCTTGTGCTTTGAAAATCTAAATATATTTTTATCATATAAATAATTCTTTTCATGTTTTAAGTGCATCTGTTTTTTTTTTGTTTTTTTTTTTTTTCCTTTTCAAATTTCCATTTTACAATTGGCCAAAACTGAAGTCTGCATCGACTGAAATGAAGCCATTTGCAAAGCTAATGATGTTGTGAAGCATGTCTATGGTGAACCATATCAGCTAGATTTCAGAAAGGTAGTTCAATGAGTGCAGCATTAAAATGAGGGACAGCCTCCAGCAAAATCATAATTGAACACACCCAAGTCCTTAATGTCTGCAGTTGGGTTTCCTGATGCAAATTACGATAACATTTCAGATGTGAGCAGTCGCTTCCCAATAGCTGCAGTGGAAAAGAGACATTTTATGCCACAAAGGAAAGAATTACCATGTTTAAAAATGTAAATAATATATGTATAGAAACCTTTTTTATGGAAATGAGGCATTCAGGATTATGGGAACAGTTTGGGCTATTTTTTTTCCTTTTAAACACAACAGATAAAGATGTGTGATCTATTATTCAGGGCTTTAATTACAGTTCTAAAACTGCAGTGATTTTATTTAAAAAAAAAAAATAAAATCCCTGGGCATAAAAAGTAATGTTTTCTGTGGTAAAGTTGAGGGATTTTTTTTTTTTTTTTTTTTTTTACAATGTATTTATCACGGTAAAAATACAGAACAAAAAAATCACTGTTAATAGATTTCAATGCTGCAAAATCATACACAGAAATACATCTTAAATGCATTGAAATAGAGTCATCTTCCCGTAAATCAAGAAAGGCCTTAGATAAATAGGTTTGACCTGATTTAAATTTAATGAGATACATAGTCCTGATTGTTAATAATTGGTTTGGGGGAACCCAAAACAATAAAAGCAGTAATCTCCTCTCGTATAAATTATACGAATTTATTTAGCAATCAACCAAAGAAAGAGATTAAAAAAAAAAGATGCCATTAACATTATCAATTTGTTTAGTTTAAGTTAGTTGTAATAAGCAAATAATTTGAGGCCCAATTGCCAGTTAGGCTTGGAGGGAGAGCCTGTGCCTGTTGGGAAGCTGGAGCTCAGGGCCACTAGGTGGTATGGTCTGCCCAGCAGAGAGGGCTTCCCCACCAACCACCACTCACAATCAGCAAAACCAAGTGAAACATGGTTTTGATTAAAACAGCCTGTTGGCTCAATAATCTCAGTAATTTTAAAAACATCCTTAATGTGGAAGAAGAACACTGCAATGTCAGAAATGGCCTTGGGGCCCATTATAAACAGCAACAAAATAAATAAGGAGGAGAAATGAGAGGTCATGAAAACAAAATTAAGCTAATGTTTCAAATTTTGACAATTATGAATTGTTCCTCCAAGAAGACATTAAAAAAAAAAAAATAAAATTCAGGCACTAGTAGATAAAATACAAAGAGAATAATTGTACGTGTATGAGTTTTCCCGTGGGAGTAAGCATGCTTTAAAAGCAAAACTTGAGTTAGGTTTCCCCTTCTCCCCCCGCCCCCCTTTATAGCCGGCAATTGGGCAGGTCTCATGCAAACACAGACTTGCTTCTCAGAGTTCCTCCAAAAACTCATCTCTAATTCTTTTATGAACCATTAAAAGATGATGACCAAGAAAACAAACAAACAAAAATTACGAGCAGAATTTCTATACAGAAAAAAATAACATCCCCCGATACGGACCAGTTTTTGTAAGAAACCGAAACAAGCAAATATAACAAAATCTGTGTTCATAACATGGCAATATAGTTAATATATACAAATATGTACAGTATAAAAATGCATCAAAGGCGTAACTTTTCATCCAAACAAGCTGCAGTGCACCATGGAAAGCAGCTCGGCCCCCCCCTCCACGCTAAGATACAGGCAATGAACTCTATACAGCATGCACTTGTTACAAAATTAGTGCATAAGCACCGAAACATTCTACAGATAAAGTCACCGCGAGTCCTCTTGGAAAGGAGTCCCATTTGTGTTGTTAATATAAAAAATGTGTTTAATCTTTCCTTTTTGCAATTTGTAGTATATACATTTTTTTTTTTTTAATTTTTAAAGAGAAATGACCTTTTCATTTTTTTTATTTTATTATTTTTTTAAACAAAATTCTAGACCTAACGCCACGGGTCACAGATGTAACCTGAAGATGCTGCCAGTAACAAACCTACTATGTACCACAAGCGCTGGGGCAGAGCAAAACTGTCAACTTTACTATGATGGCCAACGAAGCTTTATTATTTAAAATGAGGATGGATCTTGCATGATTTGTGCTGACATATTCAAGACAATAAAAACCAAAATGAATGTACAGAAAAAAAAAAAACCAACCAAAATAACCAACAAAGGATTAATAAATGGTGCCTGAGCACTCAACAAAAGGGCATATTGTACCAGAGGCATATGATAGTGAAGTACCCTGAGCCAAATAAGAACTGTTTAGCTTGTCGGCTTTTGCAACCTGTATTGCACATTCCAGCATTTGCTGCGTTATAAAGCCAAAATACTGCATTGTACATCCTGAAGATCTGTGCTGTTTCGCTCGGTGCCAGCAGCGCCCAGCTGGTACTTCAGCCACAGAATCATTGCCTGTTTATAAATAGATGCGCGCACACACACACACACACAGGGAGTGCACCGGTGTGTGCACAAGCACGGGAACGTGTAGAGGGGGGAGATATCTGTATATAGCTGCGTAGCTAACAACATATATACAGATATGTATTTTTTTTTAGCGTGACACCAGTTAGTAAGTGAAAACATTGCCCATATAAATCTTCCACTGTTCGAAACAACTGCATGAATGTTTAAGTACTGCAAATACTTCCCTCACCTGGGGACGGCGCCCATGTGGGGATGTGGGTTTCAAAGGAAAGCATTCCTTGCACTTCATGTAGGTGCATTTTTGCAAGATGTTATTTTCATTTTCTCTTTAAAATATTGATCTTTTTTTTTTTCCCCTGCTATCTCATCTAAGAAGTCTAACGACAGAATTTGTTGTCTTTACTTAGAGCAAAAAAGAGGAAAGAAAAAAAAAAAAAGGTTTGCTCAGCTAGATGGTATGAACTCAAGTGGAGATGTACGACCTGCTAGGATTAGTATTTAATCTGTTGTCTCAAACAGGGCTTTTTACAAAGGCCTGAAGACATTTCATGAGCTGAGAGTGATGATGAACTGGAAGTTTATTACTCTGCGGTTAAGTCCAGTGGTACAGCTATTTCACTTTTAAAAATACTCTCAAAGAAAATATTGTACAGACACTTTGGTACAAGAAACAACAGTGTCATCTTAAACTTTATCTACTCTTCACATTTTTGCCGGCATAGTTAAAACAAAAAAATGACCACTAGTACAGACTGAAGTATACTGGGATAAAAGTGCTCGCACTGGTATAAAAGTGGTCCAGCAAAGCCAAATAAGCTGTACCAGTATAAAGTGCTTTATAGCGATACAACTGTTTTTACATTAGGACTTTTACCAGCATAGTCACATCAATAACAAAGTTTTGCGATCGTTTCCCTGACATAACTATAAAACTTCTGACGCACAGACTGTGCCTTAGATTTAATCTGAACGGAGCTAAAGACTGTTTGCTGTGAAGTTGTTTTCTAAACACGTTGGGAACCCAAGGTTAGGACCAGGAGAACAGTGTCTGGAGCGGTGTAGGCAGAGGGTAAATATGCTCAGATTCGAAGGATGGCTCTGGATTTACATTAGAAAAATGACTTCAGAATCTGGCTTCTGTTTTTCAGAAGTTGGGATAAATAAAGTTGAAGACTGAAATGAAATCGGAGGGAGGCAGTTTCAGGGGAGGTTAGGAAGGTGCCAGTGGGATGCAGCACGTCACACGCAGGATGCACATCCTCTCACTGGGCTCTTACACTTGGCACCTGTTAATTTGCAAAGGTTTATTGGCTTTTATTTTCACTGTAAACCCACTATTTTAAAGTTTTTATTCTTTCCCTTTCCTTTGGGAAACAATGGGAGAATAAAACCCCCTAAATTCTGCATGCTCGTGTGAAGTTACCCACTGCAGGAAATAATTAAGAAGAAGAAAAAAAAATGCAGGAAGCTTTTCTTTCCGGAATCACTACGTAGTGGCTCATCCAGAGCCACCAACAGAGAGACTTATCTTGACTTCAGGTGCTGACAAATTAGGACCTCAGTCCGGTGAACGTGAGTTGAATTCTACCTTTAGATGCATATATTTACTCCTTAGTTATAAGTTTCAAAATGTTACATTTGCTGTGGTCCAATCTGTCACATGTAAAAAAGGCTCAGTTTACACCCACCAATGTCCTCCTCAAACCCTTCAGCACCATCACTGAGAAGTTTTAGTGAAATTTAATAATCTCTTGCTGATCGTTCTCAACCAACGACAGCGATGGTTTGGGAAAACAGTAGGATAATTGTGGGATAAGTAGTGAGGGGGAGCTGACAACCCAGGCCAGCAGAACCACACTGCCACCAACCCTGTTGTGTCTCTGAAACCCAACGAGAAACTGGTTTGAGGTCTCCTCTTGGGTGGTCAGTAACCAGGAATTACAACTCTATGTGGCTCCTAAACATAGCTTCCAAGGAGCAAAAATAATATGTCAGGTTGTACCGTAGGAAGATGGGCACATACCAGTAACACTTCTTCAAAATATATAGAGGTGGTTATACCAGTGCTCTTGCTCGGGGACAGATGGCCTTTAAAACCTGCTGTAATTGCAACATATTGATCTGGAATCTGTGGTCAATACTGTCTTTACAGAGAGAATTTTAAATATAAATTGCATCGTATATCTGTTTGCGAAGAAAAAAAAACCCCTATGTGATGGAGATCCACCTCCACTTAGCCAAGGTGTTTCTCCAGCCTGAGAGTTACGGTGGCGAGGAGAGAGGGGATCGGGATGGTGGCCCCAGCCCGGCC
The DNA here is from genome assembly GCF_017976375.1 of Cuculus canorus. Classification (NCBI taxonomy): domain Eukaryota; kingdom Metazoa; phylum Chordata; class Aves; order Cuculiformes; family Cuculidae; genus Cuculus; species Cuculus canorus. Next base: position 14,720,122 of record NC_071416.1, read on the forward strand.
TTGGGCACCGCACAGAGGAATTTCTTTGCTGGGAGGAAATCTCTGCCAGAAATTAGGTTGCAGTCCTTCGTTCCCTCGTGTTTTCTCACCAGGCTTGATTGCAAGATAATATTCACAGCAAGACCAACCTGAGGGCTGACCTGAGCTGCTGTGCTTGAACCAGAGCAGCTTCGTTGTGGCAGGATCAGGCCATTAGTAATTAGCAGAGGGCAGTGCTGTAGAAAGCAAACCTCCTCTCCGCAGCTCTCACTTGGGCCAAAACACTGTTACCTTTTCACTTTCCTGATCGCGGGGGGCACTTTGCTTTCTGGGCAAAAACTGCACAGATACTTTCCAGTGGGAATATGCCCTTCTATTTTAGGAACTGAAGAGTAGGTAGAAACTAATCAATAAATACGACATTTTATCAAAACATGATTAAGGAAAGAAAAAAAGACCAAAAATTAGGGAAACAATCTTTACCAGCTGACCGTGTGAGAGTTGATTCAATACCCTGTAAAACTGGCTGGGAAGGCTTCAACCCCTGTTGTGTTAATATAGAATTATTGATTTTTAAAATTACTTCTTATATCCTCCATGATCTCTAAAAATCTAGGGAGGTCAGTCTTGTAAATACTTTTACAAGTAGGTAATAAAACCCATGATAAGTTGCATTGACAAGTAATTACTGGGCAGGTTTGTTAGTGGGTTCTCAAAGATTATTTTTTTTTTAAACCAACAATTATTATTGTACTAACGACACCCATTTTTAAACTTAACTGTCCTTCTCCCTTTCAGCTTAAATAATAAGAGCCTGTAAAAAAATACCCGAGACCGATTCACCAAAATTCTTATCTATTAGTCTCCAAAGAGAAGCCAATTACATATCCCTCTTTTAAAATAAAACTTTTTTTTGAAGGTGATATGGCTTATTTTGACATGGATGGTGGCAGGAAAGGAGCTACGGTTTCTGAATAAATCTCTCAAAGCAGTGTGTAAGAGTAACAATTCTTACTGCTTTATTGCAGTGCAAGAGCATAAACAGCTTGGATATGTGGGTATCAATATGCCACTTGTTAATAAGCAAGGACGTGAATCATAAATATTCGGCTGTTTGATCATCAGGCTTTTAATTAATGTTTTGATGATCTCCAATAAGAATAAAAGTCAGAACGATAGATATTGAGTAGATACGACAGAGAAAAGATGCAATGATTTTCTGTGTTACCTGATTTATATGACAGATAAACTATCAACTCATCCGGATTTGTACAGAGAAAGAGAGAGATGTACATTTTCTTTTTTTTTTTTACATCATATTGTAAAAAAAAAAATAATAATAAAACTCACTTAATTCAAATGTATACCTAAAACGTTCCCAGAGGACAGCGATGCAGGCAAAATAATCAAGGTTTAGCACTGTGTAATAAAGGTTTGTGGCCAGATTTTAAATTAAGTGGCTGTTCCCACAAATGCCTGTGCCGGAGCGAAGCTTCCTGAGCAGAACACACTGCTGGGCTGCGCAGACCCCCCTGCGGGCACCAGCCCTCCTCCCAGAAACCTCCAGAGAGGTTTTCAGCTCTGGATTCCCAGGTGCTGGTGCAACTGGCGCTGTGGTGGCGGATGGATGGACTCTGTTTCTTATGGTCACCACGAGCTTGCTACTCAGCTACAGGGCACCACGGAAGCCTCTGCCAAATTTGAGCAGCTGGTCCCCCCGGGAGACCCAGCCCTGGGTGCCGTGGGCTGGCGAGGGCCACACGGCTACCGTCTTCTGGGAAGAGAGATCTTTGCGCCCAGCAGCAGCCTGTGTCGGCATCTGTGCTGCTTGTCCATGACTGCGAGAACCAAAACACGTGGTTATGGAGGGCTTCTACCAAAGCAGACAGTAAAATGCCCACCTGTGACCGGGCGAAGGATCAGGGCCATTCTAAGCTGGTGGGAACTTCACCCACTGGATGCTGCAACAAGCCCAATACGTTTCTAGAGTATCCAAAAGTTTGGGGAAAGGAGCAGGACCCGGGCTACACATGTGGTTTCTCCCAAGGGGCATTTTACTGCAGCGCTGGGCGCCTTTGGGTCCAACACCACAGACACCACCTTGCGCAACTTCACTTAATAACTCTGAACTGGGCTGTGCAATTTAACAGCTTCTGAGGAGCTGGATGCTAATGCATTGATTTTGCTTTAATAGAATGTTGTTGTCAATGGCTGGTGCTCAGCACGGTGCAGGCTTCAATCTTAACCCATCTGAAGGCTCTGCTCGTTTCCAGTTGAGCTCCGTTCATTTCCAGTTGAATAGGTTAAGCAAAGACAGACCTCACTGTTCTCAATTCACTTTATGATCCTCCCATCATAAAAAATAATATCAGCACCTTGCTTTTCATGTCAGAACTACATTTGAGCTGCTATTCCCTATGCCCATGAGTAAATCCCATAAAAGCCGCCCCGTTGTACTGTCGCTATTTTTCCTTGTGGATGATTGATTGATGGATGAGTGCTGACACTTCAATGAAGCTATTTCGACTGCCATCTCAATCCGATGATGTGAGGGGTATATTTTCTGTCCATGCCTCATTACTTCAGAATGACATTCCTGGAACTTCATTTACTTTTTCCCTCCTTCCCTCAAGCGCCATATTTTTTCCCATCTAGGTTATGCATGCCATAAAAAAAGCAATTTGCTATTATATGTGGCATAAGGGCAACACTTTCCCTAGGAGGTAAATAAGAAGGAACTTTTTTTCTCCTCTATGTGGAGTTTAGGGATCATGTCAAAATTTCCCAAACAATGCCAAAACAGGCCCTTCTGCACAAACCACAGGGAACGCAGTAAACATATTTAGGCTGATTTTGTGAATGTTGCACTTCAATTATATCCTTGAACGCATAAAATAAAACAATAGTAAAAGACACCCCAAAGCCCTCTCTTATTTGAGAAACATCCTCTTCTCAACTTGTGCCTAGCATACTTTGAATATTTCATTTGCAACGGAGTAGCAATTTACAACTTGATCCAGACTTATTTTTCCTTGGAGAATAAGGGAAGTTCATCGTTAAATGCAGAGATGGATCTGTCTACTCAAGGTTGCTTTTGCTGCGAGGAAGCGCTCAGCGAGAGTAAACAGGGCTGCGCCTGGTTTTCCAAGCAGTGCACTAGGTAACGTTAGACTTGTGACATTAGCATATCCTGGAAGATTTTGTGAGTTGACTCGGGACCCTGATTTTAATCTGTGTAATACAGTATTCCCGTTAATAATAATGTATAATTAAGACATCCGTTAAAAATCCATAACGTTAATTTAATGGAGAAAATCTAATACAGTTCTATTGGAATTTTTACGTTAAATTAACTTTAACGGGCTTTTAATGGATGTCTTAATTAGATCTCATTATTAACGTGAATATTCCACAAATTAAAATTGGGACCTCAAAGTTTTAATGAAAAAAGTTGCAAGCACAAATTTGAATTTGCCATCTTTGTAGCCCCTTCTCCCCAGGTCTCGGTTGACTTGAAGACAGCTGTGCTTCCCAGCCTATCCGTGCCGGCAGCACTAGCCAGGCCGGACAGAGAGCATGAAGACCAGAATCTGATCTCGTTTATGGTGGCATAAATCCAGTGCAACTCCATTGACTACAACAGAGAGACTTAGATTTACGCTCACCTAGCTGAGAAAGGAATTCTACTTTTATTCTTTTATATCTATATATAGATACTTATATAGCGATATTTATATATAGATATACCTATATTTATATAATGTTCGGTAATCTAACAATAGTACTTTTGTTTAAAAATCACTCCACCGCATGTCTCGTCATAAACTGTAATGGAGATTTCAATATATATATATATCTGAGGAATAAAACAAACTGAAAATAATCCACTTTAAACAAATCTTTGGCAGCAACATGGTTAAGCATAACTATTTGAACAACTTGCACAGAAGATTAACATTGTTCAGAGGTTTTTTGGCTCAGAATCTGTTTTAACTTAATAATTCTTGTACTTACTGTGATGTATTGATCCCTAGTGCAATGACTGGATTGGGCAACCCAGGTGCAACAGTAATAGCTGCACAGAATAGAAACATTTCCTTTAGACAAACTATCCCAAAGGGGTTATAAATAGGAAATGGACATTACCATGAAAAGTAAAGCTTCCAATGTGACTGCATCTTGTGTAGCAACTTGGACATTAAACTACGAAGAATTTTTTTTTTTCCTGTCAAGTGTTACAAATTGACGAAATAAGTACATCAATGTTCTCAGTCATTATCTTACTTCAGTGGCACTTTGTTTTAGTGACAGCAAAAAGGGACAGTGGAGACCAGACAGCCCCAGTGCAGTTTATCAATGAAAATCTAATATCGTCCATAAGCAGGGGAGTGGAAATCAATACTTCATTACCAAATTGTTAGTGAGGATGAAGAAGAATAGCGGGAGTTTTTTTGGCAGTCTTCTCGGTCTGGGTTGTTATGAGTTCAATGTCAGGGTCGGAGTGACGCGCAGAGGAGGGCTGGGTGCGGGAAGCCCGGGCTGGAGAGCTGGAACTAAGGCATTCGTCCTGCAAGCAGAATAATAACAACAAGTATCGTTATCAAATTTCTAATAATGATTCCAGATTTTATTGAATATTTATTTTCATCAATAGAAATTATGGGAAATGAGTCAGCTTTGCTTTACTCTGTCCACCTTTAGATTCACAAAAGGCAAGGACATAGAAGCGTGAATAAAAAAATGCCAGACCCTTACATTTGTAACCCTGCCGGGTAAACTCCAGCTGATACTGCAGCTCTTTCCAGTCCACTGAGTGTGCTACCCCACATCTCCGCTTTCCCTCATGTTGGTTAAACTCGGACAATACCACAAGCCTCATTCTACAACCAGCCAAGAATATGCCCTAAAATGCTCAGAGTGAACTGAACATCTTGGTACTCACATTATGCTTAAGATATTGAACTACTGCTATGTTATTTTTGGTTGTTAAAGCACGTCCCTCCCCAGCACTAACAGCTGCCGTTCTTCCACTGGACCTTTTCCATTCTGCAGCTACTAAAAGTGCTAAGTGACTCAAGTTGTGAAATTATTTCTACATAGAGAGAGAAGGTGCTTGTTTTACTTAATTTCAATATGCGGGTTTAAAAGTTCAGCCTAAAGTTGAGTTCTGTTTTACGTATGTCCTGCGAAAAAGATACTGAGAAAAGCAGTAGAAAAAACAACTGGAAAAATAGGGTGAGAAATGAAGCAGGTAATAAGTAAAAGTGAACGTCAATCTGGAGAAAGCACAGAGGAAAAAAAAAGACCAGCAGCGGGCAGAAAAATATGTTACTGAAAAATATATTATCTGTTCAAGGCCACCAACATTTCAGCAAACACAACTGAAATCCTGTGGTGTGTTCCCTGTGTTCTGGCTAAACCAACTGGAAATTCAGTAGTAGCTTTAAATAAAGTAAAATAAACTCAGCTTTTAAAAAAAATCCGTATGAAAATAAAAAAGTCCATTGACTTCATGCTATTTCATTTATAATTTGGTTTGGTTTGCAGTATCTTCACCTTTTCATTTTTCACAGCGATGCTGACTTTTGCATTGGCAACCCAAACCTGCTATGCAGAAATTCTTGGAAGGGAAGAAGAGGTTTTGGCAGCTGATTGTAGAGACTTTTGGCAACTGAGGATGCACGGAAGTCAGTTTGAAACTGTGGCGAATACCTTGGATCATTATTCCCACTTAAAAGATATATAAAGCAATCCACGTTAACACTTTAAAATGTTGTCTTTAGGTTTCAGAGGTAACACTCCAGAGCAATTCACACTTTGCAAAGCTATTATTTTTCCACTGCAAAAGGACAAAACTCTGTCAGGTTACACCTTGTCCAAATATTAAAGAAATCCAGAGGCCTCGCTATTGCAATGCTTAGAGCTGAAATAGAGTTGTGTCATGAGCTGGCTCTCCTTCCGTAGCTGGCTTCTCAGCTGCAGAATCACCCTCTGCAAATGGCCCAAGTGCAGACTGCAGAGATGGCACAGGCTTTTCATTTTACCTTTCCGAGTAGATTTTTGCCCTCACCAGCACAGGAAGGTGCCTGTAATAGCCCATGTAAGTCCTGCCTTGGATCAGATCAAGTTCTGTAGCAGCTCCAACATGCAGAACATCTGCCTAACTCATGGGTGTGGGACGCGGACACTGTGGGCTGGTCCCACATCAGCCAACAAAAGGGACAGTGGTGAAAGAGCTGAGTGAAAGAGCAATTACTCTTGATTAATTCAATTTTGCCTCCAGAATTGTCGTTAGGACAATTAAACAGTATGTAGAACTAGTACTTAGTACTGAAAGCGCTAAATCTGTGAAGGAGTCTTGTTTTGAAAGAAAGTAACTACAGAGTTCTGGTTCCCTGCCATTGAGAAATATTTGTCAAGGGCTTGGACTGGAAAACTGGAAAGCCAAACTCTTGCCTCCTTTTATTTTTGATTCATTGTGAGGAAGGTCCTTAGGCTTTTGTATTAGACCAGGCATAAAATCAGCTTAGTGATATTCCTGGTAGCTCTCACATCACAAGGGGACAATGGACAGAGCAACACTAAGGACATTGTTAACCCTTGGCAGAGGCACATCAGTCAGCATGTAGGTCCACAAGAAACTCTCCTGGTAACAAATCTGCTTCAGAAACTCTTGCCTTTCACTATCACGTCCACCACATGGTATGATACGATCCTCAGCTGCTTTTCTGCAGCTGCTCATGGATCTGCACCACCCCAGCCAAAAGCCAGATCCATCATGTGTCCCAAAGGGGCCACACAAATGCTCCCTGCAGGAGTGCAGGAGTGCCCGCTGCAGAGCTGGGACTGCACAGCCACGGGCGAAGGGCGGAAACCTCTTCAACTGGTATTACTGCTGGCTGAAAGAGAAGATAGAGCAAGGCACTGGGGAGCTGGAGCGAATTTGCTGCACTGCTGTATGTATGCAGCGAGTTTTGGTTTAGCACTGCTATAAAAGCCATTTGTGACTACTGCATAAACTTTTGAGGCTAAGAGTCCATATACTTGCCTAACGGCAACATCCATTCATGACTAAAATCAGTTGGGACTTGGCATTGATATCACTGCAGGCTGGGACAGGACTTTGGGAAATTAATTAGTGTGAGCCCTGATCAATAAGGGTCATAGTTTATGTATTTCATTACCAAGTCTCTTAAGAGATTCAGGGAGTACGTGGAGAGCTTGTCACCCGCAGTCTAGGGCATAGCAGCGTGGATGTTCAAACAGCACTTGATGGGCAAAGTTTGTTTCTTCCTGAGCATTTGTTGAAATGTAGCTCAACCTGTACCACAAAGAAAACCCTATCATTTAAATTATGTTATGAAAATGCAGTTGAGGGTGTTCATTATGCTGATGTCTTGCACAGCGTACGTGAAATATCAGTTGCAGATACTGAAGCTTTGTTTTTATTTAACATTAATTATCAAGCCATCAACAGATGTAAAAAGTCCTATCTATTTCAATGTGGATCTGTCAGGACTCAGGTTTCCTTCTAACAATCACATTCCCACTCCTTGTCTGGCTTCCCTCTCCTCATTCAAATCTTGTCGTGAAAACAGACCTGTGAAACCTTTGAAATCGGAACTCTCAAACATGTCTGCTATCTGAGACAACTGTCAACTGCATGTCAACAGCTAATCGCACATGTGTCCGGCCTCCACCGGCTGGCACCAGCGCTGCTCAGCTCTGCTCCTTAGCCCCCACACAGCTCGTGCGAGCAGCAGTCAGCTCGCTCTTTCCTTCGCGCACACGCATACACACACATGCCGAATCCCATGCTTTCAGTTGTTCTCCTTAGACTCCTTTTTCCCTTTTCTCCATGGACAAAAGCCACACTAAACGAATGATGCAGCTTCCTGAGGGGGTAGGACGCACGCTGCCCACTAATGAGGTGGTTTTCAAGTCCTTCGCTTGGGGATTGCAGTCATTGTTTGCTTCCCGGGTTCTACAGGAAAACACCGACCACTTCAGCGGCACAAGGCGTGATGGTACTCTAGAGCCAGGCAGACGACAGCAGAGTCACGTGTTTATGATAGTATTCTTATCTGCAGATCTTTGCTAATATAATTTTATCATCTTCTATTAGTTTAACGGGATGATAAAAATGACAATACGTATCTGCGATCCACCCATCAACGTCCACAGGAGTTTAGGGATCAAAATCTTTTCATGGTGCAGCTGTACCTATATTAATAAATTGCAGGACTCTTAAAAGGCCAAACAGAGAGACACAGACAGTCCCTTTGTGGTTACCAAACATGTTATCTCTAGATGTCATTTTTGACCTACTTTTGCTAGATTTTTACAGCAGCAGAAAATCTGTTCGTTAAAGAATCATGCTCACGTGCATAATACCTAGATAGGGAGAAAAAGCAAATCTGGATATATTTTATTTCCTTTAGGACTCCTCTCACCATGAATTACAATATTGCAGACTCTAAATGCCTTCTCGTTACCCATAATTATAACTAAAATTATATCAATCCAAACAGTAACTACTCAAATGATTCATCCTGATTGTAAGGAGCATGCTCTCTTAAGTTATGCTTGCCCATCCATTTTAAAGCCTTGCAGCAGGAATAGCTTTCCAGAAGGTCGTTTAACAGAACATTAAATAAATAAATAGGACATATTTGTTTCAGCAAACACACTTCAGTAGGGTAGGAAAGCATTTTGGAAGAGGTAAGAATAACCTTCATGAAAAGTAATACTTTCAGCTCTTCTTTGTTCTTCCTAAGGGTGAAACACCCACACAAACACCTGCAGAGGCTCCACATGCCGCCAGCAGGAAAAGGTCCCTAATGCTCTTTGTACTGAAGGACGTTGTGCCAAGAGGCTGCACAGAAGTCACAGTCGGCTGCTGGGCACGGGGAGAGGAGGACACATCAGCACAACCCAACCCAGTCACTAGCAGGACCCTGAGCCTCTCCTGTCCCTGCAGAAGGCACCGGACTTCACATATTCAAACTGAGCCATAAGCCACGCAGAGAGGGGCATGTGGAAAAAGGGTTCTTTTCTCATAAAAGATATTTCTGTCCTGTGATTTAAGCTTAGGAGAATGCAGGACAAGATAATGGGAAAGAAATGTAGGGTCTAGCACAGACATTGCTGGGGTGTGTCTGCCTAAAGACAAAACTGCCTGACTGCAGTTAACACCAGGCAGAGGAATTAGAGATATCATTGCCTGCGGTGATGGAAACTACATTTAAAAAAATACTTGAAGTCATTAAGTTGCATTTATCTCAGAAAACTCTTTGTTGAAGATACTTTGCTAAGAGGCTAAGGCCAAGGCCAGATAGAAAAACCCTCTGGGTTTCATCAGCAAGATTGTGACAGTGTGTATCTGCAGCTGGTGCAAAGCACCTGTCTGCTGGAGGTCAGTGAAGTTATGCTGATTTACGTCAGCTGGTGTGGCCCAACAGTTTTGCCAAGGATATAAAAGAATATCCTTGAAATCTGAAAAAAAACCCCACTCCAAACCCAAAAATTTTCACATTTTTGCATTTCTTATTTTCAGAAGCTTCTGATCTCTGCACCTATAATTTTGTATGGAAGATTTTTTTAGCTGTGACCCTGGTTCAGCAAAACTCTGAGGTATATTCCTATTTGTATTGTGCACAGTGCAGTGATCCCAGTGATCCAGCAGTGCCGGGAGCTGGGAACCAGCAGGACCAAGCCTAGTGGCCGGGCTGTGCAGGTACAGCAACACTGATGTTTTAGGGGCATGCCCAAGCAGATGTAGGTGTGGACCAATCAGGCCGCCTTTCATGTAAGAGAGATGCAAAAATTCTTGTGCACATACATTATATTTTATGTACAAATATATTTTTATATACCTATATATACATTTCTAGACAAAAAGCTGCCCAATGAGCTACTGAATACGTGCAGCAGTGCCCAGCTCACTAGGGTTACTAGACATCCCTGAACAAATACAGTTAGATCCTCCAAATCCACCTGAACAACACGGCTTGTGAAAATGCTGACATCTGTTAGCCTGAGCAGCTCCCCAGAGGACAGGCAGCCTCTGCTGTGAATGACTAGAAAAGGATCTGGGAGTATTTTAAAAGCAACAACGATGAGACACATTCTCCAAAAGACAGGGGCAAATGAAAGGTGTACTAAAGGTGGGGGCGAGTGCTGCTGGCTGAAGAAGCCCCAGTTCTCCCTCTGCGTGTGACCACTCACACTGTATGATGCCACACGTCAAGGGGCTGTTTAGGCTGAGAAAAATCTGCAGGAAGATTATTTTTTTCTTTTTGCCTTGGTAGTTTGGGCAATCCAGGTCTCCGCGATGGACCCAGGCAGCTAAGCCAGCAGTGCCAGCTGTAGGGAAGGTGCAGGAGGGGCAACCAACATTGCTGCCAAAAGCAATGTGTGCTCAGTCCATCCTCGCTTCCTTCGGAGGCAGAAAAGAGAGAAAGAGCAAAGCGGGCTGGGTGCTAAAACCCAGTTGCCACCCCCAGAGCTCTGGCATGCATAGCTTTAGGCAAATCATTTCATCTCCCTGCATGCCTCAGCTGTTCTGCTGATAGATGGAGTCAGATGAAAAATTGGGCGCTGCAGCTCCCTGTGTCTTCAGAGAGACACGATGAAATCCTGGGCTGGTGGAGAGAGTGGGATTTCTGCCACTTGTGTTGAGAAAGGCCAAGTTTTCACCCCTGATCTCAGCTTGGGCCTCAAGGTGACATAGAATACACATATGTTCAGTAACAAAGAAGAGCACGCATGGTATCTAACAGACGCAAAGAATATCCTGACCCTTAACTGGTCCCTCCTCACCGCTAATGCACACAAACAAAGCCCAGGAAAGGGGTATTTGGAAAGGACAGAGGCTTCTAAAGGAAAAAAAAAAAAGAACAAACACTTATTTTTCGGTGGTTTTTTTTTTCCCCTATAAATAAAATACAGTCATCAAATCACAATGTATTTCAGAGCACGTTATTGACAGCCTATTCTTAGAGAGAGAAAAAAAAAAAAAAGGGTTTTTTTGGCAAAGTTTCTCTATTTGCTAAAGATTAAATTGTTCATTGTACAGGGCACCATCTGCCCTTGGAGAGAGATTTAGTTGATGGCAGCTGCAACCAAAGTGTGGAAGATATAGCTGAATTTCTGGTTTCTTTTCAACTAGCAACTGTCATTACAGGTCACATGCAAACTGTGTCATTTTCTATGACAAGCAGGTTCTGTAGACTTGGGTGCTTGCTACGTTTTTAAAACGCCACCTGTACAGATCCCAGAAGAGAAATAGCTTGTGTAACACACCTTGAAAAAGGTGAATTTAGAGCGGATAAGACAAAGCATATATGGTCCAACTGTGTGGACACTGGCACTGGGTTCAAGTCCCAGGTTTATACGGATGGATGTCAGGACATACCGGCGGGTCACTTGAAGCTAGATTTCTCCAACTAATTCAGGTACTTAAAAAGGTCAAATTGTCATCTGCAAGTGTTTACTCAACTGCTGCATAATTTCTCAACTGCTTCCTTCTTTCCCTTGTGACGTAATTCCTGTTAGATTAAACCCCGCATTTTCTCAAATCTGAAGACAATTCTTTAATCTTATCAAACCAGAGGCTATTGCGGGTGGGTTTTCTCCCAGCCCCACCTATCGAGCTATGCCATTAAAATGTCCAGATTCACTGCAAGATAATAAAGGACACTCGAGAATGGAGAGATGCTGATCCTATCTCTGTGTTCAAAGCTATTTTGATATCACACAAAACTTGTCACTGGCTAAAGCAAACACTTCCAGGAAGAAATCTGTACCTTTTCCCCTTTGCCTGAACACTGCAACTCTTCTGCAGAAGAACTGTGTTCCCTTTCTCACTGAACAAAACGGGAAAGGAGAAGTTAAGAGCACACTGGAACGCTTTATTAGGACTAAGAAACAAAGCAAAAACAAAAAAGCAAAGCCAAACCTCTTTCCTTTCATCCCTGCCTTGCTATGAAAGTGCCTTCATATCTCCAGGCTTGCTGACAATATTTCAGGACGGTACATCACACACCGTCTCCTCTGGAACAGCAGACATTGTCAGTGCTGTGAGACAACTACTCTCTGGATTGTACTTCACAAAGATTCTGTATAAAGCATTTCTATAGAAGAAAGATTTTTGAAATTTGTGTGTCTCAGCCTTTCAGACAAGGATGAGTTCTGGTTAATTTTCTTCTGATGATTTCCACATTTTCTGCAAGAAAAACAACAGCTACTATAGGCTTAAGACAGACTGAACTAGTTGTAACATGCCCAGACAGAAGATACTTTTTTTACGCGAAAGAATTTGCAGGACATACGTTTGTTCCTAAGTTTATTCTGCTCAGTTTAACTTTTTGGTTTTCTATCACATTCTGTTGTGGTAAAATGGGATCATATTTTGAAACAGAAACTGCTGCTGGTGGTAAAACTTTAACAGATCTGCTGTGATTAAATTTAGGCTTTTGGATAAAAAGATTTTTTTTTTTTTTTTTAATGGCTAGAGGCTTTGCCTTTCCAGCAAAATATTGTTCGTCATTCCAGGTGTCAGTGCATCTGTGCATCTTTCTGGTTGCTCTGTGATGTGCCCAGACTATCCAAACCATACCTTCCTGGGAAGGTCCACACTTCTGCATCTCTCTTCTGCTGCAGAAGAGAAGCACACTCAGCCTTTGCCTTTACTTAGGCAGATGCATCTATTTCCATCCATATTTGCCCGAGTTGATTTGCTTTCTAGATAAAGGCCTTTAAAGAGACATCCAGAAAAGTGCTTAAAATCTAAGACTATGCCAGTCCAGATTACATTTGAAGAAAGCATTAATTGGTAGGAGAGGAGTGCTGCTTGTGTGAATTAGTGTGCAATATGCTAGTTTCTCCTTTCTTTGTGAGAAGCGCTTAAAACACAAATTCCCACCTTAAAAAACAAACCAGCGCGCTCAGTGCGAGCTACAAGTAAATCACCCTCTCTGTGGTGCCAGAACTGCACATGCTCTTCTGCTGCTGATTTATCTACAAAATATATCACATGCCAGTTACTTGAATTAGGATCATGGGGAGAAGGGAATCATTAGAGAGTAGAAGAAAACTCTAACGCATAAAGAAAACTTCTCTGTTTGTCTCCTCGACGATGCCTGTTTTATTTTCCCTTCATGCACTGACAGTACTGATGAGGCAACGGATGCCGTAATCCTAAGGAATTGCTTTTGGGTGTAGCATCATTAGAGTTGCAAATGTTTGATAAAAGGATAGCTTTGAATTTCCAGGCAGGCCCTTTTTCCTGGTCATTGCAACGTGTTTAGAGGTGCTGGTGGGTTAACTCACAGCGCAGATCGGGTACTTCACTCCTGGCGCTGTTCCCTTTGCTCGCAGAGTGCCTCAAAAAAGCCAGGCAAATTAGACTTGGAGAAAGGGACACTGCATCTTTGAGTAATGAGGCTGGGAAACAGGGAACACATTTTCCACTAGCTCATGTCTCACTGTATGGCATTCCGATTTCGTGACACTTCATAATAAATCATTGCTTATCACTCACTTGGGAACATAACATGGTTCAAGTTAAGATTCGTTAGTGATTGTAAAGAAAAAACATGAATTGCTCTATATCAGGACTTTTTGATCATCTTTCTGTCCACTGCAGGCATTTCTTTATCGTAATATTTACAGTAACTGTTGTTTAAAGCATAAATAAAAAAGAAAAGAAAGAGCAGAAAATATGAATAATGAAAACAAATTTATTTGTCTTATTTATGTGTTTATGTAAACATCTGGCAATTGCTTTGCACAGCAGCTTGTACTCAGTGTCACAGACTGCTGCACCAACACAAGTTTCTAAAGCTGGGGTTTTAAATATATACATGTATGTGCGTATATAAAAAACCTAAATGCCAATAGTTTCATTTTCTGGAGGAGAATGTTCTCGAGGGCACATCTAGAGCCAATTTGCTTTGTCTACCGCAGGGAGAAGAGAGTTTGATGCTGTCCTGCAGTGGTGTCCTGGTTGGACCAGTAGGACAATGGGAGTGGAAACCTGGTGGCATCAGCCTGGAGACGGAGAGAGGCTGAACGAGCCCTGCTAGGGCGACGCTGCGCTCTTCCCTGTCTGCCTCTGCCCAGGAATCCATCACAGGCTAAAGGGCTTCGTGCTCAGAATGAGGGATATCCAAGCAGTGGGACAGCCTCGCTTCAGCCCCTAAAATGGTCTCAGTGATGGCAAAACACGAGCTTGAATGACACAGACCATGTGGATGTATTCTGCTGTATATTCAGGCAGTTCACTGCTTCTCTGACCTTCAAGAGATGGATTTTTTTTCTGTGTGCTGTAGTTTAACTTTTTCATCAGCAATTTAGGGAGAGGAGTGAAAAGCTCTGGGGTTTACAGATGACACCGGTGGTGTTTTAGGGGAACAGTAAGTTTGTTATAAAAAGACCTACTAACTGAAAAAAAAAAGGAGCTTGCTAAAATAAAGAATTATAACACACATGCCGAATTTTTTCACCAAAAAGAAAAAAAAAATATCTACTGCTTCCCTTATGTTACAAATAGTTTTACTTTTATTTGTTTTCTTCACCTTTTGGGTTTGATTGTGGGAGGTACCTAAAACTCTGGAATAACCCGAGAGAAATCTGATAAGGTAAATATTTGCTTCATCTACAGCTTTGATTATTCCCCCTTCAGTAATTTGCTATTTACTATATTAATCAACTATATAATGTGTCATTTCTACTGCTCCCTGGCTGAATAATCTCCAAAACTACAAACAGCTTTCAAGATAGTTGCCAGACAGGCGCAAATTAATACCTTCAGAAATTCCTCCTAGAAATGTTCCCATGAACAGAAGTTTTCACACTCTATATTTGTGCAAAGGAAATAGAGTTGCCAAATTATTATTTTAGACAAATTCTTACATTTTTTTTCCTGGTTTTATTCCAGTTGAATATTGATCTTTTATAAAAAATGTAAAATAATAGTGTTTATCTTTTTTAGTGTAAGTAACCCGTGAGACAAGACGGCAGCAGAAGTATGTAGTGAACTGTTCACAGGGTTAGGGGCTTTAGTAGTTAAAAAAGAAGAGACCTGTACTGAGGCAAATTACTCCCCTTGATTTGTGGGTCAACTTCTCTGAGTAAAATGGCATATGACCAAGGGACTGCAAATTCAGTCACCTGATCCATCTGATCTCTCTTCCTGACGCTCTAGATCACAGGTACTTGTGGCTACACCAGCAGCTGTCTTTGATCTCCAGTGTGTTCTCTTAAACTCCAGTTTTACTCACGGTCTGACTTTCTGCAAGATTTTCCCTTGTGCTCAGAAAATCCCTAAACCATATGCAATAAAAATGCAAAATCCACCAAATACCAAGATTCTACAAGAAAAGTACCCATTCTGGTAAAGGACAACATTAGATGCATTTAATATATTTTACTTTCCACCTACTACCAATAGGTGATTATATACAAGAATTAACCCCCTCCCCCCAAGTCTTGACCAAGGAAAAAGACACAGTTTTTCTAAAATATATGATACAGACCTTTAATCTGCTCTCACTTGAAGTGGTATAGTGAATGGGATTATTCTCCATTTATTTTGGCTTACACTAAACTGGAATTTTTTGCCCCATAAGCTTCCTGTAATTTTTGTAAGTGGAACTGCCTTTGTCAGCATTCTTAATATTTCCCCATGGAAATGGTATTAAAAAAGCAGCACGTTTGCCCTACAATCTCATGTTTTATCCTTGAGGAATGAGGACTTACGGAAGATTTTTTTTCTGTTCTCTTTTTCTGTACGAAAACGGCTTAATAACAATCTCAAACGGAGCTCGGGATGAGATGGTGTATCTCCAAAATGTTAATTCTATTGCAAACCATGCCTGGGTTAAAAACAGATATTGAAACAGGGGAATAAATATTTGACAATGCTGTTAAGGCAACTTTGCTAACGATTTTTGAACAACCTCCAACTGAGGTCTAAATGTCTGCAATATCCATAAACAACTCTATACTGTCCAATTAGGGAGACAAAGACATAGAGTCCTGTCAGGAAGATTTGCATGGCTAAGTGTCTGAGATCACAGAGACGATGAGGGATCGTTCGGAGTGATGGGGGATGCACAGAACGGATGACTATCATTACGATATTACAGAGGCTTACACCTTCCCAATTACTGGCAGGATTCATTAATTACTGCTGCATTTCCCTAATAGAATCCTCTCTCTTTGGCTTATCGCTACCTTCCCTCTGTCTACGTAAACCCACAACTCAGCAGTCGATCACCTATGAAAAATTAGACGGTGTAGCTTCCAGTGGCCTATTTAAAATGAAAAGGCAACTGAATAAGGAAAAAAAAAGAACAAAAAAATAAGGACTGCTACAGAAGCAGCATCAGATGGGTTTGGAATTCTCTTGTTATTGAACTGTTTGAGTAAAAAAAAAAATCAGTGGCAGCTGCAGAGAGAAGCATCATGGTGGGTTTAAAAGCACAATGAAAGCATTTTACATAGATATACGTACACACACAAACTATAGGCAGATTGCAAAGTGACAATTACTTAGGCCCTGCTAGGCTGAAGTTCCACAACTAAGATTGGTGAATATTACAGGGGCTCAATGCTGTTGCAATCGACTCAGCCCCATTAAAGATAATGGTGTGAGCATTTCCATGCTGTCATCATGTTACTATCAACAGCATTATCAGTATCAACTGCTTTTACAATTATGCACAATGGCTCTTCCTGCACAAAGACTTAGCAACCACCAAACTCGTTTGCTTTTTAAATACACTGAAAAGAGCGTAGATTTCAATCCTTCATCTGTTCACAGATGAAACAACATTTCCAAATCATCACCGATCACATTTTTTTCCTCCCATTCTAAGGATGGCCAACTGTTCTCAGCGATTTCTATTACATTTCCTACCTATTATTTCATGTAATGGCATTCCTTAAATTTTAAATTAGCTTTGAAGAATAAAAATAATTGAATTCCTGCTGTTTTGTGTACATAGAGGGTGACAGGAGCTAATGTGATAATTTAAACTGTAAATGAGTCTTCACTTTGTGTTCATTAATTACAGCTAATTACTGAATTACAAACCTTCTTGGTTAGGCACTGTTATGTATTCATGTAGCATGTTGGATTTCCAGCTGGTAGAAAACTGTTTTATAGACTTACAAGCTGACACACCAAGCTACCACTGAAGCGATTTAGTTTGAAAAATAAAGGAAGGGTGGGGGGCGCATAACTGCTCTTGCTCTTTGAATTAAGTGAGTGATGAGAAACGGTGCTGCAAACTTGAACCTCAGGTGAGCAAGGATCCTGTGTATATAATTAGAAAATATTAGCTGTACCTGGTAGGCAGAAATGCAATGATTTTAACCTGCCACTTTGGATGAAGAGTGCGAGATTGCCCTGCTCATACCTGTTCTACACCAGTGTTAATTCCCTGATTTAAACAGAGTTACAAAGGCATATCAGTGAAGGCAGAAATTCCCCTGCACATGGGGCCGGTGCTTCCAGCACCAATCCTTCAGCAACACTCATGAACAGCAGGACGGTAATATAAAACTGAACATCCGAGCAAATGTGCATTGTATTCCATAGGCAAGCGCTTATTGTTCCTCACTGAAGGATCGTATGCAGTGCTATAGGGCTGTCTTGAGCATTTACTCAACGTTTTCTGCACTGAATGGTTCTGTCCAAACCTCTCCTTTGGATACCTTTTGTCTGCTGATCTTTCATATTGGAGCTGAATGTGCTAGCTGAAGCCTCTCTCTCTGCAAAGTGAGCAGGAGGAGCACCACAATGACAAAATCGGTCACGTTAAGGTTTCACAAGCTACAAAGCTCAGTGCCCAGAGACAGAACCGTGGCAAGTGGCAAAACAAAGGAACCAAAAAACTCACCTACGTTTCTCATAAATGAGCAGTAGGAGATATAGAGATTTCCCCTTTATTAGCAATTGCATTTTCCATTGGTTTCATATGCTTTGTTCTCTTTTAACGAAACAGGCCAACAGTCTCTCCAGGCAGTATGTCCAATGCGAGAACTCCTGCACAGCCCTGCTGTGACCCAGCTGACCCACACACCTGCACCGGCACATCTGCCAGCAAAGCCCTTCCCTGCAACAGGTAATCAAAGCATTGTTTCATGCTGAAAACAGCAGAGATGGCAAGAAACTATTTAAACAAATAATTAAATTAAAACTGTTCAGTTACATTATTCTATGACCCACTCGGCCTTCCAGACCAGGGACTGGGAAGAGCCGGATCAAGGGTCCTGCCCCAAGGGACTAATGTTGGGTCTGGAAAGCAGATCCTTCTCAAAGAGTGCAGTGTTTTGTATGGCGTGTACTGGAACAATTTAGCTGAATAACACATAAACAGCTAGAAAAGAAGAGCCGAATTCTCAGCTGATGTAAAACTGTGTAGCATCATTAATTTCAGGAGAGTTATGTTGATTCACAGCAGCTGAGGCTACAGCTCAATAGGTATGTAATAATAAAGACTTTGATGAGAGGCCCCTGAAAAGCAGTAACACTAATGTGTGCCTGCTCGCATAAACACCAGTTCAATGACAACGCTTTTCTGCCTAAGAACTAGTCTATGTCTTCAGGTTTAATGATAAGTACTAGTCTTTTGTCCTCAAATAATCGTTTTCATCCAGAGAATGGCAAAGTGACTTGTTCAAACACCAACAGAAATTCAGTAGTAGACTTCACAATGGGATACATGTCATGTCCTATTCCCTCATCGCTGTCTCGTGCTGCCTCTTCTCTTTTGGGGTACAAGAAGAGGTGGGAAAACCAGGGGAGAAAAGACACTCAGGCAGAAATCCCTTTATTTCTATGGATAGTAGCTCTCTTGTATCATATAAAGATAATGACTTTCATTAATCTTCTGCAGGTCTTTCATCTAAGGGTTCTTTCGCTCCACATACAGAGACCACTGAAATGGTATCTATTCAGTAAAAATGAGAATTTTTGATATCACGTTTTAAGAAATGGTATGAGAAGTAACACCACGCAGCACGGTACCTATAGAGGCTCAACATGACTGAAGAGGTAAGACTGCTGTTTTGTAAGTTATCAGCCACTATTTCTAGGCAGTCTCTCACCCAACTTGTTTTCATGTCTCACTCCTTTTTAATCTGACAGTCTCCAGCATGCAAATTTGCACAGAAACTAAGCATTTAAAATGTGCCAGAGGGAAGAAGGGCCTCGCACCTATTGGTAGATTAGTGTGCCTAATGCCCTTTGGCTTTTTTTCTTCCTCTTTTTTAACATAAAAGCCGATTATTCCATTAGTTGAACAACTTGGAAGAAATGACAAGGAACTAACAAGAGAGTAACACTGTATTTTCTATTTGTTTTCTTCTGTTGCAGTAGTGCTAATTAGAAGGAGTAGTTCTTGATACGGCGCTTTGGGGAATGCTGATGAGAAGCACACAAAAGGCTGAAGTGCCTCTTCTGTATAGCATTGGATGCAGCAAAACACAGCACCCTCTCGATTGTCATTACCCTAATCTCCCACAATATCTCAGTATTTGGAACATTACAGGACTTGCGTATTAGAGACTGCATAGACTGGCCTTTCCGAAGCCTAAACCCTCACTTAGGGCTGAGTTATGTTGTATTAACTCACAGCTTGTCATAACAAAATATGTTTTCAAGCAGAAATATCCAACCGACTCGGTAGCAGTCGGAAGGGAGGCAGGAATGGGGTGGGAATACATCTCCAGAGGGGACGTAGGCTCTGTGCTGCCTCTGCATCCCTTTGCCTGCAGGGTACGGGCTGCACTGGGTGGGAGTTGTTACTCGCCATCCTTCATGCAGAAATCTGCCTCTGTGTAACCTGCCTGGTTTCAGCCCTTTCGATGGGCTAGCGTCAGACGTCACGGAAAAAGAGAGAGACGGCCTTAACCTCCCAAATACCATCAACAACAGGTTTTCCTTCAAAGATTTTCATCCCCTTTTGGACTCGGGAAGGGGTCGTGGGGATGAAGGCTGCGAGGGTAGGACAGCACCTCTCTCCCATTCACCAAGGTTTGATTCTCTTTATGAGCATGATCCACCAATCCTTAATCAAGGGTTAATTTCACAGCTCACTGCTTCATCTAGTATAATATCCATTCAGACTAATTAAATCTGTCTAATAATGTGAGTGTCTTTGTCTTTGTTCTTTCCATTCTTTGTTTTACACCCTTCACATCTCATCTCCAGAACTACACGCCATCACACTCTGCTTGACAAGCAGAATCCATCCCTAAAATTAAAACATTCCTGACCTATCTGCGATGACAAGGCAAGCAAGCTTCACAGCGCTGCGGCCCATGAAGGGAGCTGACACATTTGTTTTTAATTTCAAAAGAGTAGAAAGTGAAGATCTGACCCTGTCAATCAGGCCCTGTGACAAGTTTAATCATTGCTGCCCCACAAAAATCACGGCTAAATAGGAATGCAAATAATGTATCACAGGGCTCTTATAAATGCTAATCAAGGAGAAGTAATCAACTGACAATTTCACTGATCTCCTTTCTGAAGAAGTCAGTCAACGCACTGTCTCTGGACCACAAAGAGAAGAAAAGACAAAAGGCATAGATGCCGTTTCCCAAAAAAAACCTATCCTTTTTCAGGGCTTTCTTTTTCTTTTTTTATAGAGAAAAACAGAGAATTCACTCTTTTTGATCCTCTACTGAACTTTAAAGCAAAGCTGTTTCTCAGGAACTTGAACAGTTATATGTCAAGTGTACTTTATTAACAGTACCCTCCCAACCAAGAGACAGCACTTGGAAACTTCTGCTAAAATAAAAATCTTCATTTGTCTTTGTCATTCATCCATCTTCAAAATTCTCTTCCGTCTTAACAGCTTCTGTCCTCTATGGGCAATATATTTAGTGATATATGAAGTTTTACAAGTGGAAAGCTAATAGTTGAGCTCACATTTTTTTCTAGCAGCTCCCTTCCCCCCAAATTGGAAAAAAAAAAGTCTTGCTTGGAATTTATTTCAGTGCAAAGGCTCTCTTCAGTACCAAGATTTTTTAACTGACTATCCTTTTATGACCTTTTTAATGTGGTGAAGAGCAGACAGCGCAGGCATGATGCCAGTCTTTCACCCACAAATCCCGCACGGCAAGAAGTCGTGCCTTAATCTATGTATGGAATAGAGAAGGACCCAGGACAGAGAGAGATACACAAAATTTGTAATGCTATTTACTGTTATCATTTTATTGTGGTTTGCTATGGTAAACTGCAGATCACTGTGGTAGGTCCTGATGGGGCTCATCAAACATTAGAGTCACTGTATTGGCACAAAACAAAAGGATGTGGCTCGGCCAATGAAACTCAATGCAGGGGGATGCAAGTAGTATAAAGATTGCTGCAAGAGGTGAAGTTCAAAGAATACAGTTATTTGAAGTTGTTAGTTCTTTTGTTGTGGTTCTTTTTTTTACTGAACCACTTTCCTACATGGAGCCAATAGATGAAATTGAGAAGGGCTTCAGCAATGGAGACTTAGGCTACCGGCAGCATAGTGTAAATATAAATCTTTCACTACAACAGAACCTGCTGCTTTACAGCCCGTGACTGTTAGCTGCTCTTGCTGCTTTACCTGTCCTGTGGTGATGTCAGAACTTTGTCCTAGGCTTCATTGGCAGGGCTGAGTTACAGAGATGAGAAGCTGGCTGTGCTGTGCCCTGTTTGGGCTGATAGTTTTGCTTCGCTGTGTATGAAGAGTGCGAGAACCACTACGTGTGACCGGGGAAGACGCTACAAAGCCCATCTCTGACTGGACATTGATTTACACATGAGCAAATAAAAATGGTAACGATCTTCAGTCAGTCCCAAGTTTCCAACTAGAAGAAGCAACAGTAGCTTCCGTGCTGCTTCTGTGAGAAATATGACCTGGAGCTCTGTCACACAGTGTTTGCTGCTAGACAGGGATGTTCCCAGCAGCGAACTCTCCATGCAGGATGTATGTGGAAGGTGGGAGTAGAAAACAGAAAAAGAAATTGAAAAGCACTTTGCAGTTGTCATGTCACTTAGCAACAACCTTTTCTACTTCACATCAACACAGGCGTAGTAGAGAGACTGTACAAGGCACATGTACTGAAATCTGGGGTGAGCAGTGAGTGTAGGAGGGCAAGAAGGAGCTCAAATAGCAGCTAATCACAGAAAGCTTTCATTTATAATTCGAGACACATCTTCCATTGCTATCCTTGAGCTAGGGCTTCTCCTGGATAAACTACTGGATCTAGATATCACTGATCTTCTGAGTACCAGTGCAGAGTAAATTATACAAAGACTCCTGGAAGTGGAAACCAAAGTTCAGCCATTTGCTTCCTAAATAAAGTCCATCTAAGTGGTCACTAGTCTGTCTGTAGTTTTACTCTCAGAAGTACAACAATTTTTTTCTTACCTGCTTCAATTTCCCAACTTCTTCCCTGTCAGAGCACGTCTCTTCCACTGCTCTCTTTTTCTCTGCTTGCCAAATTTTCACTATAAGGCCCAGACTCACAAGCCCTCAACCCTTAATACCTCTCCCAGAAGTCAATACTGTGGGTCCTGGCTCGTTACCAGATATTTCCATCAGCTGGAGAATGTGTCAGGCCCTGATTAACAGAGAAGCAGCTGCCCTTCCTGCAAGACTAAGTCACTAGAGTTAAAAAACCTAGCACTAAAAGAGAGACCTGTGCAGGCCACTTTGCAAGGTCTAAGGAGGATGATAAGTCAGGTACTGCTCTACTTTAGTTATATCACTTGTCCTCATCTGTTTAGCTTCAAAGAGTTAGGATTTAATTATTAGCTGTTCCCACACTATTAGGGGCCAGCTGACTGGCTGAGGGGCTGATTGTGGAGACAACATGAGGAAACCCATCCTGCGTGATTCAGGAATTCACTGAGCTACTACTCTTTCGCTCAGGAAAACGTGAAATTTCAGGAGCAGATCTGAATGTCTGTCATTTCTACTGTTGCTCTCTGAACATAAAGCTCTGCAATGTGTATGAAATAGTACATAAATAGAGCATTAGTAGTTGCCAAATTATTAACATGCATTATCTAGCAGCCATGTAGTGATTCTTACTGTACAACTCTAAATCGTCCTAATGGGAAGAAAAAAATCAGAATGCATCACTTTGTGGCCAAGTTCCTCTCCTTGCAATTACAAAATGTGACTTTTGCATGTAGAATTGTTTTAGATGCATTATGGAAAGCTGGGCATGGCCAAATGGCCACAGCACATCACTAGCAAAGCACTGGCTCCTGAGCTCTGCTCCTGCTGTACGCTCAGAGGGTGTCGCTTAGCTGAAAGCAACTGCAGTACTACGTTAGTGTGCCTTACTTTGGGGTTGGAGAGTGACAGCCTGATTCCCAGCAGTCTTCTAAATGCTACCACAGACACACACACGTTATACCTTAGCTTTAACCAGGCATTTAGCACTTGTGAATATACGAGAATATAATTGGTGGAAAACACATGTTCAGTCTAAACTGCTAATCAAGCCTGCTTTCGTCCTGCCTAGACACACATGCACACACAGACACACGCTCCAGCTACAAAGAGACTTTGCCAAATAGAGAAGAGGCTCTTATCTCTTACAGCTGGGTCTCGTTTTTGCAACTGCCAAGTAGCAAAGTAACCCTGGTGATCAGGCCAGAGGACATGTCCTATGCTTTTAAGTAGGTTTCCTGGGAGGGCAGACAACAGACAACTGCCATGCCGCTTTGCCTCCGCAAGCTGCCATCACACTGAGCCACTGCTGGCTGGCACCCGCTCTGCGAGGATCCGGCACAGGGTGCATATTCATAAAGTTCAGTTCTTAGTTGTGCTTAGCCAAAAACCTAAGGAAATGTTGCAAAGGTGAACAAGACTTTGGCAGAGTAAAGATTGCACGAGCTGGTAAACAGCAGGATCTAGACCCTCTGCTGCTGCTGCTGCCAGGTCAGCGAGCTCCGGTAGGATTCGCTTTGCAAATTCTTGTGGCCGTGAAGCTAAGCTGGTAACCCCGCACAACACACATGCCCGCCTTAAGTAGTTTTATACCACTATCAAAAGCAACAAATGCAAACAAACAACATTTAGCTTTGAAAGGACCTCTCATCATAGTTGATGCTAATGGGAGAAGGGTTCATTTTTCTTGGCGGTGTAAGCAGTGGTCCCATGGGTGCCACGGGTGAATTGGTGGGGCTTGGGTCTTTTAGACTTAAAGAGGTGATCAAAAGGTGAAGGGTCTCGCTGTTTTTGTTGTCTTCCTTTGGCAGCCTGTGCTGGGGACCCTGCAGAGCTTATGTACAATGTTAACACCTTCTGGACACAGAAGTGATGATGAGCACTGACACATCCTTCGTTGTCCTCAGTCCGAACCAAAAACTGATCTAAGGTGGGCAATTAGGACTGGCACAACTCATTGCAATGCAGGGAGTGCGGCACTGTGTATTAAAACAAGTATTTTCTTATCTGACCTGAAAAAGGAAATCTGCAGTAAAAATCCAAATGTAGATGGCAGCATGATCTATAAACTCAAGTAAATGAATACTATCATATTACACGAAGAATACATTAATATAGATGGTCGTTACATAACACACATTAACATAGCGTAATAATATATTTACTCAATATAGGCATGTTTTGACATAGTGCAAGCTGTGTACAGTTGCTTAGGGAATTGGGGATTTTTATATTTTTACAAATATACTGAAAAACTTAATTTTGAAAAAAAAAGTGACGGTCTTGGGGGTACTTTAGTACAATTCTGACAATGTCAAGTAGAATTCAGAGGAGCTTTTGCTCCTGCGTCTGGAATAATTGAGCTATCATATCCGTGTCTGTCAGATGTCAGTCATTTAACTTGCACCTCAGCTGTATGTGATGAATTGCACAACGAGCCAAAGACTATCATCTCACAATCTGTGCGTGTTTTATCTGTGCGATCTGTATCAGAGCAGGGAGTGCAGCCTGCAATGTGTTTGCGTAGCTTCTAGCATTGCAAGGAATAGGTCCTGCTTATGGTCACTAAAGCACAACTGTTCTTTTGTGTCCTTTGGGGACTTGAACTCCTTATTATTGAACGTTTTATTCCAAATCAAATGGGAGAACAAAATAATCACAGGAAATTTAAGACTCTCCTATAGTGCCTTATGGGAATCTAATTTACTGTAAAAATCTACCACTAGAACAAAAGTTTGATAGTACCTGCAGGAGAGTTAAAGAGAAAGTAAAATGGAAAAATGTCATGTTATAAAAGAAAAAATAATTTTAAAAAAGGGAGAGGGGAAAAAAAAAAAAGCCAGGAAAAAAGCAAACACGGTGAAAAATAATCTCTGTGCTTTGTAAAACCAGCCATGTTTGTTATCGCTTTTCTGT
The DNA here is from genome assembly GCF_017976375.1 of Cuculus canorus. Lineage (NCBI taxonomy): Eukaryota > Metazoa > Chordata > Aves > Cuculiformes > Cuculidae > Cuculus > Cuculus canorus. The sequence goes on from NC_071416.1 coordinate 14,745,468, forward strand.
CATATTGAACTTTATCTTCAAGGTCTGGAGTCCCTTTTCACAAGAAGCCTCCCCAGTGCCGTTGAGTTGCACTGCACAGAAAGTGGCTGCTGGTGATGTTGGTGAGGGCTTCAAGATTGTGCTTTTCAATAAGCAACAGGTTTCCTTCTCCTGAAGTCCCAAATCTACTGATCGATCTGATCTCCACAGCTTTAAACCACAAATAGCCCAGAATACTGCTGCGACTTGAACGAATGCTTCTTTATCAAAACAACACACCAAAAGCAATCTTGTTCTCTTTTTTCTTTTACTTTAAGCTGATTAGAAAGTTAGTTCTGTAGTTGATTAAGTTCTGCAGAAATTGGGCTTGTGATGAATCATTAAACAAAGACATTTTTTTGTACAGCAATAAAGCCTCGAATGATTAATTAAGGGCACAATGCCAAAACAAGTGTCTTTGTTTAAAACGCAGTGGACAAGACAGGCTTGGGAAAGTTGATGTCTTAAGTAGACGCCACAACATGTTTTTAATTATGTTCAGGAAGAAGAACAAGAATGGGAATTGCCAACTGTTTGGAAAGATAATTTTTTTTTTTTAGAAGAAAGATTAGAATAAAAAAAAAACAAACAGAGCATTATTGATTTAACACAAATGCCATTTGTTGGGCCTTTTGTAATTTCCTTATTAGTGTCATCATTCTGGAGTTCATATGCTCCCTTCTGTTATAGCATTTGGCACACATTCAGCTCCCAGCAATATGATACAGTAAACATTCAGTGACTGCTCATATTAAAATGTTTTATTTATTGTAACTGTACCAATGATCAGGCAGTGTAAGTCCTAAGCTACCCCAACTGTTTGCAAGCTAATTTGATAGGAGTGAGCCAGTGACCATCTCTGCGACACACACGTGGGCACACACACACACACACACACACGCTCCGGGGAGTGCAGAGCCATGCTCTCAGCTTGAAACAAAACAAAAAGTTCATGCAACATCAGCTCTCCACAGCTTCTTGTCAAGAGCGATCCAACTGCTCGGCTAACACAGACGTAAGCTCCAATCAGCGCCTGTTCGGTCCGACAGATTTAGTTACGTCTCCCCCTTTGGGGCATTACTTCATGGTTACAGTGGAGGGGAAACCCCAAATACTCTTCAGACTCAATTTTCTAAGAGCTTTCTCTGCAAGTTTTAGTCAAAAGGTTATTTCAGACACATTCTAATAATCACTGAATATACTAATCCTACGTCTTCAGGCACAGAAAATAATTTTGGTTGTTTCAGTATAGGGGAGAAAGCCTAAGGAGCTTGGAAGGAATTTTGGAGGATGGACAAACAGCGCTGTCCAGAAATCAGGTTTCTCACTGTAAGAAGATGAAGAAAATAGTAACCACAACAACAAGAGCATCAGCGGTGGGGGTTTACTTGTAACAAGTCTGACACAAGGAGCTCTGAAGGCTTTCCAGAAAACCTTGCACTTGCTCTCTTTGCATGTGCACAGTTGCTGCCAGAATATATGCAAACAAGGCAAGGCTAGCTGTAGTCTAAAGCATGCCATATATAATGGCTTTTTTCCCTACTGAGCAATGTCAAATGCACTGGGAGTCTTTATTAATGGAGAACTCCTTTAATTCTTAAGAGTCTCATTCTAGCCTCGATCTTTATGCAAAACTCCCAGGGTCCCTGGCAGGAGACTGCTGTGGATCACGGTTAGTGCATGACCTTAATGCTGTAGCACAAGTCCCTGGATCATAATTAAAAACGTAATTTGGCCCTTTCCACAGAATGGGCTTTGACACCTCAGGAGTAGATGTGCGACCTTACCAGCCTCCTCAGGTCTCATTTGTCCCACTAGAAATATCACGTATGTAAGCATGTAATCAGTCAGTAATTACACAGCCAACATGTTGAAATACAAACTGTTCCTCATCCTTTCTATGATCAGATTTACATATTAACACCTGCTATTAACACCTAATAGCCTTAATGAGATGGACTCATGAAAGTCTTCTACATGTGAAAATAGCAGAGCAGACAATTTTCTTTTTAGTCCTCCTGCTTGGATGGTGTCGTAGAAAAAAAATGATGGATAATTACTGCTATTGAAGACACCACTAATTTACCTGTGGGTATATGACAAAGGAAAAGTTTTTTGAGAGAGAATTATTCTAAAAGCAGGACTAGAGGCATTGCTGACGAAGAAGCATGGACGAGGCTGGGCTATGCAGCCATCATTTCTTGCCATGAGTGGCTGGGGAATGCAGTGGCACTGGATTGATTTAGCTCAGGACAGAAGCCAAATCTGCCACTGAATCTCTCTCTAAGGCCTGGGCCCACCCTGGGTATCCATTCAATTCTCGAGGCATTGAGTAAACACAATAACTAATCAGATGCAGCAAGTTGTCAAATCTATATGGATGCCATAAAACTTGTAAGGATCCCCTTAGGCAATAATAATAGCTGTGTGCGTAAGTTCTGTACATAGCAAAGCAGAATAGATCCTAATGGGCTTCAGTAAAAGCAAAGAAAACATGCGTGACATTTATAGCAAAAAAGAATGTGTGCGCAAATAAACTAAAGCTTCATCTTAGTCCTCTAATATTTCTGCCCACCTCCGTAGGGGCTGGAAGCTCATAACGCTGCTTGAGGAGGTGCTGAGTGTTTCCACCAAAGGGCTGAAAGCCCTGAACTCCCAGTCATGGGTGGTCAGTCACTCGATGTCTGCTGAGAAGGGCTGGCATGTGGCGCACGCACACGAGATCCTTCTCTTCTGCGTCTATAAGGCGCAAAGATGGGAGGACCAAAAAGAAATTTCAAAAAAAAATAGCTGATCAAGAGCATAACCTCCTGAAGTGCCATTGATGTTAGAAAAAGGCGGATTAAACGAACAAAATAAATCCACCATAACTTAGCTAAACAGATTTAACAATTTCTGCTGCTTTGACTTTGTGAAGATAATATAATTAAACACTTAAAATGTGTATATTAATAATAATCCTATGTGTGTGTGTGTTTTTTAATTTGGTCTTGCAAAAAATGATAACACAAAATTTCTTAAATAGCATTAGAAAAAGGTTTTTTTAATGACCTTGGAAAAGGGGACTAAGCTAATACCCTTCCCACTACCCAACCATGTGAAGCAAACGTGTCGTAGAAGGGAAGAAAGGGTTTCAGAAATCCTCAGTAGGCTTTACAATGGTGGTTCATCCTGCTGATGAGAAAGCACAGGTGAGGACAAACCTGGGTGAAGAAAACAGGACCGAAACTCACAGGAGGAAAGGGCTCATCTTAAAGCCCAGTGAACACAGAGAAAAGATCCTGCTGGGTGCTGTGTCCCAGCCACTCCTGCTGAGCCTGCCAAAAACCAAAGGTGGTCTAGGTCTCCTAATGTGTCTTCCTTTGAAAGTCAGATATTCTTTCTTATAGTTTCTTTCAATAAGTCCTATGTTTAGCCATCAAATGCTTCTTTTAAGTTGATTGATATTAGGTATATTCACCCCACATCAGTCCTTAACCACAGTCAGAAGAGAATGCTGAGAAAAGTTTGGCTGTCATGTCAGAGAGGCTGGATGCCTTTCAGGGTGATCCTTGCTAAAGAATATACCCACCAGCAGGAAACTTTTACAGGAGCTATTCCTGTGCATCTGAGCAAGTCCTACCTTCCGTTTCATTCAGTCCTTAAAAGCAGGAAGATTTCTATGGTGCTCTCTGTAGAGCCATTTAACCCAGATGTATTAGTTTGCTGTGGCTTTATGTGAACCCCAACAAATGAACCACAATAAACTCTGTTCCTCCTCCCTGTTTCATCACAGAGAACTATTTGCCTTTTAAAATTGAAGTTTGAAAAATAGGCGTGCAAGCAGGTTAGGAGCCTAATCTCACCTGATATTTACTGTGGTTGTTTTCTTTGAAGGCAGAAATGTCCCATCAGAAGACAAAAATAGATGATGGAACCCGTACCTCACAGAAAGGTGTTTTCCCCTCATGGGAACACAATCGTTAACTTAAAATAAGTCCTCCTTAATCTCCTGAGCTGTGCAAACAAACAAATAGATAGAAAAAAACAACCAAATGTTTTCCCTCTGCCTTTAAAAAGCACAAACAAAGCCTCATTTGCCAGATGGATGCTTTCAGAGATAGAGCTCAGGATTAGAAAAGGCCAATCACTCAGCAATATTTTCTGACGGTGTATGGGGGAGTTTGCTCAGAAGCTTCGCAGTAGTTTAAGATATTCCAGGATGCACTAGTGCAGTGTCTGCCTCCCAGCCCTTCTAGAGTAGAGTTTCATAGCTTTGATGAACTGCAGAACTATTTTCAGCATATTTCAGTGTTCAGCTGAATGAGTGGGAATGAAAAAAATCCATTAAAATCAAGAAAAAAAACCCAATTTCCTCATACTTGTTCTTTTGAAAAACATGCATGTGAGATGGTAATACCTTTCCTGTACTTTTAATCAATATAAAAATTGTATTACAATCTCTTCGGATTCATTTGCATTAAGCTGTGGGTATGGTCAAGACTGTCACAATGACAAGGAATGCCAAGCTGTGTAACATAGAGCGTAGGAGTGGACGATACACACTCATAACTTTCAATAACAATTTTGCAAGCATAGGTGAAGCCACTGGCAGCACTTTGCTCTCACCTAATACCATGCAGATGCAAATTGGCATTCATAATTTAAACAAGTCCTTTTTCTGCACCCCAGCAACATGAGCCGGATGCAAAAGGAAAACGGAAGACTTTCTCCGGATACAGAGAGGATCAAGCAGAATCTCATTAAGGACCACTTCAAAGATCAGTTCTTCATTTCCATACAAACAAGTTTAAATTATCTTGTGTGAATCTGCTGTTAGCTGTTGCACTGTTCCATTATGCATGATTCTTGACTGCTTGTAACATGAAAATCTGCACAGTGCTCCATTAGTGATTTTCAGCGTTATGCTAAAGCTTGCAAGTGGTCATGTTATTAGGTTAAAGTACTATATTTTGCATATTTATTCTGCCTTACCACATTTATTATTTCTGATACTGGTTGAGCAGAATTTCGCATGCATTTGACCACCTACTTTGCATGACTTCTGTGTGACTGCGACTACAAACATGGATAGCGAAACACAAATAGACAGCTGGGAGATGACTGGCTCTTTGCTCACACTTTCACTGTGGTTTTAACCCACTTCTGGAAAAAAACTTACGCAATTCCTGCAGAAAGGCACTCTGGATCTATCAGACTGCATCTACTAGACTAATCCTTTTAAATAACTCAAAATAAACTATGTGACAAATTTCATTATGGCATAAATTATTGTCTCTATAACAAATGATTTGTTTTTACACTTGGGTAATTTAAAGAAGCTTTTCACAGGATTTTCATCTATAAAAATAAAAATGTTATCATCTGGTTTGTAAGTCTTTATATTTGTCTTACTTCTGGGATACACCATATTATTAACTTTCATGGAATACATTCCGTTCTCAAATTACTGAAACCATCTTGTTCACTTTGGGGATATTTATATTAGGAAAGAGACTTGTTGGAAAAAATCAAGAACACAGCTAGTGTGTTACAAAGACAAATATTCATTATATTTAAAAGAACAAACAATAATGCACCTTTTATGCATCGGTTATTTTGCAAATCTTTGAGTCATGGATGAACGATCAGGGGCTGCGTAGTTAGAATATGGATAGCATAAATCAAAGCTGCCTAGAACCATCCCTTCTTGGTGGGAAGGGAACAGGTGGTGGGTTCTTTTCTACTTGAAGGAGAATGTGTAAAAGACAACAGTATTTCCCTCTGCTTCCCAAGAAGGGACATCACTTTAAAAAATAATGGTGAATCAGTCATCCAATTGCATCCGAGCGACAGCAGCTGGTGAGACCACAACTGAAAGGAGAATGTGTTTCTGACAGTCCTTTCCAGCAAACTCTTCTGGCTTTGCAGCTATGGTAAAGCACGTTGGGAACTTTGTCAGGAAATCCCACTGGTCGGTCCCACCATGCTGCATGCCAAATCAGGCAGAAGGCTGGCAACAGGCAGAAGGAAACATTTTTCACATGACAGCACATTAACCTGCAGGTCTCATTGCCACTATGGATGCCAAAAGCATAAATGCGCCCAAGAAGTGATGGGACACAGTTGAGGAAGACTATAGACACAGAGGGCCATGAAACACAGAAGCAACCCGTGGCACAGGCAGTTTCTGACCCGCAGGCTGGGATGACATGCTGGGAAGCCCATCAGCCTTGGTCTCACAGTTCCTCTCCAGCCACTGGCAGGGACAACACATCAGGCAGGATGAGCCTATGGTCTGGCCCCGGACAGGTTGTCTTAAAAATGCCAGAGACAACCTGTGTTGGCTATCAATGTGCTGGTGTTGTATGAAGTTCATACGTACACACAGCTCTTCTGCAGTCTCATCTGTGCGGATACAGATGATGCAGGACAGTACAGAAATAACAGCAATAATATTCAGTGTCTGAACAGACACTTCTGAAAGGCTTATTATGCTGAGATGCAGCTGAACCAAAACACTTTCTCCAAACAGTTTTAAAGATGCCAAGTGATTGACATCTGAAACTAAATCAAGAGCCATAGTTTGAAAGAAATCCTTCTTTTTTTTTTTTTAAAAAGAAGGACCAAATGAAATCCCTGAATATCAGCCTACAATTCCATCTGCTGCCTCCGTTTGGGGCTATTCAAATCTATATCCAAAATTTTAGGCTTCATCTGATCTCTGATAATAGATTGTCAGCTCTGATGTTTTATCCTCATAAATTGCAGGGTGACACACATTCTTTCTCAGGTAGTTCATTCATCTTAAAACATTTTGTGCTTCTAATTTGTCATTTTTCTTCCTGCATCCCTGCTGACCACAAATTACAGATGGTATCTCATCATGGGGCACCGTAACAACAATAAAAGCCTCAACAAAATAGTCAGGATCTCATCGTGAGTGATACTGAATGCCTTTAATTTTACTGATGCATATGGAAGCAGAAAAGTCTCAACATCTCATAGGCAGCATCTCACATGGTGCCAGAGGATCCCTGTTGTGGGTCCAGTTTCTGTTTTAACCATGAAGATTGATATATGTGTGAATTGCTATTCAATTTTGTCATCAACCATGTTATTCTAATCCCTTGAGGCACCGTACACAATGAGAAAGATGCCATCATGCCAGGTGCTGCCCAGAGCAGAGAGATGGCTTCAGCTCCAAAAGATCTTACTATAAAAGTATAAAACAAGAGACAATAAAGAGACGCAATAAGAATACATGAAAACAATGAAGTAACGCAGCAGAAAAGGTTGAGGTCTCAGCAAAACAGCAGCTCAGTGTTACCAAACTGAAAAAAGCTATTTTCAGGTTTTTCTTTTTTTTTTTTTCCACTTTCTACTTTGCAGCAAAGTTAGGAAATAGATTCATTTTCTGCATCATTGTGCTTTTTCCCCCTGCCAGCCAGGTTTTCAGATAACCCTGCTGAAGTTGTAGATGGGCTTAATAGAAGTGATCCAAATTATGAAGATACTGCCAGTTTGAAAGGCAGATAGAGTGTGGATAACAAAATTAAGAATTTACCTTATCTCTGAATTGATGTGGAAAGAAAGGTTCGAGCCATCCACACAACTTTGTGCATTTTCTTCCAAAACAACAGAAAATTTTGTTCTTAAAAAGATAAAAAAATTACTGGCAGGTCTTTGTAGCTGCGTCTGCAGTTACTGCAGAACCATCATCATCCCATGTGCAGATGCAATTAATTAGCTACATTTACAATTACTGCAGCTGGGTAGAGACACAACAGGAGAGCACCAGCTTCTCCATATGCATTATCTTCCCATTTTCAAGTGTCTGCAGACACCTGTCCCTCCATTCTCACCTTTAGTGACATAGTAATGTGCGGGAGCTGAAATATTAAAGCGAAAACTGCATTATATTTTTAAGGCATCGGAAGTCTTTTCTTTCATCTCTCGCTGATTTTTAACATTAAACTTCAGTATAAAGGCGACTGAAAAATCTTTTCCTGGCATGAAGCCTGTGATGGGTGATGAGGGGTTGGTTGAAGAGTCCACCTGTTAACCCCCTCACTACCTCCCTCCCTCCAAAACCCCAACGCTCCCAAGGAGTTAAATCCACCACCTCCCTCCACTACACCGAAGAAAATAGATGTGATTTTCTTTACAAAAGAGCATTTCATTTAGGGAGAGAGAGAAAAAGGAAAGGCAGAGTTAACATAGCCATTATTCTCCATCTCAGGGAAAGCAAATCCTATTTTGCCTGTCATTACAGTAGGTAGAAAAATCCTTTCATCCAGTCATTAGTTGTAAACATTCCCGTGCCGCCTGGGACCAGGCCTCTGTTTCCCATCCCGTGCCGAAGCCATTTTCTAATACTAATGTTTTATACACACATCTCAGATACAATGCGAACTCCCCCAACCCCAAAGGCAACGGGGCATTCGTTTATACTAAATCAGAAGTGTCACCCTTGGCAACCTGCAGCACTGAAACATTTATTCGGCTTCACATTGCTGGCACTTAGAATTATTTCTTTCATGCCTGATAGCCGAATTACAATATGGCAGGTTTCCCCGGAGCCACTGGATCATTAGTGCCAGCTCACAACATACTTTCAACTGATATGGCATTTCATGTACAGCTGCCAATCAAGAAATGGGGGATGCAAATGAGGGTGGGCCCATTGGTGTTCAATTACTGTACAGAGTGTGCCGTACAGCTCCGCTTAATGACTGGCAGTCGTTTTGCTGAGTGGAGGAAGAGAAGAGAACAGAGGCAGGAATTCCCTCCGGGAAGCCAGTTGCGAGTGCAAGAAGTTTTTACATTTGATTTCCATATTTATTCTTTCTTCCCCCCCCCCCATCCCCCCCCAGCGTGTGTTTCTAAACATGAGGCCAAAAAAATACTTAGCACAGCTTGTTTTACAAATACACAGCCTTGTCAGTTCAGTCGATTGCCAAGGCCACATCAGCAGAAGATTAGGCTTTTTTTTTTTCCTTTTATTTCCTTCCCTCACTTCTCTTCGAAATATATGCCTCTTTTCAGAAAGGCCCGAGATGTTTCAGCCTTGAGGGAGTTTTAAGCTCTACGGAATCAGTTATTACAGTCCATTTTGGTGAATTTTGCTGTCCTTTTCACACACAAGAAATATGATGCCAACCTTTCCACGGCACACATCTTACACCGTTTGTGAGCTCCTTCTGTCGTGAAATACCTCTTTGAGGCCCAGATCTGCAGGGGTCAGTCGCGGAGAAGGATGAAAAACAACAGCAATCCTACAAAATCAGGACTTCTGCTTAATGCATTTCTACATTATTGTGGGCATTACGGCAGTCTGCAGCCTCGTGGTAGTGTGTTCTGGAAACGCATATCACGCCAGACAAACCAAATCAAACAACTGACAAAGTATGACAGAAGGGTAGGGTTTTCTTCCTCCCCCAACCCGATGTCCAAGTTCAAGGAACAGAAGATGATACTCAGCGTTTTCAAATGGGTTTTACTTTGCATTTTAGCATCAGTCACACCAAAATCTTGAAGTGAAACTTATGGAACATGGGAACAAAAAAACCCACGCAAGTCATGCTTGCATGACACTTGCAAAATAAACCTGTTTTCTTTCACCAGCTGCTGATGCACATTCCTCTGTGGCTGAGTCTCTGAGGACACGCTTACATGTAGCACCCCCTATCACACATTGTATAGGGGGGCTTTTCTTAACAGAAGCAACACCTAAATGGCAGATTACTCACTCTGTGTCAAATGGTCACCGCTAAGGTCACACTACAGTGACACGGAGAGAGAGCAGGCAGCAAGAAACATGTCTGGAGTCCACTGACAGGTAGGTCAGATCCATATACCTCAAGGGTTTATTCCTCACTCTCCTCTGAAGCCTCTTGGTCTCTGCCCACCAGGTCCTTCTTGGTTTCCAGTGGCAGCTCCTGCCCGTGGGCTGCCCATGGCCCCTTCGCCTCCTCTATGCCCAACACAGACTCTGAGCTCCCTGGGGTTGTGCAAGTTTTCCCTTCATTTAATGGCTCTGTGTTTTCAAAACACAGTCAATAGGAGACAGACCAAACCCATGTCATAGTTGTCTTTGAAGTGTGGGGAGGTTGGAGATGACCTGAACTTTACAGGTCTGATCAGTCCTTGAAAGAAGGAATTGAAACACGGTAACTGCAGCCTCCTCGCCCAGCTCAGCCTCCAGACAGCAGCGTGGAGGTTTTCCATAAACATCCGTCACACACCCCCAAACCAGCACAAGAGAATGTTGTTAGCATGTCTTTTGGGTTCAGAAAATATCAGTTAACCAACCCCAAAAATTTTGCAAAACAAAGGGAACTTTCATTGAAGAAAGAACTCTAGAGTTCACAGTAGCTTTCCAGTAAAAATAAAACACCAAAGACAACAGAAAAAAAGATTAATTAAAACATCTTTTTTTTTTTTAATGTGTAGGAAAGTAGAAACATTTTTCCTATGATTCCATTTTGATGATTACCACTCCATACACTGAGCTACTGTAATATTATGGGCAATACGAATATATGCTTGGTCTGCCACAGCAACTCTGGGAATGCATATGAAGATGATCAAGCTGTGGGACTGGATATTTCATTATATTACTTTTCTGGAAATGAAGGACCTCTTATAAATGTCAAGAACACTGAATCTATACCTGTTAAAATATAATTAAAAAATGAAGTAGTTCTTATGTCTGCACAGTAGCTACTTTTTAATGTTAATCACCGAATCGCATTTAAAATCCTTTAAAAACAGGAAATTGTGTGAATGACTAAATGCCTTTGTTGTTGTTTAGTTATTAAAGCACAGCAGAAGCCAATTAGACTTGTTTTTCTCAATGCTAAGTAATAAAGTGGAATGCTCCTTTTTTTCTGTAACCAGATTGCAATCTTCCACAATATGGCATGGAACAAAAATCCCAGAAATCACTGGAATGAGGACTTCGATTCTGCATTAATAAAAATTGCATGACTGCTATCAATTTACAGTGGCCAAATGACAAGAACAAGTCTGAAGTGGAGGCAGGTATGGGGGAAACATTGCCCAGGCCTATGCAACATCTGAGATACACTCCTCGTACGCTGGAGTTCCTCCCTCTATTTAATTCTTTGCTATTGAGAACAAAGTACTGGGTTGGACCCACTAAACCCACTATTTCTACAGCAAATACCTAATAACGTGCACACTGAGCTGCTTTTCTCTCTGGAACTTTAGTGGAAGCACTTCCTTCCCCTTGCAGAGCATCTCAGGAGGATCCAAGAGTTGAATCACAGGAAGAAAAAGTCATTTATATTTAGCTCTGAAATTATATTCTTAATTTCAGTCTCCAAAGGTCACTTTAGGGAACCACAGTAGGATGTAGGTTTGGAACTGTGCAGTTGCTGTGATCTCCTGAGTGCATTTCTCAGCCCAACACTACGAGTAACGAACAGACCAAAGGTTTCTGTAGAATATTCCGTCCCACTTTCCTGCTATTTCACAGACTGGTAACATGCATCTCAATATACTGTCTTAGCACAATGATTTGCATAATGATAACATAAGTGTGTTTGGGGGGAGGGAAAGAAAAGTAGAAACCAATGCGGTAAATTTAATCATACACAACTTTAGCAATCCTTAGATCAGTTCTTGGGAAAGAAATGCCCAGGGTATCCCCAAATAAACCCACAGTTGGTACACCGATATGTTCTTCTGTCCTCCTCCTTTTACTGATACGTTGCATAAGAATTTTTAGATTATAATTGCAGTTGTTTTAGTACTAGTTTGATACCACAGGCCTAATTAATTTTGCTACTTTTGGGGTTATCTCAGGAATAATATTCCATGATGCTGTCCACTCCTAATTGACATGTCTTACATGAACCGATTTCTCTGCAGATGGAGAAATAAATGCTTTTCCCTTAAGGAAGCAGGAGAGAGAATTTTTGTCTTGCTTCTGCTTCATGCAAGATGACAATCAATGCTTCAGTCTTTACAGAATCATTCCAAAGGACAAACTTGGTCATATCTAACTGATAAGAAGAAAGTTGCTTTACTGAATATACTTGTGTGTGATATGGCAACCTCACACAGCAAAAAAATAGAAAAAAAATCAGATGGTGTGATTATGGATGGAAATACAGATGTCTGGACACAGCTGAACGCCTGGCAGTTCCCGTCAGTAGCTGTAGCCACCACATGTTCACCACATCCGAACATACTCAACTGACTAGAAGATGGAGTTTGATGTGTGGTCCAATAGCAACATCGAGGTCAGAATCCAATCTTAGTGGTGTAATGAAACCATGATGCAATTCTTACATGTCACACAGAGACTATCAGTGCCATCCCTTGGGTCTAAGACTGGAATTTCCACACACACAAAAGAAGACTGTAATGTCAGCAGAAATATATAGCAAGTGCTGTGGAGCACTCAGAGACCAAGGTCTCAAATTTACTTATATAAGCCTAAATTTTACAATAAGCCCCTGAACTAGCCTGATATGTTCAATGTACAATTCCATGAAGTATAACAAATAATATTTTTAAATTTATAGTTATGCAGCAGTTCTTGCGCAGCAGGCTCAAGATATCTTATGATATCTTATCAAGACTATGCTATTGACAACTCTTCCCTTAAGTATTTGTTACCAACATAACAAGTCTTTCTCTGAATTTCAACGTCAGGAACTTAGTTTCTGACATACAGTACTGTCCAAGATTGCTGTGTTTCTCTAGAAGAAAAAATTTTTGTTGGGAATACGTCTATGGCATCTTGATGACACATTTATTGCAATTAGCAGTTTTCAGGTCAAAAAAAAGCACAGTCCAGAGACCACCAATGAGCTGAGTGTTTAGAGTGCATATTAAACATATAACAGACCAAGATTCAGATGTCACTCTGCCTAAACCAGAGGACTGGATAATGTTGAGTGTGATCCTCACAAATTTAACTACACGGCCATTTTAGCTTTTGTAGTCTTTCTTGCTCTTTGTGTCCCCCACTATGAGTTTTTTAATGGTTTCTCCTACTGATGAGAAACAAATTATGGATTTGTAAACTCTTGCAGTTTTTCCACAGTGTGGGACTATTGTTTCCTGGCAAGTCCTGACGTTAATCACTCGGTACAGACTAGCTTTTGCCTTTAGCACAGGTACAGTCAGAAAAGGGATTCAAGCTTCAAGGCTGAACAGCAGATGAGACGCTCATTTGACTAGCCAAGGTTTGCATCCAGAATTGGAATTTAAAATGGAATAAGAACCTCATGCTTAAGCTTATAATCTTTAACTCCTATCATGACACTCCCATCTGAACTGTCGGAATATGAAGCTGCAGTCTCTAATGTCTGCTAGACCTTCAGGATTACCACTCACTTGTGTCACCCAGCTCATTGATGCTCTTCTACTGGCAATTCACCTGCTTTTCATTACTGTGAAATCAATCATGACCAGTCAGAACTATCCATGGGCCAACTTTGTCCTCTAATATCAGAAACTAGACCACCACATCTCAACCAGCTTTATTGCAGTCACGCGAGCTATTCGTGGCTGGCATTGCGTGGACAGGCTTTGCACTTCCAATCACCCCATTTGTTATTTTTTTCAAGGAACAAGGAAATGGCAATGGCAGGCATGAAAATGAAAAGCAGCAGGATTCATTCCTTTGGTATAAACACCACTCAGTTGTAAATGATTTCCATCAGAGTAGAAGTGTACAGACTGGGGCTGCAGAATATCTATAATTTGGGAGATACAATGAATGACACCTCTTGAATAGAGAGATAAGTGGTAAGTCAGATGATGTTAAAACCTGGGGAGCACACCTTCAAATATTTTGTAGTTGAAAAGGAGAGGAGAGAGGAATTGTAAGTTTTTTGAGCAATGAAAACAATGAAGAATTTAACTGAAAGATTTACTCCTAAAAATAGTTAGGAATATTAAAATTTTCTGGTTTTCCAGGCTAATATATGTATTAACTTGGATAGAGTTGTCCTCAAGGCAATGGAGTTTTCAGAAGATGGAGATATAGGAGAGGAAATGGGAAAGAAAGGACTCCTTATGCAAAATTTACTGTTATAAAGAAATAATAACAGATTTGTTTGCTTTATGGAAGGCCAGAAAGATGAACAAGATAAAAAAAAATTAAAAAACTTTCAAGATCCAAAAGAAAACTTAAGAATATGATAAAAAATCTGAAGAATCCACATATGCTGAAATATCATTTTACATTTGTAGGTCAGAAGTTTGTTTACAGTGTTGCAAAATAAATGTGTCAGGAGAACTAAATCACTCATATCTTAGGGTTATTGGTAACATTTTCAATATATTGATTACTTTTATCCAGCTGACAGTATTAGTTAGAGAATTGCAATCCTTAAAACTTCAGAAAATGCTTTTCTCAATTATTCTCTCTCCTCCCAGTGCCTTCCTTTTTCTACAAGGGCTGTTAAGACCAGATTTTCAGTAACACACACATGTAGAACAATTACAAATGTTGCTAAACAGAGCTGCATATAACCTTCATGTTAGTGGGTATGAAAATTGTGCTAAATTGATGCCTGAATCAATGGCCATTGTGTTGGTCATTTGACTGCTTTTTTTATTGCCTTTGTGCTTGTTCTATCCTGGAAGCTGTGCAAACAAATCAGGTGTGCAAATGAGATTGTAGTCAGGAAGAACTGGGTTTTTCTCTGGTACTTTATACTTTAATTTTTTTATGAGTCTCTTGTGTCTAGTTTTGTTTATAATGCCTCGTGGCAGATCCTATTTGTGACTTATCATTTTAAAGCAGTTTTTGTATTTCATCTCTGTAGAATTCCCTCTGGAGGATGCTACCAAGGAGGCTAATCATGCCAACAAAGCCTACCGTAGTAGAGGAACTCGGGAAAAGAAGCAGATTATGTTATTGCACATCTGCAGGAATGTCAAATTCACCTGGGCTGCTGCAATACATGTCCCTCTTTTTTTCCTTTCCTTTTTTTTTTGTTTAAAGAATGGGTGGAAATGATTCACAGTCACTCATGCTGTACATCACTACTTTTCCTGACAAGCAGGATAAGAGAAGCAGTGAGCAAACTTGGAGCAGGAAACTGAAACAGTGCTTTATGCACTTTTTTTGCCACACAATTCATTTCAAAATCTGTTGAACTCCCCAGCAGCTTGACAGTGTCAATCATGAGGCATCACACCCCAAAACTGTCAACTGATCAAGTAACTGCCTGAACACAGCACAATACCTACCAGAATTCTAGTATTCCTATATTAAAAGATATGAAAGGTTTTTCTTGTAATACGACAAAAATTCTCCATTTATTTTATACAAGCACCGACCCAGACACTGAGAGTACAAAACCTGACTTGTCGTTTGGATCTAATTTGCCAATAGTCACAGGATAAAATTTAAACATGCCTCTTCTGTACCTATTCTTTGAAATGAAATTGTAGTTGCAGTCCCACAGCAGTCTTCAAAACACGGAGCACCAGTTGCTAAGGAAGCCCTGTGGTCTGGGGAGCAAGTGTCTGCCTATGACAACAGAGATTCAGGGTCTGTTCTTCATCCCACGACTGATTTCCAGCATGCCCCTGGCAAATCACTCAGCCTCTTGTATTGCTGCCCACTCTCTGTCTGCCTTGCTGTTTGGACTCCAAGCTCGTTAGGGCAAGGACTGTTTTGTTTAGCAAGCTTTCTAGAAGGCTACTGTAATACCAATAGCATTGGCTTGGTTCAGGAATGTTTGCAAACTGCTTAAGATGTATGAAGCAGAAATATTAAAGTGTGATTGAGAACTAGCAATGGGTTGGAGGTGATGATATGAAGAAACCTAGGGGTACTTATTAAGTACATAGCTGTTCTCTATTCAAAGCATCAAATAGCTCCCTTTTCATGTCAGTACTGAGAAAAAATAAGAAGATGAAATCACTTCCCCTGAAGGACAGCCTACTGGAAAAGTGTCATTCGTTCTTGACCCAGCCTCTAAACTCAGGCTTACTGGCAAAATGGTAGAGGAGTTAGCATATCATCTTGGGGTGTGCAGCAGTGCAGAAGAATTTGACAGCCTCCTGGATGAGTTCTCTATTTACCAACTCTTCGATACTGACAGTGTTATGAAAGGGCCAGTAAACACAGCAGTGCTCTAGTTCTGGGGCACTGTTCTTGGCAAGAAGCAGGCACTGGGGCTGATTTTTTTGTTTAGTTAGACTCATGTTGATTCCTTCGTGCTTCCCTAACTCAAAGAGGCAGAGCCTGAAAGACTTTTTGCAAAAATGTGAAAGACCACCTTATAGAAGTGCCTAAAGAGCCAGTCCTGCCAAATATATGTGTATTGAATGACATTCTTAGCTGGGTAAAGTGGAGAAGCTTTATGCTGGTTTATAGCAGCAGAGTATTTGGTCTCTCAACTTTTCTTTATTACAGATGTATGATCTTGTGATATCAATTAGCTTATGCCTTAAACCAAGTTTAAAAAAAATCACATTCATATCTTGGCTTCGCTTGATCCATCCAGGAATTTGATTTAAAAGTCAAACAAACAGCTCAATCTGAGTATGCAAATGCATCTTTTTCACAAGACACGAACCTAAACTTGATCGGTTATTGAACTCCTCCGACAACTCTTATCATTATAGAAGATGAGGTGCAAAAGAAGAAATTATTTACAGATAGTCTGTAATCTAAACTGAATCTAAGCACTAAAATTACTCCAGATACGCTTAGTTGAGCAGTTCAAGTTTCCTTTAGATATAAAGGAGAAAAGCTGGTACTTAACTGAAGTGCTCTGCGTATCCCACTGAAGATTTGTACCTTGCTCTCCTAATTCCAGAGAGAGCCTAGACTCTAATTCCAGGACCTAGATTAGCTTCCTAGAGGTCAGAAGGCACGGATGACTCCCATCTGGCCCTAAAACAATCTCATGGTGTTTTTCACCCCAAAACTAGTCACGTTTCAGCAGCACATCTCACGACGTGACTAGCCGAAGACCTGCTTGCCCATCTGTAGAATGAATGTTTGTGTGCTTGAAGTTAATCAGATATGCAAATGTTTGCCAGACCAAATCCTATTTTTGAAAATGTCTTTAAAATCTAAAATGACTTTAAAAAGTCGGAGGCGTAGCATATAAACATTATTATTTTACTTACTATGGCAAACTAACTGATCTAATAACTCATGGCATTATAATTCAGGATCTAGTTAGTCTGGGCTGAGATAAAAAAACATCAAAAGCATATGGAGCATAGCTTTTAATTGCTCTAAGACTCCCTCCCAGTCTTTTAGCGCTGTGAACTGTCTATTAATAAGTGACCAGAAAGCAGAAAGAGGGATTGTATTTAAAGACATTTCTAACAATGTCTAGACCTCAGCATGATGACTATCTTCCATTTGCCAAATGAAGCCTCTAAATGAAATATTTCTCATTCTGAATCTTCACAAATATGCAGATGTTTGCGAAGACGAACACAAGTTTGTTACAATCCTGACATACTATCAATTTGTCAGCCTATCCTTTTGCACTTTGCAGCAGCAAATATGGCTTTGTGTAGTAACAGAAGGACAATCTTTCATTTCAGCTGAAGGCCACATTCTGCAGCTCAGTCAAACGTTTTAGACAAATGCTCTTCATAAAATAAGGCAAATGTGTCCTTTTTTTTTTTGCTTTATAGGAGGTCAGCTGCTATTCTCTGTCAATGGATTATTATCAAAGATAAACCTTAACAAGCATTTTCTTTTTCTACTCATTTTTAGGGTCATATTACAATCCATTGAAGTTTTGTGAATCTGAAGAAAAAAATCAGCGACAGGACTCACCATCTGTTGCATAATGAAAGAGACATGTGAATAATAGAACGTCAGTTGAAAGGGTTGCAAGTGATCAAATGTTGTTCAGCACCTCAATATTTCCTCAGAAAAAAAAGACTTGCTTCAGATATTTCGGTGCTGTAAGTTTTTGTTTGTTTGTTTGTCTTACTGTTGATCCATACCTGGGAGCGGAATTTAAAACATATTATATCATATATATATACGCATATATGGTTGTGGTTTTTTCGAAAGTGGTAATTCTTCGGTGTAATGATAACAATCGCAGATACAGACAGCTGCTCCCTTTGCTTTTGAAGTTCAGGGGCTACAGGGAATGTACATATACAGCTCATTTTTATAGATGGGGGGGTTGAATTCTTAATTTAAGCCCAAATACGCAGCTCACACAATCCTATCTTACTAGTGTCTTTTTTTTTGACATGAATAAAGAGCTGTGAATCAATCCTTCAAAATATTACAAAACAAAGGGCAGACCTGAACAGATTCAAGGCCAAAATGGTCTTCCCAGATGCTTTTCCAATTTTGGAAGAAAGAATAGAAAATTCTTTAATATTTGATAACCGCACCACCTGATGGGAAGCTACTCTCCTGTAATGAAGCCACAAACTATGCTTTACCATATATCCCTTAAGGCTACCGTAGAAATATTTTCTATGATGTTCTCTTAGAACAAGAATTGAAGTTATATGACTCATAACTATAATTCCTAAGATGTCAGAGAGCTGATCAAAAAATAGACAATACTAGGTATTAATGCAAATAGCACCGTGGTCCTTTGAAAAAGATGCCACGTTTCTTTTTCTATTTTAACCAACATTTTATCTAGCTACCAGTATGTCTTTCCAAACTTGTTCTCTCACAAACCATATGTGCGAGGCCTACATACTAAATAAATTTCCCACAGATATATCATAACTTTTATAGTTCCATCAGAAACAAATCTGAACAATGGAGATACCAAAACATGGATGTGGTTACAACAGAACGATTCACTGTATCTATCTATATTGATACCTTAAATTTTTCCTTTTCATGTTCCAAACATTTCTGTCCTCAGTCATTTTGCATGAAGAGGCATCCATCTGCAAAGCATTCAGTGCTAAAAAGTTTCCTTCATACAGTAGTCAAGTTCTATTTATATGAAATGCATTTTACTAATTTTCACTTTCCTTCTGTAGAAACCTTGATAAGGAAAAACCTTCTCCTTGAATATTCAGTCATTTAAATAAATGGGCATTTTCTTGGAATGTTGTTGGTTTTTTTCCCCGCATGAGTACTGGCAGATCAGAAGTTCACAGAAGTATTCTGGTGCAATTTGTAGATCAACCACACAGAAGAGTGAGCCTTGCTATATTTCTAATGGGTTACAATTGAAATGCTATGTTTTCATTTTGGACTGACAATGAAAAACACCAAGTAATATTCTAAGGCCAAAAATTATTGCTGGAACTTATGAGCAAGTCATTTCCTAACAGCTTTGTTCTTTGAATACTGTCTTATCAAAAGTGCCCAGGATTTTATTGAAGTGAACTGTTCTAATGAAAAAGAGCATTTGATGAACAGGCATGGCTGCAAGCTCAATTCCACTCCCTTCCTTTCCAAGTGGTATCATCAGAAAAATAACCAGAAGCACCCAGGTGACCAGAAATGAAAATATCCAAGTAAGATTTCTTTGGGATGATGTGAGCTTTTTTTTTCTTTTTCATTTTTTTTTCAATTGTTCTTAAATGAGTCTCCTAGATACAGATGAAGGCATCTGATTTCTTTTCAGAAATACTGAGCCTAGAGCAGAACACACACAAGTCTTGTATGTCCTCAAACTATCTGCTCCAATTTCTTAAAGTTCTTGAGAAATAACATTTTAATACCAAATTCTGATGTTCCATATGTTGGAAGTGAGCTTACCAATTATTACTGTTTTATTAGATTTAGTTGCCTCTTTGATCTTTTGCAACACTGTGCACTCAATATCTTTTTCTCTGATCCAGATGTTCAGAGTTTCACCCTGCTAATATAGTTGTAGTCCTATTACTTGGAATTTCTGTACTTTTGATCTCACTGGTAGAGACAGAGACATAATTACAGTAACAGATCAGGCTGCCTGCCAGTATCAATGGTAAATAACACTGAATGACTCACAGTTTCACAGCTATAATGTGGTTTACACATTTTGGTATGCAGCTGCCCAGCAGACTTAGCCAGAATCTACACACAAGTGCCGATCTGCGAGTTAATCGGTGTTGGCCCTTCCTCCAGCAAAGAACTGAAATCAAGACAGGAAAAACTTTATTGCAAAATCAGTTTCCTTTTCAACAGATAAATAAATAAACCCCTTGAGAACCGAATTCAGGCCCAGTGTAGAGGGATGTGATTCCTTAGCATCAATAAATCCAGTTAGCGTTTGAACAGGATAGGGCTCAGCCTTCCATTCGTCTGTCAGAAGCGGGACGAGGGTCGCTCATTCTTCTACGCTCGCATTCAGCGTGTGTGGGAAGCACGGCCGTGGGGCTGCAGAGTGCCGGGGTCCTGGCTGGGTCCAGCCCATGGCCAGAGGGAACCATTTGGAGCTAGAGCTGTGTGTTTTAACCACCGGCCCGTGCCTGCTGCTACAGTACTTTTCAAGTCCGCCTTTGCGCCTTTCTGCAGATCCCATTGAACATGAGCCCTTCTTGAACCCATTTCTCAGATCACGGACTAAACAAAAACCCGTCAGGCCACGTGTTGACATGCCAGTACAGTATATACACGGGTCATAGCCCTGGCTGTGAGAATCGCCAGCTCTCTGCTTTCTGGACTTGTTTTCCCTTTCTCCTTAAGCATCTATTGTTTGCTCAATGTAGCTTAAATACTGATAAAAAATGACATGGGACTTTTATCAAAAAGTCCTTTTGAAATCTAAACTATTCCACCAACTCCTAAAGAAAAAGAACATACATGTCTTAACTCCTTAAAAGAAATCTGCAGCAAGATGAAATACTAAAACAAAAAAAAAAATCAAGACTGTATGGGACTGGTGTTTATAATATTCATTTCAACAATGTTGCCAATTAAATATTATTATGATCTCTAAAGCGAGATGCTATCTCTGCTTTTCCCAAAGCAGCAAAAACGCACATGCTACTGCAGTTCAAGGAACTCTAAGTTTCTGACCAGCAACAGCTTTATCGTAACATGCAAAGATAACTCAAATCCACACTTCAGGCCCTACGAGATCCCTGTGAGCGTCAGGAAGGATTTTTTTTTCTGATACAGAACCCTGTATAATAAGCCAGGTATATTATGAGAGTAGGAAGAAGCTGTCACATCGAACAACAGACACAGGTCACCCGATACAGAAGTCTTGTGGAGCAATTGAAAAATTCAATATTTCCCTATGAGATTTATTGCACACCTGCGTGTTCCCACAGGCACGCCCTCCTGTTCTGCATTGTGAGATGTAGTTAATGTATTTTACACGATTAGGAGGACTATTAAACCTTTCCTACAATGCTTGAATGAGGGCATAGTCATATATGCACAATCCATAAATTATTTATATATATCTATACTGATAGTTTGTGTGTATGTTATAAAATGCACATATTGGATATTAAACACACACATCTATAAGCAAGTAATAGAGAAAGTTTGATGAAGCAACCTAATAAGTACATTACATTTTGTGATATATCTTACAACCCCATTTCACTGCACTTTTCATTTTGCTGATGTAATGACCAGGTTAATTAAAACGGGTCCAAAAACCCCGGGTGCTTGCCAAAGGGCAGAAGCGTAGCGAGAGCTGCCCTTGCTGGCACTGCTCTGCTACTCGGTGGCCCGACTTCCTACAGAACAGCAGCAGCAAAGGGAGAAGTTTTCCTTCCAAGAGATTCACAAGCACAATAAGATATTTACAGTATTTATCGCAGAGATCAAACCTACACACAGATGTCACATTTCTTGAATTCCATCAGTAGATCAGACAAGCAGTCTCTGGAAAGAGGACATTGCAGCCAGAAAGTTCAGAGCATGCAGGCGTTGGAGGGCCATTCCCGCTCCGTTTTCTGTCGTGCACCCTGAGCCTTTGTTGTCTCCGCAATGCTGATAAATCAATCCATCAAAAAATTTCCTCAGTGAAACTCAATCAAGAAAGGTCATGTCAGCGGGAGAGGAACAGATTAAATTAGCATCAAATTAGACATGGAAAGTGAGTTCTGTCAAAATCATCACAGCGCTCAGCACAATTAGAATATGTTAATTATGCATTTCATTAAGGTAGTGCTCTTTGAATGCGAGATGAAATGTCAGTGGTGTAGGCATCCGAAAAAAGGAAGATTGCCAGGCACAACTTTCTCTAGACAATGTGTGACACCTTCATTAACATCAAGAATCACAAGTCTGTCTTGACTTTTTTGTAAAGTATTAAACCGTTAACTGTTTGCTGGCACTTGGAGGAGGGAGAGCCATCCCCGGCCCCCTCTCCCTCAGCTCCCCACCGGCCTTCTTGCCCTGACAGAAGCCCTGGGTGTCCGGTGGGTGCTGCAAAGGTAGCTGCGATTTAATGAGTCCTTGCTGGATGTGCTGAGGATGACGTGGCTGCCCTAGGGGTACCGCTCTGGTGGGGGGCCACGTGGCTCAGCCTCTGTTGGGAACAGGGGGTAAGATAAGGAAAGGTGGAGGGAGGGATGGAAGGAGGGGAAAGGGTGGAACAATTTTATTTTGCCTCTGGTTGCAAGATATAATCAAACTAAAGGGGAATGCGAGAGAGAGAAGGGGGGGGGAAAGTGGAGAGATTTGAAAACCTACATTTGACAAACCCTAATTTGGAAAATTATTTTGTATATCAAACATCTTTGATTCCTAATGATGAGCTGTTTTTCAAAGAGAAAAATGATCCCTGGTGAGCTTGGGAGGGAACTGTAGCTTCATAAAATACTACTCATAGGCTTTATTAGATGCACTATCAGATATTAAGTCCAGGGAGCATTAAGAAAAATTACATACTTTCTAGAAACATGAGAAAACCTGCCAACTTCTAGTGACTTGGTTCGAGCCTCCTGTGCTCTCCTGGGGCCCATTGGTGGGGGACAGAGTTACAGACAGTCAAGCTTTCTATTGATCACCTCAATTGTTTTTACGTGCCTAAACCGAGGATATCAAAACCAGTAGCTTTGACACTGCATGTTCGTTGGCTCTGAAAGGAAAAAGCAGTGGCTTGCAGAGCTCGTCTGCACTGAGACAGTGGTTTAAGATCAGCTATGTGGCTCTGAGAAGTTCTTGTCCTCTGTTGCACCTTATTTCCACAACCCAGCAAGTGTGTGTTGTCCTACTGCCACGGAGAGCAACTGAGACAAAAAGAGACTGTGCAGAACAGAAGTCTACAAACTGTGTAGCAATATCCAAGACTTCAGTTTTAAGCCACATAGGAAAGTTAAAAAGACCCCTCACTTTGTATGTGTAAATTTACTTTCTGGCACCTCTCACCTTTCTTTTCGTTATTTAAAAGGATGCTGTGAAAATTGCCGTGTTGCGATATTTTCTAGTTATAGAACAATAACCTGAATCTAATGAGCTGTGCAGCCCGAAATATTGCCCAACAGAAAAGCGTGATGTATTAAATAAATTTTGTCTATACAAAGATGCTGTGTACATAGTACGCGGCACATGTAAATGGGTGTGCAAACACGTGCAGTTATTGATACAGACACAAAACAGGCAGTTGTTTGTGCACTTGAGTATTTGTAGGAACAGTCACACATTGTACACGAACGTTGCCATGTCTAACCTGTCCCTTGGCTATTTGTTTCTCTCCCTGGCTACAAACTTCAGTTGACTGATGGTACTGAAAGCACCATAAGACTGACAAAGATGTTAATGCGAACAAGAGAAAATTCAGCATGTTTCTAATGAGCTTTTCTTTGGTTTATTGCAGCTTTTGTAAATCCTATCTGAGAATTCAGAGTTGCCAAATCTCCTCCCCAAAGATACATACTGTAGCTTCCAATGCCCTCAGGACTCCATTTTAATATAACAGGTTTCAATATAGTCAAAAAATGCCAGCAAGTGAGTAGGAGCCAGAGTCTACTTCAGCACACTTGGCTGGCCTTACAACTTTCTGAAATCTGTTTTCACTGGAGCTAGAAAAAAGAGATTTTTATCATTTGAAAGAAAAACTCAAGTCCCAGAGCAAACAAGCTTTAAGATTATGTTAGTTCTGCTCACTAGCTCAGAGACAAGAGGACTAAAGATGAACTGACAAGGAATTTAGTCCTCTCGAACACAGCAGCGTGCGTGCGCAGAGCACCGTCTCAGCCCCTGAGCAGCAGCATCGATGCCCACTTTGAAACTACAAAGAGGAACTACTTCAGTGTAATGAATTTCTTCCATCATCAGTGACCTAAGGTGCCCATTGCTGCTGTATGCATAGGTGATGCCTCTGCCTGCGGAGCTCACTGAACAATGAGGCATTTTCTCCTTTCACCCTCAACCTCGCCTCAGCCCACCTTGTCCACAGCTACCTCTATATTTTTAAAAACCTAAAGAAAATTCATGGCATGAGACAGAAAATTGACTCTGCCCTAATGACAGCTACCCGGTAACAGTATCTCTCGGATTCCTCTATGTGGCTGGGCTTAACAGTTTAATAACTACAGGCCAAATCTAGTTATGATACAGTTTCACTGAAGACTGATATGAGTTCTGGAATAAATATGATCCAAGTAGAGCTATGCATATGTTTCATTCAGTGTACAAATTGTTATCATTACCATGCATTTTGAACTCAAAAAGAAATAAAAGTTAAGCTCATGAAAATGAAACAGCATCCACTTTAATTTCTATGAATTGTGCTGCTTGTTTTGAAACTAAATGTATAGGATAAGTTTAAATAGCTAAAAACTTTTCTTCAAAATGAGAATTTAGTCTTAATTTCAGAAAACATCATAATGAAGGGCTGTGACAGAATACTTTCTGGGGTCTGTGGGTAAACTGTATTTTTCTATCTGCACACTACCGGTCACCAAAATTTTCACTCGCCCTTGGCTTAATGATTCTTTTCTAGTAATAAAGATCTGATCATCTGCTCTGTTTCATCATTTATATGTCAGTATGACTGCTGGGGTTACAGGGCTATAAATTAACATAACTGAATGGTGAATCAAGCTCATTTATTTCTACTCTCCTTCATGACAGGAGGAAAAATACAAAGCTAAAATAAGTTTCTACCATGATCCCTCAAAAAATCAGCTTTCTGCCTTTAATGCACACTGGAATCAGAGTTCCTTTCTGATGAAAATGTAGAATTAAACCCAAAGCTGCCACCTACCCCAGTGAAGGATGATATGTTAATGGATAGTTTTTGCAAGCAAGAGACGGGTCATTTGTATCTTGAGGTGTAGTGGCCACACAAATACAGGTTAGAGCACTGGCAGCATTATGAGAGCAGAGAACCGTATTTTCATCCGGTATTTCTCCATGGTCAGGGTCAGTAGCTGCAAGCCATCTGCCGTGGTGGTCTGCAGCAGCAGGTACCACCAGCCTTCTCAGAGCCCTTACCACGCACTCACAGGCGACAAGGACCCCGTCAGCCTGGTGCCAGCCTCCAGGGGCAGATCAGCCCAGTCCACCACGTGGGCCATCCCGGTATCCATCCTAAAAACTTTTATTCTGAGTTTTCTGATCGGTTCTTTCTTACCCTTCCCCGATGAGGAAAAGCAAGAGCTACTCCTACTGCCTGCTGTATTTCACTATGGCAAAGAAAAACTCTTCTTTGTGCCAAGCACAACAGTGGACACTGTCACTCACAGGGACCTGCAGGTTTCCTGGGAGCCCTGACATGCCATTTGTCTTCCCTCACAGACCACCTAATGATTGCCATGAAAAGCAGAAAGCTAAATATATATCCACAGGTGCCTCACTTGGAGGCTCGAAGTAGGTAGCAGTAAACTGCACCAGAGCATTTGCTTTGTATAGCTTAATTTACTTTATCCCCAACTCGGGAAAATAAGTTTGAATGCCAGACAACATAGAAAATACTTTTCATACTAAAAGGAGATAAGTGAAAGGTATGGAAATTAGTTCTTAGCAGCTGTTTTGTTTTGTTGCATGAACAATTTACCACTTTACAGTTACAAATGTTCATACCTCTTACTGTTAACTTAGAAATTAACTCGGAAGATTAAAATTTGGAAGATCGTCAACATATTTTTTCCTTCATTTTTTAATCTCTAAAAAAAAAGTCAATGAAAATCTGTATTTGTCATTTAAAAGTGCACAGGAAATGCCACATGAATTTAATGTTTTGTTTCATATTACAAGTTTGCTTTCATTATGATTTTAACAACTGCGGGTTTTTTCCTCCAAAACTACATTGAAACCATACTGCCAAACAGAAATGGAAAACCAGACACTTCCAGTAATGTTGTTCTACGACAATATTCATTTGGGCTGAAATTGTATTTTTTTTTTTTTTTAGAAAAATTGATTTTCGAAACGCAATTTCAGATAAATACTAACTTGACTCTTTCAAAATAAACAATGTCTCAAATTTAAGTTCTGTCAGGGAGAAGTCTTTTTAATTTGTTGTGTCCCTGGCAGGAAAATATTATCTCCTCCTCCTCCTTCCAGCCACTACATGGCATTGTACAAAAGGAAGAGAGACATGCCCTCTGCTCTTCGGATTTTACAATCTGGTTATATGTGACATGCATGACAGAGAGAGATGCCGCTGCATGAGTTAGAGGGAGAGATGCGAAGTGTTTAGAAGATCCAGAGAGAGATTTACATGTATGAATAGTTATTTTAAGAAAACATCTCATTCATTTACACAACTGTGGCAGGCCGCTTTAAATTCAGTAAAGTGCTCTGTCCTATGGTGAAATATATGACGGAAGAATTTAAATCAGAACAAACATAATTGGTTAATCAGAGTTTAAGGAAAATCCACTGCTTCTTAACAAGCCCTAGGCTGCTGATTGCCAGAGCCCACGTATCGCCCCGGCGGGTGGCTTAGAAATGCACCTGCAGGAACGGCTTGCACTGCAAAATGCAAGAGCTACCAGTCTCGGTAGCAAAAACAGCCTGGAAATTGCAAATTGGTGAGTGATTTGAAGACATTTCTTATCCCAAAGAGCTCATCATCTAGTGTAATGACAAACCGCATACTGGACAAAGAGCAAGGAGGGCAGTGGCTAACAGTCCGAGTGGGAATGTTGGCATAAATATCTTTCACGCAAGGATCAGAGCAGCCACAGGCGACTCTGTGGACCCACTATCACTCTTAAATGCACAGGGAAAACTCATAAAAAAGCATCAAAAACAGTTGTCAGGTTTTTAGTATCGCACAGACACCACAACTGAAGATGTCCCAACATGCAGCATGGTACTGAGAACAAATGTCAATACTGAATCCAGTTGGCAAACAGAGCCATGGGTGACATTTATCAGTCGCACCCAATAGGATTCACCAAAACAATTGTCTTTACATTTGTAAACCATGTCCTTGGTCAAAGCCAACCTCTACTCTCTGCTGCAGCTTCCTTTATCAGCGCAAAAATCCAAAGGCCTCAGCACAACAGCAGTAATTGTGGATGCAGGTAAAGGATATTATTGTAGGGAAGGAAGTCTCTTAAGTTGCTTTATTAAATGCAGGACTTGGAATAGATCTCCTCATTTCAGACCTTGACCACAGCAAGTCGGAGCAGACCAGAGCAGACTTCAGGAGAACAATTACTTCCGCGGCGCTTTCATGCTACATTATCACATGTCTCTCTACTCACAAAAGCAACTTCTTTTCACAACAACGCCGGAGCAAATTGCTATGCCTTTGTTGCCAGGCAAAGCCTCTGCAGTATTTTCTCCCTTGCCAGTCCCCCCAGTCTCCAGTCTGCTGGGGTATGAGGATGTACTCTGAAATCAAGAGCAACTTTTCTCAACGCCAGTCTACAAATAGCCCAGAGTTCACGGCACTCCGAACCGCTGTAGATGCTTGTTTCTTTGAGCCATGTTTCTGTTTGGATACACAAAAGAGGCTTTAAAGTTTCTCATGCAGCTATTCAATCCCCTCTGTGAGGAGAACATTCCTGTTAATTAATTATTTTGTCAATCCCTTCTCTTACAGAAGTGCTGGCAAGGTTTGGATGGTGATGCAGGACACTGGAGCTCTCTCGATTGTTTTTCTTGTTTGAAAACTTCTTTCTTTTTTTCTTTTGCAGTGGAAATTAGATTTTTAACTAGGCAATCTTTCAGTAGAAATGTATCTGTTTGCTATAGAAGTTTTTACTTTTCATCAAAAAGGCCCCAAACATTCAAATCTCAAGAGACTGGTGTTGAGAAAAAAAAAAATGTTCTCTGAGAAATAAAATATTGGAAATTCTAAGCATTTTTTTTAAGAAAGGAACACAGAAATTAAAGTAATTTTTAAATAAATGAAACAAAAGCTCAAAACAGACAAGAAAAAATACTTAACTACCTGACAAGAGAGTAAATATCAGCATATTCACATACTGAGCTAGTTTAAAGATAAGAAAAGGGCATTGTACAGACTGAAAATGTATAGGATCATTTGGTTGCCTAGTTGAACAAACCACCTACTCTCATCCATTAATAACCTTATATGACACAAGCACACTAACTAATGTCCATATAAGTGAGTCAGCTTGCTTTGTCATGCACAAACATGCAAATGCCCGCTCAGATATGCACACATATGTAAGTACACCAAATAAACCACTTCTAAACTATGGCTTTGCAATAAAATTTCCCTACAATCTAGCTTGATTTTATATATATGCCTTAAAAGGGCAGTTAATCCTGTTTTGAAGAAAAGAAAGCACTCAGGAGTGCACTTGAGAAACTGTTGCGAGCTTCCATCACCTTCACAACTAGGAACTGCATCTTATTTTAATATAATGTTATTATTTTACTGCTAAATTTGATCAATATAAATATCCAGCTAAATATGCTTTCTCAGCTAGACTAAGAAGCTGGCTCTCGTGTAGAGATGCCTACGCACAGCAATCAAAGCATCTCTCAGTATTTTTGATAAGCTGAATATGTCAAGTTCTTTAAACTTCACAGCACAAGTGTGGATTTCCAGCCTTCGGGTAGTTTCTGCTGGCCTCCTCTAAATTTTCTTTAGAATATTTCCACATGCTCTTGAAACAGGGACATCTCACAGTGTGACCCAATTAAAGCCGCACATAAGAATAAATGCCTCTCCTGTTATTTGCTTTAATTTGCTTTCTTTTTTGTTTGTCTAGTTAATTTATTATTGGTTTTATTTATACAGAATAGTTTTTTCTCCCCATAGCACTGCACTATGAACTTGGTTGAGGCGATTACCTATATATGTACCTATTCCAAGCCACAAGTAGATACAGCCCACATCTATAACCTACATTCTTTGCTCCTGCAGAGTTTTCTTTATATCTGACTGTATGAAAATGAATTCCGTTGGACTGAAACCCCTTAACCTGCAGATTCATTCTGCTCCTACGAAGCAACTTTTTCTCCTCATTATTCACTGCTCCATCAAGTCCTGTGTCACCTTGCAGCCTTTACCGAATATATTTTAGATCATTGCTTGGATCATTGGTACAAATATTACAGAGCCAATACAACATAGAGAGAAGAAGCATTTGAGTGCTTCCTTCTATTAACAATACACTGAAAGATCCATTGGTGAATCAGTATTTAAAACATCTAACATATTCAAATACCTAACGAGGCAAAACATCATGTGGAGTAAGGCAAATGCCCTGGAGAAATCCGGGCATATTATATCCTTCCAGTTACCTTTATCAAGCTGATATGTAATCCTGTCAAAAAGACAGCACGTTTATTTGACAAGATTTATAATTCTTGAAACCCTGCTGCCTGTCATTAACTGTGTTTCACCCTCTAATTCTTTGTTAATAGAGTTCTGGGTTAATCATTATGTTTTGCTCGGAATCAAGATCAGAGCAAGTGGTCTGTTGTTTCCGGAGCCAACCCTCTAACCTTTTTAAAATACAGGTTACAGGTTGATAATCTCTAAGGGACATTTATGATCTCTACAAAAATGATTTCACGTAGTAAACCATTAAAAGTGAAATCTTGGTCCTACTAAAGTAGATGGTAAAACTCTGATTGGCTTCAGTGTTGACAGAAAGACTTCATTAAAACGTGGAAAGCTAAAAAAAATAGCTGCAAATACAAATACTAAATTTAGGTTAAAACTAAAAAAGAACACTAAATGGTAAGTGTTTATTTGCCTCAAGATCTTTCCAGCTGTGAAATAAAATGTCAAAATTTTTGTGGAAAGCAGAAAAAAATAATTGAAAAATCAAATTTCTCACAGTGAAACACTGGGAAATTTTAAACCAGCACAATTCATACTACTAAGCACTGCTAGTGCAGGTCTTGTTTGAATAGCCTTGCAGTTATCTCAGTGTATCCCATACAGCCACAGCAATCTGTAGAGATCAAGTTTATACCAGATAGGAGTCAACTATCAAAATGATTCCCCTTTTAACTTCTCAACAGCATTGTGAGTTAACTATAATCTTCAAGGTAAGCAAATGATGCGATTGATACAGGAACGTTATCTGATCAGGCATGGAAGGAAAGGCACTTTCTGAGTAAGTGGAGATGGCCTTCAAAATTATCTTAGTTTCGTAGAAAATCATATTACTGCCTCGTTTTGTACGCTTAATGCTTACCTCCTTAATACCTAAGGGGTATTTGGTCCTCTATAGCTCTGGGTCTTACCAATCCAGATTGAAGCCCCATTTCCCAAGAGTTTTTGCACATGGGTAGTGTTTGTCATCAGATAAAACTCAACCATAACAGCCATTCCAGGCTTACTGCATCACAATAGAAGGTAATTTGGAGCGCAACAAAAAAAAGATAGTACTTATTTTTAACACTAGTCTACATACAAGAAATGGGGAAAAGTGGGAGTCTGAAGTGGTTACTCAAGAGAAATTAAAATAGTTTGAATGATAGTTTTAAACACGTTACGCACATGGTCTGGCTTTCTCAGTTTTGTCCTGTCTGTTCGAACTGCTCAAGCATCACACCGGAGATACATGACATCTACAGAAATTTGCTTAAATATATATATATAAAAAGACATATCTACACATATGTATGTATCTACATATACATACACAAATGTTTTTTGTTGCGGATTTTAGTTAGATAGCACCAGGATCACCTTCAAAATATCTCTACAGAAAAACATCTGCACTTGCTATTCCAGATACAGACACCTGAGAGAGCATAAACTCCCCTGAATAGATGTATTGTTTTAACATTTATTTCTTCACCTCCTCAAAATGCCTGCTCATCTGGATTTACAATACATTACCAGCTGTGCGGTATTTTGTGTGCGCGCGCGTGGTTCTCCTCCACTACACCAGAGCAGATTAGTGCTCATTCGCCTCTCTTCCTTGCTTCTCTTCAGATCGTTACACATGACAAAACAACTGTCCTAATTACAGCAAGTGTTCCCAGCTCTGTCACCGTGACAATTACTGCAATGAGGGCTCAATATCTGCAGCAGACAGTAAAGTATTACTGTAGTTGTGTTTGATAGTGCTCAATTGTCCCCTGGAGAATTCTTTGGAGCAGTTTTTTTTTCCATGGGGGTAAGTAGTCCCCCCTTACTCTGCCCACGGTGCACTTGCTAACAGGGTTCAAAAGTTTAAAGCAGGAGGATGACCAAAGATGTACTGCAGGAAACACAGAAGTTTGGTTTTAAAGGAGAGGACCATTTGCAGATATGGGTTTTTTTGGGTTTGGTTTTTTTTTTAAACAGTGTAGGAAAGGAGAAAATGGATAGTGGCCCGGGTGGTTGTAAACTGACCCTCTTTCCGAGGCTGCAATAATCTCTACAGTAGTAGGAGACATTTTTGAGATAGTTCCCTCCTTTCTGTACTTTGTATTTGCAGGCTGATAAGCTGATATTGCTCCAGACAGGGCAAAAGACACAGACCCACACGTACCAAGCCCCTTTCCCCCCTGAAACTGCATCCTTGTTAGCATCTCTCTCGGGAAGCCTGGTAGCCCTTGTGCCCGCAGCACCGACTCTCGCCTTCCTTTAGCATTTCTTATTTGTTTGTTCACATGAACTGATACATTCAGACTCTCCAGCCCATCTTAAGGGATGGTCCCATTTGTGACAGCTCACTCTCCACTTGCGTTGAGCACCTTTAACCCCACTTGCCTCCCCTGTCAGCCTCTGCAATCTCAGCTAATCAGACAAGGGATTTTAGCTGTTTCCAAAGGCAATATCATGACCTACACCACATTCACTTTATCCTGAGTGATGAAGGTGATGTTCTCTGCATTTATAGTTCATTATGTTCCTGAAGTTGATTCATTCCCAAGTTCTCCTTGTAAAACCCATAAACAATGCAGAACCAGGACCTGTGTAGCTATCTCATTTGACCAGAAGCAGGAACACAAGGTCCTAATACTGAATATTGATCACGGAAGACTAATGCTGCCACAGTTAACTTGGCATGAACTGACTGGTGTACTTAAAGTCTGGATTTCTAATTTTCCTTGGCCAGGAATAAAGCGATATCTTATTTATCAGATAACATCTTTATTATAAGCATCTTGCACAGCCCTTCCACTTCAGCCTGCATGGGTTTCTTCTGCTCTTGGCATGGATCAATAAAGTCAATATTTCTGACTGCAAAGCTTTCTATGACTTACACATATTTAAAAGGATAAATCCCAATCAACAACTCCTCTGCTTGAACATAACCATTATAATCCTTATCTTTGATCCTTTGGGCTACAGTAAACAGGGTAAGGAAGGAGTACATCTTTCCAGCTTTCAGGACATATTTACGATGACAATAGAAGCTAAACAACGTTGCCTGGATTCACCTGCTGGAATTTCTCCAGCAAAACCAGTGAGTGGTGCTACAGTTTCACAAGCACAAACTGGCCCCCCAATCCTTCTAAACTGGTATTGACCACACTGTTCATCCTCTTATGTACCAAAACGTCCAAATGTCTTGTAGTCAGCTCCTGAACCTCTACAGTCTTGAGACACGTAGCAGGATATTTGTTTCACATATGAGGAAATTGAAGCATATTAGAATAATATCTTCATGAA
Organism: Cuculus canorus; assembly: GCF_017976375.1. NCBI lineage: Eukaryota > Metazoa > Chordata > Aves > Cuculiformes > Cuculidae > Cuculus > Cuculus canorus. Next base: position 14,778,371 of record NC_071416.1, read on the forward strand.
AATATAATCATCAAAGAAAGCGGAAGAGACCCAGAGCCGCAGCCAGGGGGTTTTCCATTTAGAACAGCTATACTTTCTACCAGATGAGATTAAATTACATAAGTCAAGCTGGGGAGTTGCTTAAGTTATGTTTAGGGAGTTGAGTTTAATCACTATAAGGCTTGTTTTAGTCTTGTGAATTTAGTGTCCTACAACCATCCTTTCCTCAGCATAGGGAGGCCAAATAAGTTCAAAGAAAGCGCATTTCAACAGAACTACTTTTGAGAGTTAAATTGTTGGCCAGCCCTACATTCTACAGATGCAGCTACTCCAGCAAGCCCCACTAATACAGATGCAGCTTGTCCTGCCAAAAGAGTGGGTTTAGCTGTTAAGTTTTTACTAGCTCCCTCAATGAAATAAGCTGTATCAGCAAAATAACCATTTTTTTTTTTTCAGTACAGCTGAATTTATGCTAAAGGTTGTGCCAATATAGAAGTGCTACCAAAAAAAAATGACAGCCTTAACCAAAATTACTATGCTGGCAGAAGATTTTACAGTAGATCTGAATTTAAAGGTGTCTTTGGAAATAAATTAATAGAAGAAAAGTCAAATAGGGAAAAGGAGAAAGGGAAGAAAGTGGAAAGGCAGGGAGAAGGGTGAAAAAAGGATTCCTTTTCGTCCAGTAGTCAAAATGTTCTCTCTGAAGCTATTCCTTTGCTCTAGAAACAGCTAAACAACTTCAAAAGATGTGTTAGTTTTATTGAGAGATCCGATAGATCTTTTGATATAGTGCCATATGTCCCAATTTTGCTCTCATTTACGGTTAGGACTGAATTGTCTAAATTCGGAGAAGCTCCTTCATAGGAAAGCAACACGAGAAAAGGATCAGGCTCTAATTCTCAGCAAATCCTTAATCAGAGCTTAAAACCGAGGTTAGTATTTGTCAAAAAGGGCTGAAAGGGAGAGCTCAGGAAAGTCTCCTGGTTTTGGTTTGCAGAATGCAGTCAAGAGACAAGCACTTCTTCACTTGGCTCCTCTGTTTAACTAAAGAAAGTCTAGCAAAAAGCTTGAAAGGAACAAAAGTGCAGTGACTGCAACTGTGATTAATTTTGCTCTTTTTTCCTTTTTCTTTTAAGTGTCTCTATTTTGCATAGAGTTTACACATTTTTACTTGGGGAAACTTTCTCTTCTGAAGGGAGCTTACAAAATGGCCTGTGATAAAGCTATTTCACACATATTACACTGGCACTTTCTATACTATGCCAGTATCAGCATCTTAACAGTGGGGCATCTCTTTGCTATTTGCATTTATAGCAGACTTCTGAAGATTGAGTTATAAAAAAAGAGGCTGCCTTTGACTCATGCTTACTCTAAACTGCTCAACGAGGTAACAGTTTTCAAAACTGCAACCATAAACCAGATACTCCTTTACAAATGGAAAAGAAACACCAGAGAGAAATAAAATCCTATGGACGTGTTGTGCAGAGATTAGTTTTTAATGTGTATATGTAAAGTACCCAGCAAAATGGATGCTTCTGTTGCCTTTGGCCACTACTGTAATATAAACTATTCTAATAATATATCACTCACTATACACAGTCAGAAAACTTCAAACCTGAAAGGAGGGAGTGAAAGCAGTCCATTGTGAATAAGGTCTTGTGAGTGAAAAGCTCTTTTAACCTAATCTCTGTTCTTATTCCCAGTAATGAATTCCACTACTGAAGCTACAGAGAGCAGCCTTATACAAGCAGTAAACGAAGGAGAAATTCTAGTTGATTTTCAACTCTACTGCTCAAGCCTTTCCCTTTCCATTCATTAGAAATTGGCAGATCACAGATCCAATCAAGCAGACTTTGTCGCCAGCCCTATTTTGTCTTAATAGGATGTTATGGTCTCAGAAACATTCCTTATGACATAGAAAAATGTTTTCTCTTTTGTTTAAATACGAAAATGATTGTTGATCATAATGATGTAACCTGATAACGCTCATGTGCTGCGCAGACCGAGTCCCTTTGCAGGACAGTTTGGTCAGATTTTTCTCAGAAATTAATATACAGCAAAGGTGGGCTGCGTTAAATATGAATTTTAACGTCTGTCAGACACAGCCTTGGAAAAACACATCATGTGCAATGGGCTTTACTGCCCACCTTGTAAACGTGTATTGCTTGGGCCAGAGTTAAACAGAAAAAAGGGGCACCCGGCCACAGGCTAAATTGTGCCACTCAGCTCCCTGCCAGAAACTCCTCTGCATTTAGGGCTAAGAGGTGATTTGTGATATCTAAATTGCAGAAGGTATGTAAGGACTTAGCAACGTAAATCAGACTATGCTCAACTTTAAGGAAATGAACATTTTCAATAAACATGATAGACCCTTGCCACATGTTGAATATCAGACAGTTTGCTATGGCTACTCAATAAAAAAAGTGCTTTTATGGAGACCTGTTGCAGATAATGCTTCCTTCTGGCAATGCAAGCACCAATTTCTTCTCCATCCCACAGACGCTGTGTGCCTTTGTGTGTGTTTGCAGATGCACCTCTCCCCAATTTATATTTATTTGCCTTAACAGTGTGGGCAGAAACTGAATCCAGATATTTTGGCTCCTTTAGCTCTGCTTTGCAGCTCTTTTATCTCACTTCTGAACCTCCCTCACAAAGAACTGTGGTGGCGCAGCTACATGACCTAACCCTTACTGAGGCTTCGAGGAGAATTAGGTAAAAAGAGAAACTCTGAAATGGAGGAAGAAATCCAAACCTCACAAAAGGACTTAATTCTGCCTGCTACTTGGATTGCACCTCAGTAATCACAGTGTATTGTTTCAGAGAGGCTCCAACACTGCATCCAAACAATGTTATTTGTAACAAACTATTAATAGACAACAATGTTTGACCCAAAACTTATTAAAATAGACATCATGAATAATATATGTGAAGTGAAAAGTATAAGTGAAATAGTGGATGTAGACAGACTAAAAAAAAGCCTTTAGAAATGCCCCGAAGTAAAATATATATTTTCAAAACTGCAAGTTTTATCCATTTTTTTCCTGAAAGTCACATCCCTCTATGACCTCAGGCTACAACAAATATATTAGACATAGATCATTTCTAAGTGGTTTTGGCCTTTGCTAGGAAAACATCAATTTTTGCCATTTGCAAGTACTTTTTCTGGCCACACACACAAACCTTCTGCCCCACCTTAAAATGTACTCTCGACTTCTTTCCCTGTACTTCAGTGACACACGCTTCCAAAAGAAATCGAGTGCAACACTGCAAGCTACACAGGTATTGGGCCACATGAATTTTGGAAATCAGCATCACCAGGATTACATCCTCCCCATTATCTCAGGCTCATATAAGATGGGCAACTCTGACCCAATGGGATGCCAGCCAGAACGTATCCAAAACCCTTGAAATTGAGGGAGTGTGGTGCCAAGCTAATAAACCCTGCTTTCCATCAGATGTATTACGTAGGGCTCAGTACCATGCCAACACAGCCACCTGTTTTTTCTGTTGGCTTGGAGCTGGAGATGAGAAAGCCTGTCCAAAACACCGCGCAGAACTACCCAAAGAGAAGCCATATCACCTTTTGCAATTAACTCCCGATATGCTCTCAGTTTTTATTAGCAGAAAGATGAATAATCTGGGCAGAACGGCTGAGATCCTGAAAACCACCTACATTAAAATGAACATAAGCAAAGTTCTTAAATACTTTCAAAGACCTGAAAACAGTTCATGCTCACTGATGGACACTGGTTATTGCACCTCCTGCATACTCTGTTTCATCAAATAACTATGGGCATCCTTCTAGACATCAGGTTTTATTATACTGCCCAACATGGCCACGACCTTTCCTTTCTCTCATGCATCTCCCAGTTGAGGATAACAGTGTTTCCTTCTTCCAAATTATATGGCTTCATAGTTTTAGTGGGAAGACAGACAAGTCGCCTTTGAAATTCCTTCTACAATCCAAAACACCAAAAATGAGACCAAGGTCCTTTTATAAACAGAGTCCAAACTTTGCCACCGTAAGAGTAATTTAATAGCCAGTTTTGCCTCAAGACACTGCTGGTTAATTTTCCCCCATCTTAGTTATTTATCAGCTTTTTATTTTTTATGATGCTGCTTTCTATTTTCAGCAATGTATCAATTTAGAAAGAACACAACAAGGAGACACACGTTGCTGGAGAGAAATGTCTGTGGCTGCTTCTCAGGGCTGGAGTATCTCAAAGGTTTCTTCTTTCTGTTGTATGGCTGCTTCCAGCACCTCTAAAGCTGTTCTTGCTGCCTTGGCTATAGCTGTGGCCATTCCAGCCCTAAGTCTTACTTCAGAAACGCTGTTCTGATGTAAGTTATCTCTATAATCAGCATCAGTACAAATCACCTCTGGAATCTTCTGCTCTCAGTGCAACACATTAGTATAATAATGCTATCCTAAAAAAAATCCAACCTAAGGCAAAACCTATATGGCTTTTCAGAACAAATGAGTCAATCGACTTCTTTAAAACTATCAACAATCATGCAGTCAGAAGCAACCCTACAGTAACAGATCAATTGGCTAGATATTAAAAATACCACTACAAAAATAGGCTACTACTGCTCCAAAGTCCCCTATAAGGAAGAAAACAAAACTGAACCTACTGCAAAAGGCCAGCTCAAGGAGAACACAGCAGTCAGAGCTCAGAGCACAGCTTACCAGAGCTCAGTGAGGGCACAAATGCTGTTCTCCATGTGCAGGTGCAGGGAATTTTGCTCAGCCCTAAGAGCTTGCCCATGATAAATAAATTCCCAAACACACCCAGAACCTATAACAGCTGTTCACTGAAACCCAGCATTTTTTGCAGAGTGCTATAAAAGCGTGATAGTGAAAGGCAGAGAAATTCCTAATGGGAGATATTCCTGCTGTAAAGAACTCTCAGGAAGAGTGAAAGTGTGGAAAACAAAACCTTCAAACAGCTAATAAATAAATAAACTAACAAACTATAACCACTTGAAAGTGTCTTTTTAAAGCTTTTAAAATACTGCTGATGAGCTTAAAATGAAAGAAAACAGCATACTTGCAAGTAAAAACACGTTTTTTACAAAAATGTTTGTCTAACAGACAACCTGCTTCTCTAATTAAGCAATTAAGGCTCAGCAAGGCAGACATTATCATCACACAAAGGTCATTTTAAATGAAGAGGAGATGAAAAACACCGTTGTTGGAGAGTTTTATGAATGATCCTCATGATTGGTGGCTGCTGGTTTGAAATGAGCTGAGAATTACTAGATAGTATGTTTGGGTGGATTTTTTTGCTTAAAGTCAGACCTGGGTACATTGGGGTCTGCTCCCTGCACTGGCAGAGCTCCTGCTGGAGTTTGCAATGCCAATTCCTTGATTCTCCTCCATTAAAATGATAATGAACTACACTATGCTAAACCCAGTGAAGCTGTTCTGGCTTTACATCTGTGGAAATTACAGGGAACGAGTGCAGTTATGCTGCTCCATGAGTGCTGGAAGATGCGTATCAGCGCCCCAGGGCTCGCCCCCATGCCAGATCCCCCCTTGCTTTCACCAGTGCTGCACTGCCATGGGGCTGTTTCCCGCTGATCAGCTCCTGTCTGCTGTTTAATCCCCGGAACGGTGAGGTGGCTGAGCTCCCTTCCGCCCAGCGCTGGCCCCATCCACTCTGCACACCAGCAGCATTGCTGGGGAGAAGCCTGGGAGTGTGCTGAGGCTGCACAAACTCAGCACAGCAGTGAATACGCAACCTGGCTCTTTTTGCTGTTACCAGTGTGACCTTAATTTGGCAGCTATGGGGCTTGCCCAGCTCTGCCAGTTCATGCAGCTTGAGTGAGCCCACGACCTCAACAGATTGATGGACCCCCTGGAGCACAGGTTCAGAACACCTAATATGAACCTCTTGGTCCTTGTTGGACTGTCTCTAGCTCAGAAGTTTCCTCTCTTTATTATAGGTGGGGGTACCATAATCTAGATCACCTCTGAGAGAGCCTTGGGCTGACCTGATGTCACTGGTTTCTGCCTCAGAGCGACTGCAGGAGGATGAACGGGGCAGCCGTTGGCTCACAACTTTTAGCTACAGAGCATCAAACCTGAGCATTAACTCCAAGATGCAGCATAAACATTATTATTCTATAGACACATCAAATGAAAAAGGAACCATAGGCAGAGGGCAGGGGATCTGAAGAGGTTTAAATAGATCTGATGTGATAATTAACATCCATTGAGGGATTTGGGGGGAAGAAGAGGGACGAAACATAAAAATGATTTCCACCTTTATTTTAAGTTCTTTTGACAGATGGGAATATTTTCTGTTATGCTACTTGTGGTTTGGGTAATGAGATTAGGTCTTGCATAGCAGGAAGCAGAATTAACTTTGTTTACTTAAAGTGACACCGTCAGCTTGGAAAATCACATTTCCATCTGAAATGCAGTGCCTACTATCATTACAAATAATGCTTGAGATCATGATAACTAAAGGAGATTAGAGGCGAAAAAAACATGTTTCTCTCGCTCTTTTCTTTTTTTTTTTAATGTACTTTCTTCACACTGTGCAGCTGAGAGCACTCTTCAGAGCCAGATTCCCCACTTGGCATCTCCCTGAGACTGTGCTCCACCATGCCCCTGCACCCGATAGGCAGATGCAGGCAGGGAGCAACAGGCTGGGGATGAGAGTGGGAAATGGGATGAAAGCCCAGCTGGCTCTGGCTGATGTCAGGCATCCTGAGAAAATAGCTCCCTAAAGGCAAATGGTGTGGCAGAAAAAGAAAAAGAGAAAAAAACCCTCAGCAGCACTTAAAAATGTATTTAATATTGGGTGTGTACAGGAGTGGGCACTTTTAAAAAAAATAAGACTTGAATTTTTAGAAGGTGACTGATTAAAAAAGTCCCGAACATGGGGCCTTAAGCAGACTTCCACCGAGTGGCTATAAAAAGACTGTGTGTTTTCAGTTGTTGCAACACACACAGGCAACAGGATGGGAAGAGAGGGAGGAGAGGGAAAGGTCTTACAATAGCCTATTTCCTAAATTACTAATTCATGCACTGGAACATACATGTGTTAAACTAGGTTTGCATATACATGAGGGTAAATTGAAAAGGGAAAAGGCATTCTGCATCCTCTCTGCTGCACCTACAAAATAATCATTACAATTATAATGGCAATAAGGGTTTGCACGGAAGAGTGCTTGTGATGAAGCCTCACAAAGACTGGGTGCCTTTGTGATGCTTCTCCCTCCTCTTTTGCCAGCTAAAGCCAAGCACAGTGACTTGTCCACGTGGTATTTTATGTACTCGTGACCCCTGTTAATGTTTACAAATCAAGGCTATCTGGCACAGTCATTACTGCTTCATGTCAGAAAGAGTGACAGGTAAAGAGTAAAATCTGGACCCAGCACAGAGATTGGTCCAAAATACATAAATAACCAATTAAGAGAAAAAATTAATAAAAATATTGTAACAGATCCCAATCTGCTGTTGAGTACCAATTGCCAGTAATAATCTCTATGGTAACTGAACTCTCTTTGGCCTCTCTCTGTATTCAACTAGTGTTTTATGGGTTTTTTTTTTCCTCTTCCCCTATTTTCATGGAAAGTTTTCAAAACTGGTTTAAATATTATGATATTTTCTTCTTCAAGTGCTAACTGGGAAAAGTATTCACTTTGGCTGTGTCAGTCTCTTAAGCAGATTTCCCCTTCCTTATATGACTGCCTTAGCGGTGACTTTTGGGAGGGCACTTACTGGAAGTTCAGTTCAAACACAAAATAGGTGAGGATTTCAAAATCCAAGAGGTTAAAATATTGCCCAGCAACTAGATAAACCAATTAAGAAGAAGGAATAAAACATACTAAGTAAAGAGATTGCTTTCAGACACTACTTCTGTACCTGGGGAAATTTAACCCTTTCTTTATCTTTTATTGTTATTACCTGGCTGCACACGTATCTTCTTGCCAGCTGCTCTCTCATAATATCAGCAACTTCTTCTGGGCAAAGTTTTATATACAGGTGTGAAGAGATGTCTTCTCCTCTAACAGCCTTGCTCCACAGCAAGGTATGAGAATTTGCTGACTGCCCTCCAGCTGCTGCCTCTACTCATCGAACTCGAGTATAGAGGAGACCCATTTGCCAAACCATTCATCAGTTTGTAGTTCATGCCACACCAGTGAGTTTGTGCTGATAAAAAGCACAGAATCGCCCTCACTCAGCTGTAAAGAAGGACACGAGTGCTGAATAACCAAGTTTTGTGAAACGGCATGTTTTGAGTAGAGAGTTAACTTTCAGGCTTAGGAGAAGTTGAATGGACCAGAAGGGAACCTACAAAATTCAGCAGGCTCTGAGGGGCTTTGCTTATGGCCAAACCTGAAAAGCAGAAAGTTGCAGACAGTAGGTTGATCCCTCATTATAGGTTATACCTCTCTGGGGCTTTGGGAATCTATTCAGTTGGAGCTGCAATATAGCTACGTGGTTATTTCTACTGCATTAAAATAGTTTTTCCTTTCAGGGTTCACAGTCCAAGAGATTTCTAAGAAAGCGGATCCGCAGTCTTTTTAAAAAATTCTATTATAATTTGCTCTTCTAAAACTCTTTTGCTTTGACCCATGGATTTCTTTGCACTTAGAGAACCCAGCCATGGTGGAGGGGACTCAAACCTATGTTTTTCCAACCTCTATTTGGTCTTTGGAAGCTTCACAAAAGCAAATCTCAAACAGAGAGAGAAGAAATGGGCATGGGCACAATTTTGATGCCTAGTGAGGATTGCTTACCTTAGGGAGGTAGACCCTGAGGTTTTACTCCCACGGACTCAGAACACATTTTGCCTCATGGCTTCAGTTCAAACAAAACAGTCACTGGAGTATGGACTGGCATTTACCCTTTCCAGACAAGTGTTGTAACCACTAAGCTAAAAAGTTATGCTTTTATTTCTGCTCCATCTCCCTAGCCCAATAAATCTTGAATTCCTTTTTTGACAAACTTCAGAAAGAGCAATGTGAGCAGTGCTCCCTCTTTGCTTTTAAATCTCAGGTCTCTTTCAAGAGACAGAGAAAACATTTAAGTGTTGAAAGATTATGTAAAATCCCTATTGACGTTTCATGTTTGGAGATGCTGTATCGGTGAGACTCATGGTCTGCAACTCCTGCTCCTTTATACAACAGCCCAAACCAAGACTTTGGATCTGAAGTCGTGGAGTGTTTTCAAAATATGGAGCTGGATTCAGTTCCAGATCTGAATTTCTTAGTGGTTGTCTGTCTTCCATCTGTTTGTATTTGGATGTCTCATAGAATATAAGCAGCAGTTTTATAGTGTCACACATGAATAAAGTGGATAATTATAAAATTAAAAGATATAACATGCTTCTAGGGGAGATAAGACTACAATTAAAGAGCATAAACAAAACTGAGTTTGATGTACAGACTGATATATTTATTCATTAAATATAATAACATAAACAAGACTATTAACTGTCATATTTTAATGATACTGTACCCTTGAAAACATGCTTGGGAAAAAGTCCTATTGACTTCAATAGCAACACCACATAAATTTAAATCATGACTGCAGTAAAACAATATCTCATAATTCTTATTCATCATTATTTGTTGTCCATACCCCAAAATGTTAAACAAAATACCTGTAACTTGCTGAACTGGGTCTGAGCTCAAATGTTTTATCAGTGAGCTTAAAGAAACCCAGCAGGGTATGCAGAAACCTGTTTCACAGATAACTGAAATACAATATTCCCAAGAGGGAAAAACAGCCCAGGCACGACTGCTGTCTATCCCATCTCTCTCTAGAAAACACTGGACATGTTTTTGCTCAGGAGATGGCAAAATCTGGGCAAGTGCCACTTCATATCAGCAGTGTTAAGATCAGATTCTGACCTTTTTTTTAAGATTGTTAACAGTCAGCAACAGTGGAAGCCTTAAAGCTATCTGTAAAGTATGTATTAACTAGCTTGGGATAAGTATAAAGCCAGTCTGGAAGGGAAAAAGGGTTTCAAGAATTCTCCCTTGTCGTACACAGCATCTGTGCCAAGAAGATGTAAAATGGGACCATTTTGAGTCATAACAATTTATCCACCCTTTGCACAGCCTCTTGGCACACACAGGGCACCAGGCAGGGGAGAAGCAGCTCGTGCAAGATCTCTAGTGCGAACTGCACAAACAGAGGTGATTTTAAAAGGGGACTCACCCCAAATTTGTGAACTGCGCTGAACCGTGAATTATTATGTCAAATGTTTCATTGTAAAATTCCTCATTAAATTCTTTGGCGTTCACCACACGCTCAGAGTAACTTGAAGTGCTGAGAAAACGAATGCTCACTGTGCCATGACAAAGGCCAATGGTTGCCTCTTTACTGAGCTTGATACATATGGTGAAAACATATTGACTAATTACTTGCCATTTTCAAAAACTGAAAACACTCCAAAGTCAGGCTTAAGATAATAGAACAAGACACAGTACAAAGAATAAAGACTGGGAGAACAGAGAGGAAGAATAGTGTAGCTCTGTTACTGCTAATCCCTCATCCAAGATTTGCTTTGATACATAAATATCGAAGAACAACAGCATCTCACTATTTCAAACTGCTTCCTGAAAACTGGTAAATTAATGCACGTGATTTATACATCAGTTCGAGGAGTAAATATAAAATCCAGACCCAGACTTCTCGCAGATAGCAGCACGATCTGGCCAGTGGTTTGGGCCAGGGTTCAGTTCTGCAATGCTGAGCTTTCTACAGCTTTGCACCTTTTCTTGGTGTTTGCCAAGCGCCCCAAAAGAGAGAGAACTGGCTGCTGGTGAGGAAGGACTCGGAGGGAGATATGCTAAAGGGATCAAAGTCAATGTGGAGAGCGAGACACCAAGACTCACTTCTCACTCCAGCTTTCCAAATGCCACCTCTGACACAAAGAGTCCCATACAGGACAGCCCGAGCTGCCTCACAGGAGTCCCTCGCACACAGCCTTCCCAGGGAGCTTTTTTAATACCATCTGATTTCCAACACCCCTTCTCCAAACCATGGCAAACTGGCCCTCTCATCTGACTAGGGATCTTCCCCAAGTTGTGGGATGAACATTTGGCAAGTTCATTTCAAGGCAGCTCATGAAGTAGAACCATAAAGCCACACAACTGTAAAAAAAAAAATGTTGCTGGACAAATTGTGCCAGTAAAGGATGTGTAATAGAAATTATACTTAAAATTCAAGCTCTTTGTAGTAGAAGACAAGCTCTTTGGTTTATAAGTAGAAAACATGAGGACTTGCTGAAGCAAGGGTTAACAGGAATACAATTACTGCTCTTAAGAGTTTTATGATTATGAAACTTGTGCTGATGTAGCCACAATTTAGAAATAATAGGAAATGCAATGGACAACTTTCAAAAAAAATCAAGACAATTTTAAAAACGTCAATAATTATTCCCCTTTATTCCTTTAAATCATCCAGGCAATAGAAATCAGAGATGGGAATAGGATGCCTAATGTTAATGGCTTTATTAGACTGAGAAAAAAAGAGTGATCAAAGTTTGACTCATTTACCATAAAGTTCATAGTTTGTAGGAGCTCACTGTTCTACTATTTATATATTTTTTAAATTCAATACAAATCCCAAACCATGCCTGGAGATTAGATGTAATCATAAGCAGAGACTAAGTGTAATTTATGAACACTTTTATTATATGAGAAAAAAGTTGGTATTCTAGAAACACATAAATAATATGATGTTTTTCATAAACGTTTTAGAATAAGTTTTATTTTCCACCTCATAAACTAAAAATAAAACACTTTAAGTGACTGATTTCCCTTTAAGGCAACTCTTGAGCCTGATTTGATAACACTACTGGTAAAGTCCTAGGAAAACTCCTGAAAGAATTCCTGGTGTTTTGAACAGGACCAGACATTATCCATGTTGCTTTTAATTATTATCATCATTTTACTGTAAAAACCTGCATAAACAATCATAATTTTGCCCCCGTTGCATAAATATGAAAGACATATGCTTAAAGGAATGGATGATCTCCAAGAGGGGGAGGAATTTTACTTCATTTACATTTTAGAAAGAGTTTGAAAAGCTTAAAGCTCTAGAAGGGTGAAAGATGCTTTTCCTGCTCGGGTGAAGCTCCACCCCTAACTTTTTTTTCCAAAAGCCTGGGTATACAACTCAATTCTAAATAGAAGCAATAAGCAAAAATAATATTATGGACTGTTGTTCAAATCACTGCCCGAGCGATGGAGCCCTCCCAGGCGGGTGACGAGCTGAAGCCTCATGTCCTGTGCTGCGAGATGGGCGCGCACTTGCTCCATCATGGGGTGATGATCGGGCTCATTTCATGGCTTTATACCTTCAGACACTTTCTGTTCTTTCCAATTAGGATTTTTTTTTTTTTCACTTTCCTGAAAGTTTACTGGCGGCGTGTACCACGAGTGGAACCCTGGCGATACAGCATCCCGCAGGAGGGAATAACGGAGTCAGGCAAATGTGTGGGAAGTTCCTTCAGAAACTCAGTTACCTCCTTGAGCAGGCGTGCTCTTCTTCAGCTTTTTGTTTTATCTCTAGGTACAGCCGTTGCCAGCTCATACGCAAAACTGTTAAAGGAAGCCAGCTCCAGGACCGCTTGCCATGTTTGAGTGCAGCACCACACAACGGGCTGGGAATGCCTGAGATCATTTCCTTTCCTGCCTTTCATATTGCTGAACTGAAACCATCACTCGTGTCAAAAGCAGGGACTGCAGATGAAAGGCCAGTGCATTAAGACAGCACATAATTGTCAGTCTCTGAGTTTCTGACATTAATCGTTTTACTTAAAGAAGGCAGTGCAAGGGTTTTTTGTGTCCCCCCTCAACCTCGACTGACAACACACGGGAGATAGTCTGGATAAAAATTAAAAAAAAAAAAAAAAGATTCAAAATTTTTGCTAATTAAAAGTAATGTGTTTTCCCATTTTTTGGCAATTTGATAACACAAAACACTTACTTGGGGGCCACAGGGGGAAACAAACTGAGACGGATAAAAAATGTTTTGTGTTCATCCAAGCAAGACTATGTTAATGCACATTATCCCATTAATGCACATCAACATCGGGAATAAGCGCGCCAATGCAAGCAAGAAGCATACACTTATCATCATTTGATAACATGTTTAATGACAGATTGACGGTTGATTTGCAAATGTGAACTGGCATCAATGTTGCTAACTTCAGCTTCTGCCGCCTCCTCTGCTATGCCAGCATATTTATGTGCATAATTTGATTTCGCAGCCACACTGTTAGTACATTTTTAATATTAACTATGCAAGAACAGACAGCCGAACTTAAGTTGCACTGATGGTTTGAGTTCATTAGATTGAAAAAGATGGGCAATGATGACAAAGATGGAGATGGCAGTGCAACATCAAAGAGGCAACACTTAACAAACACACTCCATTTTGAACAAACCGAACTAACACATTTCATGTTGTCGGCTGCAGCAGAGCCCTTATGTACAACAGTAAGAAAAAAATATGCTTCTGCCCTGGGCATACTGACAGCAGCTCTGCAAGAAGCTTAGCAGGCTTCTGGACACACAGTTGTAAGATATTTCGTTCGTCTGTTGCAGGTAAAGGGGTTGATTCTGGTCTGATGTTCAAGTGACAGCAACATCATTCTGCAGACTTGCAGTGGAGTTACTCTTGATTTACACCAGTCCAAGGGAGAGCGCCTGCCTGTTCCCACTCTCCTTCCCTAGTTTGCTTTTCACAGCTGTGATTCTTTATGACGAATATTAAAAAGATTTTGCTGAGAGCTCAGCTCTTGCATGCATGATACGCCGAGCAGAACTTCAAGTTCAGAAGCCCTGGAGTCTTACGCTGCGAGGTGTGGGATGTCCTTCCTATGCACCCAGAGCCAGGAGCCCAGCACCACGCAAGACAACACCCCTGCTGACTTCCTACCCGTTGGTGATTCTGGCCAATTCAATTCTGCTCTGAAGGGAACGTGTACCGATGAGCTGGGAGGAGAATATTTCATCCTCTGCTCACATTAATGTCTGGGCATATACTGCACCTAGTATTAATTTGCTTGTTGTGCCGCAATATATAATAAATTTGAGGCAGTAGCTTTATGGTGCAAGTTGTAATTTTAAATTTTATGATAGAAACTGACCATCAGCAGGAATCTGACCATATAACCTCACCCATTGGGTGTAGACTATACGGTTCGTACCTCAGAATCACAGTGCAACTATGATTTAGCCACTCAATTAGACCAGCTCCTCAACAATTCTCAGCTGTCTGAATTACTGCTGAACAGCTTAATAAATACTTAGCACACAGGCCTCCATTCTGCAAAGCTTTTAAGACCATTCTTAAGTTTGCCACTAATCAGCAAAGCACCGATTACAATTACTGTTGCTCAGAGACCACTCCTGGACCAGAAACTCATTGTGCTTGGCACTGCGCAAACGGAACACAACCCTACTGCTTGGGGAGCACTGCTGGGATGGAGCGCTAGCGAGAGGCCAGGATTTGTTAGGAAGCTGCGAGGGACATAAAGTATTGACTGTTGAATTTAATCCTGGAAACACCTGCACCACTTTCTGCATGAAGACACCGAACAAGGGAGCAGAAAAGGATCTTGCATCAGTCAGCAGGTCACCTTCACCCGGCAGCAGCAGGGGGATTCCTGGTCCCCCTGTCCTGCTGGCAGCTCCTGAGCAAATGCCTCCTGCCGGAACGCTGACCTGGCCTAGCTGTAAAAACTGCTTTTAATGCCTGTCATGAAAGAAGCCTAGAGCTTTATTTCCAGTAAAATCTCTTTACAGAGTTCTGCGCTCTTTTCAAGAAGAGACCTGCATTGCAGGGAGAACTACTCCTAAACCCCCGGCTACGTTCAGTTCGGGTAGTTTGTTAAGCAGGTCCAGCGGCTGGTGCTGCACAGATGAAGGTGTATGACCCTCAGATGAGGAATATCTGAACAGACAGGTAGCAACCCCTGGCTTCTTAGGCTAAAATATTAGCCTGAGGCTTAGCGATATGATTTAGTAGTGGACACGTAGGGTTGTACTTGATGATCTCAAAGGTCTTTTCCAGTCTAGTAATTCTATGAATCTATGTATTGTTGGCTTTTTTAAAATTTAAGCTCTTTGATGCATTGGGGCTCAAACCCAACAGCAGACACAAGAGTGCACTGTGCAAGGTGCTGTTCAAGATGACCTCTCCCTTAGAAAAACACCGAATAGTTTCCAGCGACATGGGACGACAGGTAGATCTTGGTTGCCCTAGTGAGGACACAAGGGGTCTTGGAAGATTTCTCAATAGTGAGCGGACAAAAAAATTTACAGGGTGGGGGGAGAAGAAAGGCCAGCAGACCAGGCTCAGCAAGACTTTACACTTATTTTGGTGTCTTTTACAATAACACTGTAGGCCGTTCAGAAAGGCAGAGGAGCAGCGGCATTTCCTGCCTGGTGAGCTGAGCAGCAGAGGAGCTGTACCCAGCAGCCTCGATAACTGCTCTGTTAACAGCCTCGTGTTGCCTCCTCCTCACCTCACCTTTAGCTACAATTAGAAATAAAGCACGTCCCAGGGAGAGGGAACTGTGGTCACTGCTTGCTCGTACCTGCTGATGGAGGATGAAGATGGGGAAAGCAACAGGCCAAGTGCTATTTCCAGACTCTGGAAAGGCTTTTCCCTACTTCAACCCCGGCCCAGCACAACCAGAGTATGTTACGTGGCGTTGGAGGCAGGAGGGAAACAGCTTTGTGTTTGCCCTCCAGATTGAAGGAGCTCCTGCTGTGACTGTGCACTACAGCATTGGGTGCGGAGTGCTGCAGAGAACAGGAGCCCAGAGCATCACCCGGTGGGAAGACCATTAGTTTTCTCAAGTCACAATTATCTCTGCTACTGCATTTATGTCCTCTTTCCTGTCTCGTTTTAAGTAAGTTACAATTCTCCCACTCTTGTTACTGAGTAGATGCAGATGCCACTTTGTTCTGTGTGATTTATAGCCAGTAGCTAATGTTCAGTTATAATTCCCCATTTTAGACATGAAAAATAGCTTGTAATGCTCAACACGAGGGCCTCTCAACAATGATATATAATTTAAAAATTAACATGAGGACAGAGGAGACACAGGATTTTGAACTAGGGACTCTCTCATTCAAAGGTTAAACCTCTACAAGGTGAGCTAAAGGAATTAGTTGAGTTATTAAGTAAATGCCTCTGTTACACTTTCCCAGTACATTAGCTGTTGCAGCCTTTTCCAGTTCAGCTGTGTTCAGCCCAGCATGTTCAAAGTGCAAATGCTCATGGCACTGTATTCACACATTTGCTTTTTTTCAATGTCAAACAAACTGGAGCTTTTCAGAGTCAAAGGTCAAAGTGGAGGGCCTCTAAGAAAAACTCTTGGGAAATTATGTGATTGTTCTTATGTCTTTATTGTATATAAAATCAGGCTTCATACATGGCTCACCCTTTCCGAGCATCTTAAAACTATAAATGAGTCATGACTCATTCCTGCAACACCTAAGTTATATAAGTGGTCTCGTTAATTTACTGGAATATCTTGCATAACTAATAATTTCCAGGATCAAACTCTGAAGACCGAAACCTCTGGACTGTAAAGAGTTCCTTTAGAAACAGAGAAGTTAAATTCCAGCCTCATACTATGAGTCAAAAGCAGAACAATTAACAGAACCTCCTGCATCACCAGACTCACCCTGTCAAATGTGAGCCATAAACCCCTCTTTTGTCAAAGAACAGCAATTCAGAAAACATGCAGGGAGAACAGGGAGTATCGAAAAGGAAAAAAGCTTGGCTATGGAGACGTTTTGGAGGTGGCATTCCTTTCCTGTTTGTTTCCTGATCACTATAAGAAGACGTAGCTCATCTCTTAGTTGCCTCCTGCTGCACTCCGGTTAACCTCGCTGTACTCCAGCATCAAGTATTACATTTATGGATTACAAATTTATTGACATTTGACATTTGCATCAGCTATCACCTGATCAACAGAAGCTTTGGCTTCCAAAGGGAATTATTGTGGAAGATTTCAACAGCTATGGGAACACCAAAAAGGTCATTGAATCATATCGGAAAAACAATGTGTTCATAGTGTTCATACATTTAGTCTTGCCAGTAAATCTTCTGGTTGATGCTTGGACCACCTACTGATGATACTCAAGGAGAAACAGGGAGAATTGAAGAGATGAATTAAATTAAAACCAAATGACATGATGCCTGGCACGGTGGGATCTTTAATTTTCTACTCTGTGAATCCGGAATAAGAAAAAAAAAAAAACAAACCAAAAACAAAGCACAGTGGCTTGACTTTATCTAAGTTAATTCCCTCTATATTAGCAGGGTTTAACTAAATAATCCTGAGTAATGTGTGCACCCCACATTATTGCATGCAATTTGTATGTGGGAGGTGCAGGATTCAGAAAACATATGGCACATGGAAAACAAATGACAGGGTGTGCTTTTACACTCCTTTTGGCTATACTTATCACTCTTGTTGATATTTTTTTTCCAGACATGAAATATGAATGTAGGAACTTTCACCCTAATCTCTTTGGAAAAGTACTGAGAGTTATTTTCTTGTGCATTTGTGATTTATAGAAGAAGGCCACCACATAATTCCTGGGAGCAAAGACAATGTTTTAAAAAACCACTGATCAAATAAACAGAAATACCTCCCCTATCGCTTTTTCCCTGGATGACAAACCTGAGTCTTGCACTGTGAAAAGCCAAGGCCAACAGATCAGAGATCCACAGGATTATGGAGGAAAGTGAATTGCTGAACTGGAAGCCCACCCACAGGCTATCTATCTGTATGTCCTGTCTAGGGTGAGCTCTGCTGAAGACTGATCCACGGGCAGCTGTTTGCCCCTGAGCTGAGCAAGCGTGAAGGAAGTACCAAGCTTTGCCCTTCTCCTGTGTAAAAGAACAGGAACTGGACAGAGTCTTCTAAACCTTGGCTCGCAATAAGATAGAAGTGGAAAGGTGTAGCTGTGAAATGGAGATAACTACTAGCAGTTGTGCGTTACACCAGGACATTGTTCACATGTATTGAGTAGGTAATTTCAGGTAATTCATGTATAAACCTGTTTTTTTTTCAGAAACAGGGAGTGCTTCTGAGTTTTCATTAAATGGCTATGAAAACAGGAGCTTCATATTTGTGATCTCAACAGTTCTCCAACAGGAGAGGGGAAAAATGCTTTTACCTGCACGCAGAGTGGTTTGGAGGTTTAGAAAAGCATAAAGCAAATGCAGATGGGAACAAACTAGTATTACCCATGTGCAACAAACAAGCAGTTTTGGCCTCCTCTTAATTGCTGGTCCTTGCTTGTATAAGCTTTGCAGCAAGACTGCAAGTCCTGCTCTGCATAAAGTTGAGAGAGAAAAATTTTTTGAGGGTGGCATTTTTATCACATCATGGGAAACCCCCAGGGAAAGTCCAACAGAGAATGGAGAGTGACAGAATACTGGAGCAGGATACCCAGAGAGTATCCTTCTCTGGAGATATTCAAAATCACCTGGATGCGTTCCTGTGCCGCCTGCTCTAGGTGAACCTGCTTTAGATGATCTCCAGAGGTCCCTCCCAAACCCAACCATTCTGTGATTCTGTGAATAAAGTATGATGCCCTTAAGTCTGGGAGCTTGGTATCACTTCTGCACTCTAGCTGTGATTTCTTCTTTAGCCACGTGTGAAGAGCAAGCATGAAGGCTCAGCACAATTCTGACTGCCATGGGCTGGTTTGTACATCCTCTGCTCCCTGTCTTCGGATGGGGCACCTCCAGATCCCACCCCAAGAAGCCTCGCAGTTGTGCCCAAGTTTCTGCAGCTATCAGGAAGGCCTCTTGCATGTCCTCTGCATCTCTGGGAGCAGAGGCAGATAACTTCCCCCAGCTGAAGAAATCCCTGAACTGTAAATCTGGAGGCTGGGAGAGCACTCTGGGAATGGTACCACATGTCCGTCCTGTTCTTTCAATCATATTGGTCATGACAGAGATAGTATGGACACATAGACCTTTGACCTAACCCTGTACGCCTATTCTGACATTCTTATCACGCTCCTATTCAGCTATAAGAAGAACAGAAAAATGTCATAAGGAAAGTCTTAGCAGTGTTCAGCTGTCGGGGACATCTCCTGTTACAAAGGATTGTGCATACTTAGGGCTAGGGAATAGAATATGAACACAAAACATGGCAATCGTTCACTTATAGCTGGAGGCTACAGACTCCACGGCACAGAGAAAGTTCAGCCTGGCAGAGACGCAGAGAGTGAACATCCCAATGGGGACCAGGGAAGCTCCCTCCAGCACTGGGGCTTTTGGAGTCTGAGGGACCGCATGTCACAGGCAGTGAAATGTGATGTTGACCTTCACCAGACGGTGCAGAGCACTGCTGGGAAAAGTGGGAGAAGGGAGGAACAAAAGAGCACGTGGAGGTCATGGCCTTCTTGATCTCTCTGTTTTGGGTGAGTTTGAAGGCTGAACTTTTGTGGTTCTCCAATGCAACCGAAACCCACAATTTTCATTGCCTCCTGGAGGTCTAGCATGGTTGTGTTAATCATGGATGAGTGTGGCAGCAGAAACTGCCTTCATGGCAGAAAATGCTGAGAACACCCTGGTAAACCATGTCCCCCTGCCCTTGCCTTTCTCTTGCTGGCCCGCTTTGCCTTGCAGCTGCTGCTGTGAGCACAGTGTCTCCATGCCGGTCACTTGATAATAAAGAGAAAAGAGGCTGCTGGGGTACAGGGACATGGGGACTCTGTGATCCTCTGCAGTACAGGCTTCCCAAAGGATGAACCCCTTTCTCCTTCATCTCTACCCCCTCTGCGGTAGCGAAGGACTGAGCAAATGGTCTTGGCTCAGCTGAGAAAGGCAGGTGAGGGGAGGCAGTGACTGCTACCACACAGACCATTCTGTCGCTTGATCTCACACAGATGCTGGAGGAGGTGGAGTGGATGGAAACAACCCCATCAAAGCCATTCTAGCCACCTCTCCTTTCCCTTCAAAAATGTCACTGTGGCAGCCTCCACTTTCTATAACAATGTTTATCATTGTTCTTCAGTTGTCTGGGACAATAAATGGTTAGAAATGAGCATATATCACCAGGAAATCTCTGCCTGCCCCTTCCCCCAAGCAGTGTCATAAAAACGTACAAATTCACATTAATAATGAAGTGCATTTCCCCGAGAAGCCACTGTGTATCTCAGGGAGAGCAGGCAAGGTGGCAGTTGCTGCAGAGTTTCCTATTAAAGAGCAGAGCAAATACTCATAAATCTGATGAGGGGCCAAAGCACATGTTAGGGCTGTCTCCCTCTTAATGGAACCTTTTCTGAAATGAAAAAAATATATATCTCGATACATTCAGGGTATTCATTAGACATGACAACCTCCTCCACTCCCCCATCCTTCCCTCCCCCAGTCCTGCGAGTGCTGACCCTGGGCAGAAGAGCCCGTGCTCAGTGCTGGCAAGGAGGCATTTTGGAGGGGAGGAGGAATTGTTTTGTTTTAATAAAGAGATTGTATAAATTTACCAGAATGAACAAGTCCCCTCCTGGCCACATCTCCCTCCTTCCCTCCACTCCACAACTGCCACCGTTCCCTCTGTCTCCAGCACCCGATGCACCCTCCTCCTGCTCAGCCTCTGCCATGACCCGTGGCTGTCCCGTCTGTCCGTCTGCCGGGGCGGAGAGCTGACAGAGCCAACGCTGCGCCCCAGAGCAGGATTCCTCTTGCACACTTGAGTGCTGGAAGCCTTCTTGCCACCTCACACCTTCAAGGGCTTGGCCAACTCACGCTTTTGGGAAAACCTGGCTCTGCAGGCACAGGAATTTGACAGAATGGAGCATCGGTCCCCTCGGCTCTCTCAGGGGCTGTGAGTTTGCTGCCTGTTGCAGTGTTTTACTGTTAACTCAGGATCTGCTGCCCGTTGCCCAAAGGTGAGATGCTCTTGAAAAAAAGAAACACCGTCACAACTACAACATAAACTCTGCGCTGTGCGTTGCTTGTTCAGCCTCATTCCTTTTCTCACAGGCAAAGTTCTAAGCTGAAGATGCGCTGGTGTAAATCCTATGTGATTCTGCTGATGTATGAGAACTAGCATAAAGGCCTGATCCTTCCCTGGCCGGTGGATCCTGCCTAGATGCACAAACAGACCCAGATCCGGACTGAGAAGATGGAAAGAAATGCCAGAATGAGGCCTGATGACTACAGCTTAATAATCGTGAATTATCTGTTCATTATCCCAATAAATAGTGAAAAATCTCTTCCTCCTTTCCTCCTCTCATAAAGCTATATCTATAATTTTCCTCATTTTCCATCTGTGCTCCATCACATTTGCACTGAGTGATTATCCTGCTAAATTACATTATTTTTATTGAAAGGTGCTTTTGAGGGCTGGATACTGCTCACATCTTTTCCTTTTGTTATTGGTCTTTGCCATCAGATTGCTGAAGTATAAAATGTATAAACAAGACTCAGATATCTTTCCTTTGCAATCTCACTGGGTAAAAACCTTCTGCTATGGATTATGAAGGTTGTAGCACTTAATAATAACAGACGCAGCAGGGAGAGGGCAAGATTTTGGTATCCTTATGAATAATGAATGCTTGAGGATGTAGGTGCTATTCAAGGTCAGTTAAAATCTAGTTGAAACACTTAGAAGTTGCTGTTGCTTTGTGAGCAGAAGAGTTCCTGCCTTTTGGGGCAGGAACTGTCATATACAGTATGCTTATACAGAGCCTAGAAACAATATGGGTTGACCTAGTGGGTTGGATGTGCTAATGCAATGTTAAATAATACTGATCGTAATAGCAACCTGTAGGATTCATAAAAAGCGAGTAAATCTGCAGTGATGTATTTGTGCTGACACACTCTGAAGTATCATCTGGGAGAATCTGATCATCATCTCAGGGAAGCCAAGAACTCACTATTATTGGTTTTACAAGGACTACTGGTACATTGAAAAAAAAAAAAACCCAACTACCCAGGAAAATGGTGAAGATTTAAAAGTGCTAAATAAAAAAAAACATCCTCATCTACCACTTTGGGGAAACAGTGATGCATTTCAAAGGATTAGGGGAACTGAGGCTTTACCGTAACAGGACTATTTTGAGGGAGGAGTTATGGGTTGGACGCTGTCCCTTGCTGAGGATGGGCTTTGTGACTCCCTCAGCATAGCAGAAAAGCCAATCTATTCCTCTTCCTTCTCACCTTTGTGGCGCTCAGCAATTTTACCCAGTTTATACCAACAAAAGTCTATTTTAAAATGGGACTTCTCCACTTTTCTTTTACCATCGTGAGGTCATCACTTTCCAACAAGATGCTGTCAGAAAAGTTCCATTCCAACTGCGTAATCAAAGCTTTCATTGCAATGAACCCTCTCTTTCCAGCTGATGACAAGATGAGCAGAACTCTCACTTTTGATGGTAAATTCTGCTTACAGAATTGTGGTGGCCACAGCTGCAGGCAGCTACATCCCAGCATGTTTGATTCTCCTAAAAGGACCTCTCAGTTTTTAGTATTTGTTGCCAAGAAGAAACGAAAGATGAAGAGCAAGCTAAATTCTCTAAAATATGGTTTTGGACTACTAATTTAAGCAATTGTCCTTGCCCATGTAACACAAATATAGGCTAATAGTGGAACATGATGTTCAGAGCAGCTCCTACTGTTTCAGAGGGATGAGAAAATAAAATGCACAGAAGAAAAAAAAAATTTCTATTTTGGTATACTTAACACATACAGTTATCTATGTGTCCTATATATCATTTAACAAATTGCTTTGCAATTCTTACAGGGCGTGGTATAATGACTGATTTAAAATCACTGCATTGCTTAAACTGCATTGTTCTTCATCAAGTTGAGTCATTTTTATGTGAAGTGTCAAGCTCTCTAACAAATAACTGCTGCCAGACAAATCAAGTTCCTCATCTTAAAGCTACGGCTAAATAGTTTATAGCTTTAATCTGCTCACTGAGGTGTGCAGTCTATGACAGTAATTATAAATGCAAGGAGAAATTATAGCTGAATGCTTTAACTGCATTAGGAGCCATTTGATGAACAATCATGATTGCCTGCTCATTTTCAACAATAGAGGGCAAGTTAGTGTCAGTGCATTAGAGGATTTTCAGTTCTGCTCTGCTCTTTCTTCCATTTACCACAGAATGTCAGTTGTCTCCTATAAAGTAGAAAAAAAAGCACTGTAGAAGCTTTAAACTTGATGGTTAAAAAAAGACAAAGGAGGAAACAGAGAGAAAAACTGTTTATCATTATGACTCATTTTTTTTTTTTTTGTTTTGCAGCAGCCTTACTTTCAAATTAGTTCATCTCAGGTAGCTGCTTGTTTACTTATCAGGGTCTTTCGAAAAAGAAAGCTCCCCAATCGAGTTGGTAAATTTGACTTTATAGAGACTTATTCCTATAAAAAGTTGTAGATAAGACCACAAGAGCCTCGGTTACCGACTAGTTTATAGGCAATCTCACCACCTGACTTTAGAATGAGAAATACAATTCTGCCCTGTCTTTTTTTCTCAGGACAACATAAAAAATCTAATTTAGTTGAAAAAATGAGCAACTGTTCTTCAAAGGTATAAGTCAACATAGAAATTACTTCTAATTAAAGCCACGTTCCCTAATGTTCATGGGTTTTCTTTGAAGAATAGCAATAAAACCAGATTTGAAGCGGGTTAAATGAAAGATAATAGAGACGTCTGATTGTTGTATATTACGTACAATTTTACATTATATTACTAAACACATATTGGTTAAAAGAATTCAAGAAAACACCAAAGATGAATATAAAACAGATATGTATGTCTTTATATTTAAGATGAATTGATAGCAAATTTCTTAGAAACAGCTTTACAGAGGTCTTAAAAATAAATCCATATACATAACACATTTTTCTACATTACTAACCCGGATTATTCATTTATATTTTTAATGATAGTTAACATTTTTAAATACAACCTTGAAGAGTAAATTTCATTTAAATATAGAAAGTATTTTATGTATTTCTGTACTTTCGAGTACTCTTTCCAATGTTTTATTTCCATTTATTTCCGCATATTTTCTCTATTTTTATTTCTATTTCACTACAATATTGCCAAGAAGTAAATGCAGATGTATGTGCACGTTTTAAGATCCTCGGAATGCTTTATATTTCTTGTTTCTAAATACTGTGCTCTCCTCTATGTTATTATTCAAATGTATACTGAATCTTAAAAATAACATGGAAAGAATAAGTAAACTCTGAAAATCCCTGTTATTTGATTTAGTCTCCTTGCACATCTCAGGAAGAAATGATATGAATAAACTCTGGCCTCCACTCTTCTAACATAGTCAGAACTTCGGTAGGCTTACAGCTCCAAAACTGTAATAAAATCTTTACAATGCTATCCGAAATACCCCATCATTTCATACAATTTGTGCTATCATGCATACCAACTAAAATTATAGTTCCAGATAACAGTGCTATCACTCTGTCATTGCAATTTAAATATATTTTTTCAAAGGTAAGATACAACCTGCATCTTGATATAAATTAGAAATGGATGAGTATTAAGAGGACAGCAATTTCTCGGTACCCAAAGGCAGGAAGGACAGTACCTTATTTATGTACTTACATATCACCTCAATAATACCTGTGATGTTTCTGTGCAGGTCATTACAATGCAGAAACCACTATTTTTTTTTTCCCTTGAAGATTTTTCCCTTTGTATTTGTTCCCCAAATCCTCAGAAATAGTAACATGTTTATAAAGGTGGGTGTTCGGTTTGCCTCAGTAATAACATGGTGCTTTTAAGACCAAATCTGAAACATTTGTCATGCATTAAGCCATGAATGTGCCAAAATAACTGTTATATTAATATATTTGGCAGATAGCTTTTGTTTGATAGTATCCAAATTATTGGTTTGCTCTGATATCTCTTGTGTGAAAACTATGAATGTCAGAGTTTTAATAATCATTAGCTGGTGAGGAAGGAAGCAAGTATGGTATATTTGTCCTAATCAATCTCCTGTAGCTCTCTGATATTTTGTCAGGTATGTTGATTTTGAATGGTCAGATAAACAAGAAACATTTATTTCTTGAGCTCTAATGTTGGGTTAAAAAGGTCAAAATAGAAACTTAAGGGTATTAGCCCTATTTTGAAAACAAAACACCTTTTGAGTTAGACAGAATTTGCTAAAACATGCAGAAAGGATAAATCCAGTCAAATACAGACAGCACATCCAAGATGTATGCAAAACTTAAATCTTATCGCCCTTGAATACTGACGTTATACTCTATAGTAATAGCTTCTACTACCCATCCCAAAGTAACCCTTTGATTAGTGGTTTAAATTATTCAAAAGTAGCCTTTTTAATGGAGCTTAAGCGATGCATAGTCCTTGTGCAGGCTCTGTACACAGAAAGTGTTTCTTAAAGGTTCATGAATATTTGCAGCAAACAAACGTGAAATCTTCACACAAACGGGTATTCATCCTCAAAGTGCTTGCACCCTCAATTAGCCAGAGAACAGCCACAATAGCAGGTGGCGTAAGTGACAACTCACAACACATCTTTAATTTTGGTTGTCTGACGAATTCATTTTCCGAATGTTATTCGAGTAATGAACACGTTGGAGAAAACCTGAATCTGCACATGATTATTCTGTTAATAGCAGCAGAGCCTGAGTCTGCTGGAGAAATTGTCGGGAATGACTAACAGAGCCTTCCTGGAAATAAACTCGTTAGAACAAAAAACTTCTGTTTGGACTTTTAGTTGATGTTCTGCATATTTATTTAAATCAAGAATATTCAAGTTTGTGAATCAAGTAAAATTAAAAATGCAAAGATTGTGTATCATCTGAATATTACATTACATGTTATAAACATTGGTTGTGGCAGTACTTCGGTTGGTGTATCTTTCAGCGAAAAATAGCAACAGAAACATAGAAGTATCCTACTAACAGGTCTTTGAATTATTAAACTTGTAAAAAATCAAGCTGCTTTCTCAATAAAACATTAAACCCCCCCAGTTATATGAAAGCTCGCACTGACGTCAGTGATGTTTATGGATTGACTAGCGCTCCCAACAACATGAAACAAAACATAAACATCATAAGGATTAAAAGAGGAATGATGGAGAGACAGATTAAAACGATGCGACATAAAGGGCCATTCAGAATAGTAAGTGTTTAAGTGTAAAATATTAAAATATTTTACAAAATTGAATATCCAAATATCACCAAAAAAATAATAACATTTCTAGATACAAACTTTCCAGAGTTATTTGTGGATTCTTGAGGCTGGGTTTGAGATTATGAGAAAACTTGGAGTAATTAAGATTTTGCTAATTTGACATTTGAATCATCTTCTCTTCCTCCACCAAAACCAGATGTACTGGTGTGTTAGCACTGAAGGAGTTAATAAACTTTTGGTTTTCAGTGCTTTTTCTTCCTGCTTTTCCCATTCTCATTGCAAAGAGTAGCATTTAGTTGTTGCATTCCACATTGAAGTTCACAGGATATAAAATGATTAATTTTTAGAAACAAAAAAAGAGTGAGAAATGGGAAACGAGCTATTTTGAAAATATTAATAAGAAGCAACTTTTCTATATAGGGCAATGTGGTTATGTATTCACCAAGCTCTCTTCTCGAAAACATTATAAAATGGATATGTACAAAAAATTGGATAAATGAAGCAGGAGTACATTATGCATTTTATACTGTTTTCCTACATTTAAGAAAGCACGAATATCTTACGAAGCCTCTTTAAAATGATGACAATAAAACTCACTATAGAGCATGCATACCTTAAGAGTTATTCTTCATCCACTTCTGCTACAAATTGTGAATGGTGTTCTGGTGACTTGCTGTGTGTTTTGCTT
The DNA here is from genome assembly GCF_017976375.1 of Cuculus canorus. Taxonomy (NCBI): domain Eukaryota; kingdom Metazoa; phylum Chordata; class Aves; order Cuculiformes; family Cuculidae; genus Cuculus; species Cuculus canorus. The sequence continues at coordinate 14,805,186 of NC_071416.1, forward strand.
AGATGAAGTTTTACTGCATGTTTGCTTGCAAATGTCCGACAGCACAACTTACATTTGAACTTAGAGTCTGTGTCCTCTTCTCCAGCTATTGTTTCAGGAGATCTTTGAACTGAAACTCTGGAGATTTCTTGCTCTACCTTGGTTTGCTGCTCCACAGCCAGCTTGTTCATGTCTTTCATTTGGAAACCTAGATGAGATTCTAAGTGGCTAATGTAAGTAGATGGGGTTCGAAACTGAGACGCACAGTCGCTGCAATAGAAGACTGGATGGCCTTTGTCCATGTTTTTCAAAAACTTTGTTCCTCCAGTTTTCCTAAGTTGATACTTGACATTTGCCAACCAATGGCTGATGGTGGTCATTGACAGTCCAGTGAATTTTGAAATCTGCATGCGCTCTTGTGGTCCTAGATCTGATAATAAATATTTACCTTCAGACGTCTGGAAGAGGCTGGAAGCAAACTGAGCTTGCAAAATAAGAAGATGCTGAGGGTTCCAGTTTGACTGTCTGCCCTTCCTTTTGTGCAGAGTAGAGACTTCTGTTGAGACATCCTCAAAGCGTCGGACATCTATTTCCAATTTCATAGATGGGATCCTTGAAGATGCAGCAGGTTTTGGTGTAGTAGCTTTGGGAAGAACTTTGACCATGTCAGCGATGTCAGACAGAGCATGTTTTTGAGGTGGAGAAGTACAAGATTGTGCTTGAGCTGACTCAGCTTTCTTGCCTTTGGATTTGGTCAGGTCAATAGGCTGATCATTGTTTTCAAATAAATAGTGCCTGGACACACTTGCAGGCTTTGGTGGGGTTGGAGCAGGAGATAAAACTGGCTTCTCCATCATATTTAGATTAGGTTTGTGGAACATAGAAATTGTGCTAGAGCTAGGGCTCGAGTTGGATTGAGGCCGCAAAGGCTCAGTGGCTTTGCCCAAGTGATTATTCAGTACGGACTGCAGTGCACTAAGAGGGTTGACGCAAGGCAGTTCAGATGAATGGTTGGCAGCAGCACAACCATTACTAACAGAAGCTGCTGTTGGTTCCTTGAGGACTGCTTTTTCTTTTCCGCTGTCCTCTTTAATTTTGTCTTCTTCTTTCAAGGGACACGGTTCTGTCTTTTTTGGCTCCACAGAGGCTTCAGATTTGAGGAGAGGTTCTCTCTCACTCTGGCTGAGTGAGGCAGGCTCAGCTTGGATGCCCTCTTTAGCATAGTCCTTTTGTACCTCCTCCTTGTCATCAGCTTCTTTCTTCACTTGAGTGCACTGGGCCACACTTGCTGAGATAGGGACCAGAGGCATGACCTTCCACTTAGGAGCTATTGGCCTCAGTTTATTGGTGATTGTTGGCCTGATCTGCAGTACTTGGGAACCCACGGGCAAAGACGGTTTAGCTCCTTCTGAGAGCTGATAAGCTGCGTGGATGCTGGGATATGCACTCCAGCTGGGCGCTCCATTTTGAGCTTTATTGATGGCTGTTGTGACAGTGTTCTCCAAGGACTTTAAAATGTCCCCACCACCTTTTGAACCATCTTCTAAATCTTCTTCTCTGAGGTACTGGTATTTCATTGTGGGATCCAGTGGTTTCTGAAGAGCATCTTCATACTCTTCAGTTTTTACTGCTTTTTCCTCTTTGTTTGCATCATCAGCTTTATCTTTTTTACTTTCTTTTTTTAGTTCGGGGGTGGGAGCTATGCATTCTGCAGATGATTTATTGGTTGATTTTGAAACTGGGCTGTCATTACCTGGTGCTTCAGACAGGGATTGCATTTTTTCCACAGCTAAAGGATCCAGAACAAGCTGCTTTCCTTTCTTTGAAGCTGAACTTGTGACTTTCAAGAAATGGCCAGTGACCATCATGTGGGTTGTGAGCTGCTGCAAGGTGTCATGGGAACTTCCACATTCCATGCACTTCAAAATCTGGGATTTGCAGGCCTCGAACTGCCACGTGTAGCTGGCACCGTTCTGATAGCCATAGCGGTTGTTAGATGATAGCTGCAAGTTCGCATTCTTCTGAGGAGAAAAAGTATCTGAGAAAGATCCCGTCGTGGAATCAGGGGAACAAGGCCTGTTAACATCAAACACACGTTTCTTTGCTGGAGTGACGATTTTTGAAGAAATGGTTGGTACCGGCTCCCTCAAAGGCACTTTTTGGTAATGTTTTGTTTTTATCATATGAACACTCAGATCTTGAAGGGAATCAAAAGAGTCACCACAGAACATACATTTCAGAACTTTTTGTGCATCTTCCTTGTCCATGTCCTGGAAAGCTCTTTTTCGGGGCTTTGAGTAGCTGGTAGGTCTGTGCTTGTCCTTTTTATGGTTGTCATCTTGGTAGTGACCCGTCTCATTCATATGAACCGTTAGTTCTACCAACGTGTCATAGGCAGCGCTGCACTGCCGGCACCGAAACCGGCTGGCGCCCGTGAACACAGTTCCACACATTTTGCTGCTCTGCCTGTAGAGCTGGACTGAGCTGAACAGGTTGGGTTTTGAGACAGGTCTGGAAGGCAAATTCTGCTGTAAGCTTTTTGACAGTGCGTCTTGGTGCCAATCAAAATCAGCTTTGTTCCCTCCATTTCTGTTGTCACAACTCCTCTTTTCAGAGTTAGACAATTTGAAACCCAGCCCTAAGCCTGTCCAGTAAGAGTCTGACAGTATGTTGGCATAGACCGCTGTCATTTTATCCATGCAATTGTGTGCTTCATTCTGGGCTTTGGGATGGGCACTGGTTTTTGGGTCCTGTGGCTCTCTAGAGCAAATGCTTTTAATATCTGCAACATGGTCACTACCATCACTTAGTAGCGATTCGTTTTCTGCATCCTGGTTAGAAATATGACTGACAGGGGAATTCTGGTAGCTAAAGGCCCCTTTCTGATCAGGACCCACTTCATGTTCCTCATCTGTGCCAGTGTCGTTGCTGCCCTGGAGCTGAGCAGTTGAGTTGTTGTCGTCATCATCTTCTTCCTCCTCCTTTATGTCTTCCTCTTCCTTTAAATCCTCCTCTTGGACATAACCTGAAATGTAATGTCAATATATGAAATAATTTGTTAAAGGGGAATACTACAGTTTGAGCTTTCTAGTTTCACAATGTGTTTTCTCTGCAGGACTTTGTTTTAATCTACAACTTCACTGTCTGTTAATTCTGGAAGTGCAAAAAACCAAATGATGTCTCTTTTTGTGAAGGTTGCTGCATTTTATTGGCAGATGATCATAATTCTTTATAACTGCCAGAGACGCTGAGTTAATAATTTTCCTGTCATGGGAGTATAATTCTAACTGCCCTCTAATGGGACAGTTGGAAAATTCATATGTAAGAATTTAAAGTTTATACTAAAAGCTTCAATTCTATCAAATTGGTTTTAGCCTCAGTGAAAGAAAGGGTAGAATTGGCAAGGAACAGAAGAAAATAACTGCCATAATCTTTCTTGTTCATAGCATCATCTAGGTACAGTAAACTTTTGCCATTTGATCACCTAAAAATGCACTTTAGAACGTACACAAATAATTTGTATGTCACAACACAACATCTGAAAGTGCTAATAGGCATAAATGGAACTCCTTTGTTTATAAAAGTAACGTACTGCGTAGCATAAAAGCAAATCATGCTTCAGTAAAAACAAATACATAAATTTCAGGGCAAGAACCCTTGGAAGTTACAGAAAAGTATTAGGATGTGACAGAAGTAGACCAAAGTTAACTGGAAAACTGGAAAAGTAGAACGAATGCAGAAAGCTTTTCTTTGACAAATTAACTATTTGATTAAGAAGATGAACCTGATACTGCAACAGCTGTAAAGTTTAAAATTAATTAAGGAATTAAGTGAGTTGGTGCTTTTTTTTCTGGCCTTATATTAGCAGGAATCCTGCCTGAGTTACAGGAGATGACCTGGTTAAAAACAGGCTGAAGAATTAGAGAAAAGGATTTTTAAGGGTGAACTGGCTGCATTGCAGTCATTGGATAAACCCACAGTGACTGAAGACAGCCAGCAACTCACTCCCAGACCTTCACAAGAAGGGATGAAGCAGAACGGATGGTTCAGATACGTTTTCACAAAACCCCAGTGTAATTTTTTCAATAGTGACTGCAAAGCTGCTATGCACAATGCTAGAAGACACTGGAATAATTCACTGCTATCGACAACCACTCATCAAAACTAAATGGCGATTTCAGAAACACAGGGCTTTGCAGCAGATATGCTGATGCACTCTTCGATTTAGGTGCAAAGGCAGTGCTGCTAACTCCAGTGACTGCAGTCTCAGGGGTACTCTGTTGTGTTTCTTAAGTTTGGTGTCAGGTAAGTATGTAAACCATTAAAAATAACGAAGCAAATAGAAAATAAAACGCTAATACTTGTAATTATGAAGTAACCTTGAAAGCTCAGAAAGCACAAGGTAAATGACCCAAAATGTATTTGTTCAAAATCCAATTCCTTCCCATCTTCTGAGAAAAGACATTTTAAGGCTTTTTGAGAACCATGTTTTTTGAGAACCTGGTCCGTGTTGTTCCCAGGTATTCCTGCACAAATTATATTCTTCTAGAAAATCAAAAGGAATTGGCAGAAAAAGTAGAAACATTTTGATTACCATATGGACAAAGCTTTCCCCTATTTTTTCAGATGTTTCAGTTTTCCAATCTATTTGCATATGTATCTCAGCCCTTCCAGCACATGTTTACCATCAAACCAAAGAGATGGACCAGAACTAGAGGAACTGTTTCCTGGATGAAATTGCATTCTAAGAAGAGGGAAATGAATTCTCTGTCTGTGGCTCAGCTAAGAAACCCATGTGAGTCGTCTTTCCTACACCCTTCCCAGGGTCTCCGGACTTGCACAGATCTCACCAGCTTAGAGCTGGGCTTAGCTTACTCCAGGGGTAACACCGGGCAGCTTCGCAACCAGCAGCAAAGATTACAGCAGTGACATCATTTTATGATAAAATAATAATCGCACAGTAGTAGGAAGACCGTGCTCTTCAGCGGATGCTTTCAGCAAAGAAGCTAGATATTAAATATGAAGCGTTACATATTAAAAAATAAACCTTCTAGTATTGTCTTGGGGTACAGCAAATATTAGTAGCCCCATTTACAGACAGCAAATTGAGGCAGGCAGCAATGACAACACTAAGAACAAAATATTGTTTTCTCCTTCCTAGACTTCTTCCCTAATAAACAGATAATGCTTTCCATGTAGTCCTCTCTGAGCTCATATGCTTTTCAGAGAGATGAGGAGAATGGAAGGACATGGAGGCGGCAAAAGCTCCTACACGTCAGGAGTAGTAACCTTGTTAAACAAGCAGCACGAACTGATGAGCAGGACTGACATGGTTCTCGCGGTGTTAGAGATACTGTACAGCGTAGGTAGCAACGCTGGCCCCTTGCCAGCAGGTTTCACCGCGCCGAGTGTATTACACTGAGCAAAACAAAAATAAGGAGGGAATCCAATGAAGGATTCAGACAAAACAGACAACAAATAGTATTCACACAGTTTTGGGTCGGTGCAAATTTGATTCTCCATTTCAGCACCAGTTCTTTGAATACTATTAACCCATTTTTCACCAGAAGGCAATTTTTTTCCTTTGGAAGATACATACAGTAGTTTCTTCCTCACAATATCCTTTGTCCTTCTAAAAGGATTTACTAGTGGAAGTACCAGACAGCTGCACATCCCCCACAATACAGATAAAATTTTCTGCTTAATTAGGCATTGACATGTTTACTATAACCTTTACAGAAGAGTAACTTGTGCTGAGAAATCCTCATTTTTTCTGCCTGTATAAGATAACAGACACAATCTTATGCAAGTGCTAAAAGTAACTTATTATAAAGCACTATCAAAATTTCACCAAACTATCAGTCAGGTACGTTTTAATGGTTAAGCGTACTGGGAAGCTTTGAAACCACATTTCAGTATCCTACTTGCAAAACCATTTCTATTTGTTTTAAATTATTTCAATTTTGTGGGCAGTTTAAGAGCAGTGTAGACCTCCTGTGTGCAGACAACCTAGAGTAAAAGAAATGCGTGTGTCCTTCCAACAGCGCTTTTTACGAAGATTTCATTGGACATGAAGTTTGATATGAACTGATGTAGCTATTTAACAGAAATAACATTAATTTAAGTGGACTTTGCATTATTTATTTTGTAAGTAAAGGGTGTCTTAAACCTGCACACCCACACGCTTTAAATGCAGTGTCTGTAATAAGTAGCATAAATTTGTCATAGTGATGTCCATATAATAAATTGTTGAGTGACCTGTCCTCTCCCCACTGGTTCTCCCCCAGGCTTATTCTGAGATTCCAGAGCTCTGAGATGCTCATATATAGCTGTCTTACAGGAAAAAAAATAAATAAAGGGATTCAAAGTCAGTAAACGGATGACTGTTTCCTCCTTTTCCCAGATGATGATTTTCCCACCAAAATTAAACAGGCCAAGCAGAGATCTAAGATGTGCAATGTGCAGTCCTGAAGAAGTGGGGGACTGAAATGTCACTATCTTTAACACTGGACAAAACTCAGGAGTTTCAGAGAATTGAACTGAAGCAATTTCTGGCTTCCTAAATGGAAATACAGTATTTGGTTTTGGTGCTGATTTATCTCAAGATAGTGTATCTCAAAATCATGACATCAGTAAAGATAATATTATCATATGGATAATAACAATAAACACAATTCTAAAGCACTTTAACTTAGAAAAAATTTCCCTCTGTGTCTTCGTGATTGGATTCAAGATAACTTAAGAAACCTGCTACTCTAGGACAAAGGCTGCAAGAAACAGCTCATTCTTTATTCTTCAGAAGATGACATTTCCTTAGATATTTCTAGCATATTCTAAAGAGTAATTAAAAGAAACCAGGTCCAGTTAAAACACCTGCAAAAACTCTTCTTTGAGCTTACTGGTCTAAAACCATCCACATTCACTTTGAAGCCTTGTTCCTACTAGGCAGACAGAACCAAGCCAAGCTCCCAGTGATGCTCAATCCAGTATTGACATTCAGGTCCTCATACCCCTGACTAATCTGTAATTTGCACCACATTATACATCACTTCTGACCTTGAATTGTAGAGTGTGAATACATCTTTTTTTTTTTTAAAGTGTTCATTCTGACTTTAAACTTTTCCACCAGTGGATGCTATTTTCACCCAAATTTGCTCTTTTTCCACATAGAGAAACATTTCTTTAATATATATACATATTTCTTTCCAAGACTGGAAAATTTATTTTCTGCCAAGAAAAGGGACGGTGAATCATTGTCCAGGACAACACTACTAATCCATGTAAAATACATGCACCATCTGCACTCCTTCATATATATATTCCAATTTTACTTGAAATAACATCATTAGTAGAGCAATCTTGCAGTGCTATAAGGTGATCTTATTTCCTTCTTGTCTGGCTTCAGCTCAAACATCTTTTTGTGTTTGGCAGAAGCTGTTCCTTTCTCTGAAATATTTCATGCAGATAATGGATAATGACCAGTTCTCATTCCTTTTTCTCAAAAATGTCTAACCACATTAGGTACGCAAAGACAAATCTTAACCTGGCTCTTTGTAGAAGTTCATAGCTATAGATTCATCCCAGTTTGAAAATCAACTGAAGACATGAATTGGCAACTGAGGAAAGAAAATCCCTACTCTGCTGTGTAACTCTGATATGAAAGACATTTCGGAATTTAAGAAGTCTAAAACGAATCCAGCGCTCTGGAAATGGAGTTTCATGGAAAGAACTCTCAGAGAATCTCTCAGAGATTTGTAATACACGGGTGAAATATATAATATCAAAGCTTTTTAAACTATGTTAACAATTTCTGTAGCAGAGAGATATCCTTCTGTCAAGTTCTGCAAGAAGGAAATAAAACACAGGGAAAGGTTACCATTCTCATCACAGAGGGAGCAGAGAGCATCTGGCTCTAAATTGTGGGTGCAGAACATGAAAAAGCATCTCTCTCATCTGGTCTAAATGTCCTGGAACTGTGAGGTTTATTCCTAAAGCTATGTGCATCCTGATGAAGGTTTTAGAAAACCTTCAAAACCTCTTAGAAAGCTGAATATGCTCAACTGCCTCTTTTCTGGGAGGCCAGTTAATTATTTTGGATAATGGGAAGGTATATTTACCTTTTGCTCTTATTAGTATTTCTCATCACACTCAATTTTGCAGTGGCTCAGTAAGGCAGATTCAATCATCACCCTAGTGGTGTAATTTTGTGTTCTAAACCAACTTGCCACCTCAAAGGACAGATTTTTCCTAGTATTCCTTTGCTTTTTTTCTACATCTTTCTTTTTTCAAACAGTTACAGCAGCTGATACAACTGTATGAATTCCTGCCTATTCCAGAGTAGGGAAACATCCACTACCATCCACTGCTGGAGGACAGAAGCAACCTCTGCGGTGCAGAGCCTGCAAACCACTGCAGCTCAGGAGCAAGGAAACTTGGAGTGGCTTCTGCCATAACTGAATTTTAACACACAAAAGCAATTCCATCGAGCCATAACCGTTATTTATATATGATGCTGAAATGAAGCAATTTTGGGCTTTCATTTTGTTGTACTCTAATTAGAGCTGTATTATAAAAGTTTTCTATTAAATGTCCAATTTCCTACTGGTTAAGGAGGCAAAATACCCTCTAGTTTCAGTGGGGCTTTTAGCAGCACAAAAGAGAACAGATTATGTCTTTCGTACATTACATCCTACACAGTTATGACTCAAATGAAAACAATCAGTGGCTGGAAGCATATGTGCAGGGAACCGGCTTGTGAGCGACCCATAAACTCTAAGCAAAACCAATAATAAAACAGGAAAAAAACACAAACAAAAGGAAGATTGAAAAAAAGAGAGGTGCGCTGATCCGCTCAGCTGAGCCGAGTCCACAGCAGGGACAGAATTATTATAGAGCTTTTCTTTGAATAAATTTATTTAAGGTCGATGTTGCTTTCATAATCAGTTATTGCACTGCCAGAAAAAAATAAGAAAAGCAACTTCAGTCGGATTTGTCTTGGTCTGGATTCAGTCAGTTTGAATTTGGATAGCCAGGTGCTGCCTGTTGCAGAAATGAATTTAACCATGTTCAGAGCCAACAGTTCAAGTTCTTTACATGAGGGCTTATGGTGTAAGTGAATAATTTGCCTTTGGTTAAGAACATTTCTGTTTGCTATTTTCTACAAAGCCCTGGAAATTACAATTCCATTGTTTCAACCAGCTGAAGGTGTTTGATTTTCTCCAGATTGTATTTTCAACAAATACGCTTCTAAGCTATGAGTCATTGCATTATTTGAAAGCAAAGAACTCCACCTTCACAGCCCTTTGCTGCACACGAGCAGCAAACCCTCGCCTCTGCACCATCCATCCCGTCTACCTGTCCCTCGGACCCAAGGCTTTATCCTGTCCTTGGTGGGCAACCTTTTAGACACAGGTAGCACTAGGCAGTCATCACATCCCCACAACATCAATACGACTGGCTTTTAATTGCTAGCAAAGACACAAAAGGGTGCTTTCCAAATTGCAGTTCGGTCCTGAACAACTAAAGGAACACCGTAGCAGCAACTATGTTTTCCTTGTGAGTAATTTTAATTGCATCAGCGTAAATAAGTTTACTGTTGAAAAAGTAAGTCTGAAACTTTTGCCTCTCTTTGTCTTTCTCGTGTTTTCACTTGTCCTTTTATTGTTGTGGGAAACAGCAGAGTGGCTTTGTAAATTTATAGATTACCTCACTTAAAACCCAAGTTTCAAGTTGTGTTTTCCTTCTTTCATTATCATAGGTTCCCCTAAATACCAATCTAAATTTCTATAAATGGCATGAGCTAACAATCAGAATCACAAGAAAAATATATATCTATATAAATTGAAATTGTAATGAGTCTTACCAGTGTATTGCTAGCACTTTGGTTCATTTGATATGAACTTTGTTTTTTTAAAGTACCACATGGTAAGGCTTTGAAACTTCAGTTTGTAAAAAAAACTGTAACAGCCTTACAGCCTTTGAAGTCACTACTGATATAACTCTGAACAGATCCATTCAAGTTCAACTAACATCAGACAAATGTTTAGTGTATCAGAGGAAGCCACAAAAGCAAGGATTTCATCAATATTTCACAACAGCCTCAGGGAAACTGTAGATTGCAATGCTGTAGGGCAGCTAATGGAATTACACACAAGGGTTTTGTACATTTAAAATAAGCAGCTACTAAAAAAATTACCCTTCAGTTTGATAGAAACTGTATAAAACTGCAGATGGGAAACAATTAAATAGCTACCAACATTTATTCATGTCAGCCTGATAGGTCATTTAATAACAGGTATTTCTTTCCTTCTTTCTTTTTTTTTTTTTCCTGGTAGAGCAATAATAAAGATTAACATTTATGAAAAGTAGCATAAAATATAGTACAGTCAAATGAATAATTAAAGATGCTTCTGAAGAATTTGTTTGCTATTGTATGGCCATGAAGACCGCTCTCCAGTAATGAAGTACATTTATATTAAATACAATTATAAATAGAAAGAAGATGAGGATTATGCTTATGGACACTTGCATTTTACCCTAAAAAATAATTTTCTGACTCATTTCTATTGAGTTCATGGCTGAACTCACGGACAGCGTATCTTCACAACACATTCCCGTTGAAAAGAGTTGGGCCCTGGCTTTCAGTGTACGTGGGGTACACTCAAAGCTGGACATATTAGATGTAATAAACCAGTGAAAGTAAACACTTTCCCTGAAAGGCTCTTGATCAGAGTGAAGAATTCTGCGTATGAAAGCACAATGTTTATGCTAAAAATAGATACATATAATCATATTCTTTTCATTACCACGTTCAATGTGTTAAAGTCTTGAAGTACTAGCCCTTCACACAGTTTTCTTTGAGTGTTTAGGTATGGTCTGCGACTGTGGGAAATTACTATTTCCATTAACAACTGATGCTTGTTCAGTGCATCGAATAATACAATGTGAGAGACAAATTATTTGATTATTATTTTTAAAAGGCTGCTTATTTCTTGGCCTCTCCAATTCAAAATAGATCAGCCTGGCTAAATACAGAGGAGTACAGAGCACCACGCAGAAGAGTTTAAGCCCCAATTCAATAAAAATCATAAACATGTCAACTTTGTCCCATTTTAGGTTAAGAGTAGATGGGCCTATGTGCCATAAAGAGAGACCGTGGCATAACGATGCTTCACAACCACAATTACTTAATTGCTTAATAATCAGGTATTAATATGTAAACAATAGCAGCCTGATTTCGGTAATGTGGCTCAGGATTAAATGAGTCAGTCTTGATAGAAAATCTTCCAGAGTAAGGAGCTAAGAGACAGGCTCAACTGTCATAACTCCAGCATCTGCCACTGACTGCTGAGGTGGCCTCTTGCAAGTCACACAGGGTCAGTTCAAAGCTCAGATGTTTTTACGGACGACCTCCATGAACAGTCGCTCTCTCTTTGAAATTCCAGCCTTGCTGTTTAACTGCCAAACGCTGTTTCTTGTACACACACTCTGCAGAGCAGACTGGGAAGTGCATCATACTTACCTGGTGAACTGAAAATCTAGAGCTACTCGAGTACTCAACTTCACAATCCAGTGATGGGTAGAGAAGAGTACACTTTTCACATGTATTTTGTTAAAGCAAATTAATTTTGTTAAAGAATTCATGCACAGTTGAAGATGCTGCATCAAATGCAAGTTCCTTGCAGTAACTTGTTGACTAGGGACTAGTGTTATAGTTTATTTTTAAATACATTAATATGGCTTTAAAAGTACACTATTATTATAACACTTGCTTAAAGAGCAGTGGACCTTTTCATTTCCCCTTTGGATACACAGCTATATTGCAGCTCCAGTGAGATCCAATCTAAGCCATACTTGCCAGTAATGTTCATAAACCTATGCTACTCACAGCTGGTAAAACCACAGCCACAACATCATCTGTCTCTTAACACCTCTTTAGATAAGGTACACAAGTAGAAAGTGGGAGTATAATGAAATATACCTTCCTCACCATCTTCCTTTGTTTTAATCTTGTGTTCCAGCAATAAAAAAACAGCAAATAATCTTGAAGTACGAATTTTCACTTGCTGGGATTTCAGTGTAAAAGAGCACTAGTGAAGAATCCATAGATCATCAAGTGTTTTATTTCCATCTTTATTTTCCCTTCAGGAATATACTGTTGCAAATGTTGGTCCAAATGAATAGTTCGTTTCTTTTGTGACAAATATTATGGCCCACAAATGTTGACTTTTGACCATTAGACATCCCTGCACTTATAGCCACATAACCATCAAAGCACTAAGCCAGCATGAAGGTCATTACCCCAGCCAGCATCTTACTTCGACCAACTTCTCAGATATGTAAGCAATAAGCGGTTGCAAGAGATTGATATGATACTTTGTGAGTAATTTGGATGAACTATAGCACTAACCCAGTAAAGTATTATAATTTTAAATGTGTCCAGAAAATAATTGAAATTCTGGTTTAGCTTCATCGTAATGCAGAGTGCCGGGTATATTTAACAGCTGACTAGTTTAGCATGAATATTGCTTTACAAATGAGGTCATATTGTTTTTAAGAAACAATATTGCTATCAAACATGTTTAGGAGGAAAAGCAAGAGATTATGAGTACACTTTTAACCTTTCTGTCTCTTTCTATATCTGTTTACTATGGTGATTTAGGTGCTCAGTGTTGTTTGAAGGCAAACATAGAAGGTTCTGGCATTTAAAAGAGATCCAGTAATGAGCAACTGGCAGTCAGATTCTTTCTTATTATTACTCTGTCACAAAATCTCTGTTCTACATCACTCCATCTTTGCAACACCAGTCAGAGATGAAAAAGGTCAAAACATCTCCTTCAAACACACAGTCTGTACACGCACAACACCATTCCTCAGTCACAGACAACAGCCAAAATTCAGTCCATGCTGTGGAAAAGGACAGAGGCCACAGGTAACGAAGTTTCATTAGAGAGAAGGCTTTCCTCCTGCTGACACTGACACAACCCAGGTCAGAGTGCCATCACCTACTAATTCTAGTCCACAGGTTTCTTTTTTATCCCTTACTCTGTTGTCAGAATGAGGGATACCTAAACAAGCCACCCAAAAGAGGACTTAATATATACATTACATATGCATCCCTCTACATAATGTTTGGCCATTTCTCTACCCAAGGAAACAGAGTGCCTCATGGCACTTCCCACATCTCAGTGCAGCCAACAGCGAGAAGGCTGCAGAAAGAAGCAACCTGCGAGCCTTTGAAATCTGTTCCAAACATAGAAATATCTTCTTTTAATGTCCTGCCTGAAAAGTTCCCCCCACAAGAGGCAGGACCAACTGATGCTGGCTTGGGTAGCAGGAACTTGCAATCATTTTTACCTGAAGTTTTGGGGGAATCACATTTTATCACTCTCTTATCAGATCATGCAAATATACTGCATCTTTTTTTATCAACACTTTAATTTTGTTAATGTAGAGCCCCAAAACCAATACTGCCTCACAAAAATCTTTTACCAACATGGACAAAAGTCTTCCTGTCTAAAACAGCTCCAGGTTTTGATACCCTCTGGTGCTTTCCTTCCTTTTCCAGAAAATCTGGGGTGCTACCCTACTGTTTCCTTGCAGATACGAAAGCCTATTTATAGTAAGAATACCAATAATTATCAGTAGTACAATTAGTACTGTTGGTTCTATTCTGCAAGAAACTTGTGCAAAACAAATCAATCCATGTCAAAAGGAAAAAGCTTCCAGCTGATATGGAAAATAAATATAGTTTCCAAGTATCCATCAAGTTTATTAAAATAATGGAAATTTCAAAGGGAAAAAAAAAAAAGAAAAATGATTGAAACACAAATATTAAGCTGTGTTCTTTTAAATCGTGTCTCTAATGACCCAAGGAAGGACTTAGATCCAGGGCCAGTACACAGATAATTTACAGATCATAATCACCACAGTCTCAGTATTGCATTCCTGCTCTGTCCTAAGTGATAACTGAAATTTATCATATGGGACAAAGCATAAAAAACCCAGGCAGCAACAACAGAAGGCTGCAGCTGCACAGGATCAGCTTTTCCTGATTCTCAGCAAGAAATAACAACTATGAGTTATGGTAAAAAAATTCAATAATCAGAAAGGTCACTTACTGACAGAAAGGACTTCTTCAGCACAGGTATCACGGTGTAACCACTGCTGAAGTGAGGGACCTCACTAGGTACAAAAAAGCCATATATTATATCCATCATAACTGCATTTAAGGCCTACAGGAATTCACAAAGCAGTCTAGTGGATCAAAAATCCAGACACCAAAATCCTGAAAGAGCTGAAAGAGTGGATTAACCGTCTCTACTATCCAACTCTGTAACAGAATAAAAAAACTTTTTAAACTTCCTTGCATTTTTTTTCCGGGGCCTCACTCAGACTTAGAAGGGAAAAACAACAGAGGGCATTTGACCTCTATCCTATTACTCATGATACTGACTTTCTGAAAAATGAATTGTTGCTGCCGGCCAACCCAAATCTAAAAAAATAAAAACCACTGGATAAAAAAACCAGCATTTAAAATGTTTAAAGAATTAAAATATATTTATTGCTCTTTCTAGCAATCACTAAGTGCAAACAAGAGCTTGGAAAAAAACCATCCAGGGAATTCTGAAGTGTGGTTACACACAACGATCGAAACGTCTCCATTTTTTGTTTTAATTCCTACCTCTTCCATTTCACCGCTTCCCAGGCATGAGCATGCAATTGGGACACCACATTTCGAGCTCTGCAGCGGAGTAAATGTACTTGGGATGTTTATTAAGGCATCATTATATGTCTGTGTGGCATCATTTATTTTCTGTGGAAGAGACCATGCCAGGTCAAGATCAACAGTTTGAGCAGACAATTCATCAGGTGGGAGCAGGTGGCAGGGGTGGTATAAGAAATCGCTCAAAAAGAAGTACAAAACTGAAATGGATGGAAGGGTAAAAGTAATAGGAAAGTGATCAGTGAAACTGCAAACAACAGGAGATAAATCAAACCAAACAAGTGCAGAACAGATTTCAGACCATGAGGGTTTCCTTAAACACGAACAGGGCTTTAGCCTCTATGACAACAGGTGAATCCATGTATAGTGTTTTTCCTTGAAATTCTATGGAGAATCAGGAGGATGAACAGAGTAGGATTATTATCAGGGCACTCAGAAAGAATTGGTAAGGTAAACCAGGCTACTTTCTTAAAAGTTGTGGTGGGAATTGATGCAGAGAGCATTTAGATAATGAAGCATTGCAGGGCATTTTGCATATTACGTGTACATCCACATTCAACCTGTGTTTATATTGCGAGAGTGTGTTATAGGACCTCCACTTATATTTCAACTAAGAACCCTAAAGCAATGACTGAAATCCTATAGAAATAGAGTGGTAAGCGCATAATGATAGAAAAATGGAGAAATGTTGAACAAGACATTTTTAATAAATGGAATGACTCACACATTAACTTGACTGCTGAAACTCCAAAAAAATTATTGAGGATCGGATACCAGCAAAATCTGTCTGTGATCAATAATCCAATTATTCATGATGACTTGTGCAGCTTATCAAACACAGAGTTTGGACTAAATACTGATACTATAAAGAAAAATTTCCAGAAAAAAAAATACTGTATCACTGGGAGTTGCATAAGCTCAGCTCAGTAGAGCTTTTTTTGACAACACATGAGGATACACTGGCTGTGGATGCAGTCCTACTTGATTTGCTAAGTAGAGAAAGTCCTTTGAGATATTATGGGTAAAGTTGATTTGGAGCTGTAAAATTGAAGTATTTATTACAGACCAGAGGCCAACAACACTTCATTATAGACTGTCTAAATACTTTCAGTTTACCCACTAGGTTCAAATCCAAACGATACTTCCCTTTTAAAGCATTTCTGGCTGATTATCTTTCTCTTTCTACCAGCAATAACGCCTAAAAAAAAAAAAATCAATTTAATGAGTTTATCAATTGATGCTAGAATTTAAGTGAAGGCAAGGCATGTCACAGGTCTAGCTAGTACCTGAACAAGATTTGTCTTGATTGGCTACCAATATGTCTTCTCTACATGGACTAATTACCATATGTATCCACCAATGCACAGCTGGAAGTTGACTACTGTGTATTTGAATTTTTGTTATTTTTCAACACGTATCACAATGCCAGTTCATCTCCTCCACTGCAGTCGGTTCTCCTATACTGATTAGAAATCTGTTGCACAAACAATGAGATAAAACCATGTTTAAAATAAGAAGATTTAGAAAGACGTAATCTGCTTTTAACTCATTATTTAAGAATTCACTATGTTTTAATATTGTTTCCCTTACAAACAAGAGTCTTTAAACACTCACTGGAAGAAGAATCAGAAAAATTCGCTGTCTTTGCTACTGCCTCAGAAAAATCCTATTTGAGACAAGCTAGATCTCTTGGCGACTCACTCACTTAATGTCTCTGGTCCATAAGCATGTACTTTTCCATGTACAATATGCTAAGTTTCTTACTCGTGTAATTCTTTTGAAGCAAACGGATTTAGGCAGAGGACGAACTGACTTAATGGTTTATGTTTTTTAGCTCTCTGTACAGGACCTCTTCTTGTTGCTAGTGTTCATTCTTTCTGTCCGGTGTGTGTATGTATGCACATATGTACATATATTCAATTTTCGATGGCAATAGAAGAGGAAGCAGGAAGTGTCTACATCCTAAACTCTCAACAATCTATCAAAAATAGCAGACATTTAGAAAAAAAAATCCTTCGTGTAGCTGTTCTTCAAAAGCCTCATCCCCTGGAAAACCGCACACCTGCGCTCACTGGCGGCATTCTGTATGACCTGACCATTCTGTCAGAAGATCCCTTCTTCCGTTTCATTTTGCCAACTCTGTGTATTTGTTAGCAGGGGCTCTGAAGCAGGGTGCTGAGGCCAACCAATCCTATGGAAATGCAATCTAATTCCAGCAAAGAATTTTTTGGGGACCAATTCCATTTTATGGAAAGCAAAATATTGCTTATGACTTTGGAAATTAAACAGTGTATTTTCACTTCACCCCCTTCATTATCATTAATCTAAAAAGAAGGATGAGATCATTTTCCGTGTTATTTCCCCATTTGTTTGTCCTCATGTGATTGAGAGGCAACGTCTTGAATGAAATTCATCTTCCTCCCTAGTTCTTTCCCAACACAGTTTAGTCTCCCCAACCAGTATCAAAGTGCCACAAAATGGTTTCACCACTACCTGTTCTTCGTTCCTTTATGAGCAGCCACATTTTTTGCTTTTTTTTTCCCTTGACACTGGCAAAAATGCTGGTGTTAGAAGCAGCAGGCAATTAAAGGTCAAAAATTCAAGTCTTTTTCTGTTCCACCCTGTATAAATCTATTGCTGTCAGAGAGAAGCAATCATGCCTGCAAATGCACTTTACGGGGCTGAGAAGATCTGTTTCTCAACTTAAACTATGTAACATTTAAATATCAAAAACTTTGTTTTCTAATGAGGGAAGTATTGAGGGGGGAGAAATGAATTATATGCTTGATGTATACTGAAGGCTGGGAAAATTAAGGCCATTTCCCATGGTGAGAATGCAGTGATTTCAGTTTGTGAGAGTAAATTAAACCTTTGGGAGAATTTGTCTTCCATTAAATTGAACAGCTAAACAGGCACAGAAGATTTTAATGTCACCACCAACAAACCCCAAAGGTTACAGAAAGAAAAAGAAACACTGTTTTCTTGTTTGGAAGTTCTCTGTCTCTCTACCTAGGAAAAACGCAAACTGTAAATGTATGTTGAAACACAAAGACTCTTAAAGATCATAATTCCATTCCTATACCATATGCTATTAATGTCTGTCAACACTGTTTAGCCAGCAACTGCTGACAGAACCATATTTGCTATCTAAATACATCATAAATAAATCAGTAATGAACTGCTTTAGTAAACCTTCTGCACTGATTGGAAATACAGATCGAGTAAACAAACTCTGGGGATAGCATTTTGCAGCTAGAAGTATATACAACTGTTTAATGTCAGTGACAAAGTCACTCACACCTCTCTTTCTGGCAACACACGAGGCGGGTGAAAGAAAATCATAAGGATGGCAAAAGTGTTTAATCAATTGTAGCAAATGTACCTGTCGGCATTCATCATATTACCTCTCCTTTTTTTTTTTTTACCTTTTTCAAATCTCAGAAAAGTGACTTTCAGCAGGTAGAGCTATAAAATAAACTGGTGACAAAACCAAAACCCTCGTCTCAGTCATGGTCTCATGACTAGGCAGATGGTCATCAAAACTCAGCTGAGGTTCATGAGCTTTCCAAGTTAGACTTGTAATGAGCAAGCACAGGCTCTGCTGACTTCTTGGCAAACAGAAGAGCAGAGTTTGTCCTAAAAGTGAATCCTTTTGAGGCAACGGCGTCCGCTCAGTAGGAAAAAAACAGTAACTAGGACTGAGTCTCAAAGCCTATTCCTGACTCTGCTGCAGGTTAACAAATAGTTTTGCACTGCAGAATTTCTGTGTGCTTTTGGAGGTAAAAATGGATTTACACTGATGCCAAAATTTGACTTTGAGATATGAAATACACTGACATTGAAAACTTCAAGTACTTTGTGAATGTGGAAGACAAAAAATGGCAGGAGACATTTATTTGTTCAAACAAACCTACCACATGTCTGGACAAAAGGCAATTGTCTGGTGAAGAGAAGCTGTAACTAGAATTTATCTTGTGAGGTGGGATATTGAGAGAGGAATTAGTAGTAATGCTGACAACTACACATTACTTGCACGGTAAATTTGTAACTGAATAAATATTTTTAGTCTTACCCACTCTTTTTGATGCAGGTCAATCCACCTTATGAAGCATGGCTGAAAGAACTGAGTTTGTTCAGCCTTGAGAGGAGAAGGCTTAGGGGAGACCTTATTACCACGTACCAGTACATAAAGTGTATCTACCAAGAGGATGAAGACTCCCTTTTTATAAGGAGCCACATAGAAAAGACAAGGGGTTATGGTTAGAAGTTGCTCCTGGGGAGATTCCAATTGGATTCCAGAAGAAAACTTTTCACCATGAGAACAGTTAAAGATTAGAATAATCTCCCCAGGGATGTGGTAGCTTCTTCTACACTGGATACTTTCAAGGCTCAGCTTGACAGGGTGCTCATTTAAACTATATATGACCTAAAAAGGTCGGACCAGATAATCCTTGAGGTCCCTTCCAACCTGCATTCTATGACTCTGTGATTCAGGCTTTTTGAAAGTTACTTTCTGACAGCTTTCTGGTAATTAGACACCACAGCTTCATATCAGAAGAACAGTCTTAATTAAGACTGCAGAGAGATGCTAAAGTTATGATTTCCTCTATGTGATATTTTAGTAGCAGAAATTCTTAGAGATCCCCATGGGATGAGATTTTAGTCCAGAATAAAACACGTGTTAACTTATCATGATGCTTGCAATGAACTATATTTAAAAAAAGTGAATCTATCTCCTCGATGGACGATTAAAAGTTTCTCTTAGTCCCAATTAAAAATCTTATCCTTTGTTGCCCCGAAGTTACTTTCAGTTCACAACTTGAGCACTCTGTAAGATGCAGAAAAAGACCTGTTTACAAATTCAGATCGTTGCCAAGGCTCACAAGGCAGTGGCAGGTGTTATTCTTTATAGCAGGAATTAGCTCTGTACACAGAGGGCTAACGCGGGGAACGGGGAAGGCTGCAGTTTGCTATGCCCCAATAGAGGGGCACTCTGTCTGCCCTCAGCACAATAAAACAGGATCCATCATCCTCAACGCACACCCGCCTTTGGAGCTCTGCATTTCTCATTCACCTGGAGTGAGGTGAGCAGATGCCAAATACGGAAATGGAAAATGAAAGGAGCCTGGGTTAAAAAGAGCATGGGTCTGTGAGGGAAGAAGAGTAGGCTTTTATCTTCCAATAAATCAAGATATGAATTTAAATTATGAGCACCTTAAGAAGACTGAGGTTCATGCAAAAGAATACAGTGCAAGACGAGGTTCCCTCTGGTGTCATTTGTTTTTGTGACAAGCTACAAAGATTGCTAGAACAGAAGAAGTCCCAAGCTCCTAAATACCATCTCAAGTTGAGTTCATGTAAAAAAGTCGAGAAGCGGCACCGTCTGGATGATAAACACTCGTATTTTACAAACTTTCGGTTTATTTATTGATATATCTTTTTCTAACTATATTTGTTGTTTGCATCAGCTTGCCTAAGCAAAACAGACCCATACATAATTCAGGGATAAAATTGCCATCAAGTCACTGCAGAATCTAAACAAATAGACCCCAAACATATATTTTTCATTAAGAACCCTCCATTGCCAAGTTCCGACACTTTGAACCAAAAAAAATAATTAAATAAAATAGCAAGATGAAAAAGAAAGACACCTCATTATTTAATGCCAGTCTCCCTGGCTTTGTGCTCGGAGTAGGTGGAGGCATTGTCTAAAAAGTTAGTGCTTAATGTGACCTGGGAGCATCGGCCCAGGCTGGCAGGGGAGAACACGGAGAAGCAATCAGCTGCTTGGCCAAAGCTGTCACCAGTCCTCAAGCCTGCGAGACAAGGCTAAGTGTGGAAGCTCCCATGCCACTTACACATTTCATTTTTTCCTGTCTTCCTGTCCAAAAAAATGAAGAAAGGGGAAAAAAAAAAATAAGAGGAAGAGTGGACTGGGCAAAAGGAGAGAGAATAAAAAGAACTGTTAATTTACAAAGCTGAAAATAGCAGCTGCTAATGGGCTTTTGCACCCCTCCTTTAGTCACTGCAAGGTCACCATCAGAAGTAGCCTGTGATTGATTCTAAAGCGAAGCAAAGCTCTTCATGTCTGTAATGGGCATTAAAATATCTGAAAGGAGCTCAAAAGAGAAAACAAAAACTGACATATTTTATGGAGCCCTGAAGTCCTCGAGGTTCTCAGAATGAACTGGGAGGGTGGAGTCATGCCCCGTTTTTTTAACTGTCCCTCATAATAATTATTGCATTACGAGGTACAATTAACTGTATAGATTAGTCTAACTTCATCAATTTAATGGCCATTTTATTGCTATTTCTTACAGCTCTGCAAAGAAAAGCCCTCCTCTTCCAGCCTTGTGTTTAAAGGGTTAAATGAGATGAGTGACAGCCTTTCTGCATGATTTACAACTTCGAGCCCTGTAGTGAAACCAGCGCTTGATGGATGATCCTGAAAGACGGAGACTAACCATAAATCATGTCTTTGAATCATTGACAAAGATAAAGGAGAGAAAGAAAAAGCACTGGCATTGACATTCATTCTCCCAATAATGTACATTGACTAGTTACAATACAGAACCTTAATTAAAAAAGCGAACTCAAAGTAGTCACCTCAATGTAGGGAACACACCACTCTGAAAGACTCGTGAAAATCACAAATAAAAGTTCAAGCCACCTCCATGATAGCTACCTCCTGGGAAAAGCACTCAGATGTACGCTTGCCACAGCCATTGCTGGGAAGTAAAACACCCGACAAACACTGGTCTTAACCTCCTTGTTACTTAACACCTAGGGGTTTTTTTTCTGTGTCTGTTCTTAATTTCATTTTATTATTGTTAGAGCTGAACGCTCAGGGAAGGGGACAGCCTTGTTGTTTTAGGCACAGGATGCATTATGCAGAAATGCCAATCTTCAGAGGCAAAACAAAGAAACTGCTATCATCTCTGCCTTACAGGGAACTGAGGCACTGAGAGATACAGTGACTTGTTCCGGGGGCCACGGAAATCTGGACTTGATGAGTTTATGAAAGGGGCACATGCTTGTATATCATGGGATGCTAGTGACAGAAAGATGCTGGCATTGATAGGGAAGTCTGTCCGTCTAATGTTCCCTAATTTATGATAGAGATGAGAACTCAAATCTCCTGAGTCAAAGGCCCAGAAGAGGAAATCTTCCCTTAATCTCAAGTGCCGCTCTCACAGTCCCACATGAAGGCTATCGGCTACAGAGATGCACGACCGACTATCCGCAACCACAGCAGCAGCACTTTTGTTATTTACTTCCCATAAGTGTAGATTTCACCTTTACTTTTCAAAATTGGCACAGCATACTCTCGAAATACACCGCACAAGAAATGAAGGAAACCCCAGATATCAGCTTCCGAGGCACTGAGCGAAGGGCCAGCGTTATAGCGAAGAAGTTAAGAGAGAGGTCAAGACCTACTGTGGAGACCTGATAGCACCATCCGTGACAGGACTGCACGGTCCAATCTTCCCGCGCGAGGAAGACTGGCAGACTGACAAAGAAATACATGTGAAGCAGTTGTGGAGAACACACATTTTCTGTCTGTAAGTGCAACGAAGGCACACATAAATGGGGTGACTTTCTGACTGAGCCTGTGTTGAGGCACGCAGCACCTTAAACACCCCCTGAAAGCACGCAGGTGAGTATGGGGAAAGAACACAGCCTGAGACGGGAGCAACTTTGCTGGTTGAAAAAGGAGTAATCTAACTAAGAAAAAATAAAAGTAATAAACAAATGAGGAGAGAAAAGAAGAATAAAGGAAAATAAAGAACGTATGAATAGAATCAGAGAAAAGATCTAGATATGTATATTAACGCTTCCCCACTGTACTTAATTCTTTAAAAAGAAAGCCACACATTTTACAAGTTCATGTGCTCCTGTCAGGTGGAAGCAGGGCTGAATGAAATCTCAACTTTTCCAAGTTACGTGCCTTTCCTGAATCTTTCCAATTAGTCAAAATTCTTTGAATCCTTCAAGCATTTAATCCTCATGGTTTAAAGAAAATATTGGGATTTCACACATGGAAACACTCAATTATAAAAACAAAACAAAAGAGCACAAGCAACACCAAGCAAGTTTTCATAGGTAAAAGAGAGCAACTTCTGCCACAGGGGACTCCATGAAACAGCTGAGAAGGTACAACGCAGCATATTTCAGAAAGCACAACAATAGTAATACACTTCCTTTATTTATCTGCATAGATTATTTCCCATTCTTCCCGATGTTCTCTATGCTGGGTCTTAGCTACCCATTTTCTCTACTCCTTTTCCACTTTCATCAGGTGATTATGAGTATCTTTATGTGTATAAGCAGTCTAATATGTGTAGAAAATCTGAGGACTTTACGAAGCACGAATGCTCTTGCACAACCAGCAAAACCAAGGAGACACATTTTAAAAACTATTTGATGATTTTCAGCTCCTTACTTACAATTTACACGTACACTTCAGCATATTTTTCATAACTCAAAATGTTTTCTGCAAATGATTCTTAATGTATCACTTTGTCATGAGCATTTTGGTGTAGGTTTGCAATTCTAGACACTTGGACCAGGTACTTAGAAGTTTCTTTGCCCCTAACTGCATTAATCTATACCTTGGTTTCAAATTTCTAAAGCAAATGTATTGTCATATCGGATTGATCGGATTTGCAATTTGATTTCCGTTAGTATATGCTGAAGTTTATTTTTCCAATAAACATTCCTATTACAAACAATTTCCTCAAACATCTACCAGCAACTAAAGGGGAGAAAACACAGTCACTTATTTTGACTTGTTTATAAATTCAAGAGGATATGCATTGATCTTCTTCCTTTCTATTTCTGTCCCCTATCCCAAAAGTTTTGGTTTAAAGTCTTCCTCTGTATTACAAAAAAAAAATATGCCAGTAGCTCATAAGAAAGCTTTATTAGTAGAAGATATTGCTGAAATGAAATACAATGGCCAAACTTTTCCTTGGGAAAATTAGCCTTTTAACCTGCTCACTAACCAGTCCAGAGTGAATGGTTCACACTGAGGGATAAATGCAGTGGTAATACTACTAGTTGCTAAAGAAGTCAAATTTGGTGCAGAGCAGAAAGCTTGATTTCGGTTTGCATGCTATTTGCCCCTTTCAGATGAGCTAAAATGGCCTGATTTCCAGCGCGGCTGGCTGGGTTAAGGAGCACAACTATACTAATTATATCATTTTGCTAAATCTTGAGGTGATAAAGAAGACAGACATTCAGCTGTCACAGGAAATGACCCTGAAACTAAGTGAAATGTTCCACTAAGAAGCAAATACACCTTTGTTAAAAAGTGCCGTAAATGCACGGCAGAAAACGTTACCCACAGCTGTTATCAAGGAGTGTGTGTGTGGTGCACCCCTAGAGACAGTGGAAATTAAGCAACTCAGAAATCGTTTTCAAGAGGATTTGAGACACTGCGTAAATCAGTCCTAATTCATAAGAACGCAGCCCGATGGGTGAAAGTGGAATGAAAGAAAACATAATCCCCTTGATGTCAGACTAAGGGTGAAATACTGTTTCAAACTGGCAAAGGTGCATGGGAAACACTTCATGAGGACAACAGTTATGGCAGTTGACTTACAGGTCCAAAGGAGACTGGAGGGTGTGCGTAGAGAAGGCTGTCTCAGAGCGAGACAGCAACTCCATCCCCTGTTCCCCCGGCTGATGTTCTGAGGGCGGGCGGTTTGCTGTGCAATTGTTCCCCCGCTTTCAGCAGGTGTGTCCCATGGGTTGGAGGCAGGAGCTGCCATGCACCCACCTGATGCATCCACCAAGCCCTCTCCCGGAGCAGTTAAGGATTTTGTGCCGTACCCTGGCCCTGCCACACAGGGAGGCGGGGGAAAGGACCCCTGGGCTCTTGGAAAAATGTGGTAGATTTAGGAGGCTATACAGGAGGGGTCGTTGAGGAAAGAGTTAATACAGTAGGGTTTGGCATTTGACAGAGAATGCTTATGTTTAACCATTCATAACTAAATCACATCAATTTAAGTGGATTCCATGTATTTCTGACTCTCACATTAATCTCTATACAGAGAGAGTGTCTAAATATTTGTCTCTTTCAGTTCCGATATTGTAATTCTCTACCAAAACTAAGGGGAATCCCTTGGTTAGGTTTTTTCCCCTCCCTCCTGTCTTTTTTTCCTACCTTCTTTTCTTTATTTTCTCATAGAAGAAAGTGGTGAAAGGCTCTGGATGATCATTTAAGGAAACAGGGATTTAATAAACCCAGTGTTTGGGTACATCACAGCTTTTATGTTGGTGCTGAACTCCACATACATTAAATCCACATCATCTATCAATCTTACAGTTGCGTGTCACTTATGAAAATCTACTGAGTATTGTTTTCATCTCGCCTTACAACAAGCAGCAAAGCCTCATGAATACTGAAGAGCATTGTAAATACCGCACATCTTTTATTTTTAAAGGTCTAGACAGTTTGGAATGGCAAGATTTCTTTGTTGAAAATTGCAGCTTAAAGCAATAATTCCCGGATTCCTCCTCCTCTACTTTTTTCATCCTGTGTGCAAACAAGCAGAAGCACTGCTCTGTATCATTAGTAACACCTACAGCGGTGCTGCTGCCGCCGCAGCTTCACCATACTGGTGCTCTGCCTGTGCTAGCCATTAATCCAGCCCAATGTTGGTTCAAGTGTGATATTATTATTCAAATTCCATCCCACTAGGAAGCGACCAGCTCTGAGATGTATCTATTCATTTCCACTGCTTTATTGAAATCTGACAACCTGCTTTTTCTACATTTTTGAATACTGCAACTTTATGACCATACACTGCCATCACCCTGCTCTTATTTGCCTCAATAGCCCTCAGTAGTGGATCTGCCATGGGCTGAATTTAATAGAACAATATTTTACTGTTAGACAGCACCTTTCATGTTGAAGAATAAAGCCTCATTGAAATTCAGTCATCTTTGGGGCCCAGAGAGGCAAAGCTCCACAAACAGGGATGTTCTGGCCAGGGACACAACCGGACTGTGTTTGTGAAGAGTACGAAGTGACCTTTAAAGCACACACAAACCAACAGGAGGTTTGAGGTGTTATCCAAAACATTGTGACCGTCTATTACCTGATCCTCAATCTGGGGTAGAAAATGGGTAGCCAGGTCTCCTGAGACGATGTTACGCTGACAGATTACAAGCATGGCCTATTTGAGTTAGGCTGCGTCGCACGGTCAGAAATAGCCTTGTTGCAATACTTTTACATCTACAGCTCCAGGCACAGCCAGGAACAGTAAAGAGGAACGATCAAAGAGAGGTGCAAGAGTTGACTAAACCTTCTCAAACAGCTGCAGAAGCCTGGAACTGGTTTGAATCACCAGGCGCGTGAGGGACGGGGGTGGTTCAGTGTGGTTCTTGCTTTACAGACACCGGTATCTTCTGCATAGGTTTGACATTTCATTGGTTTCTTTTCTATGTGCTTGCTATCTTTGTTGTCTTATCCGTCCTACAAACGCACGTTTTCCTGCCATCAACTTTTTCTGCAGCATATGTAGCTTATCACAAGCTAAGAGCTAACAGGAATCCCACAGAAAACAAGGATTTTGTGGACCTTAGTGTTACTTTATAGGACTAAGAACTGCAGAACCGACTTCTAACCTTTCTGTTTGTTTCTATTTCCATGCCAGGAAAGGTAACTTCTTTACTCCTACAGGCACAAAAGCAAAGCTTCCTTGTCATCATGCTGTGAATTGCACTGAAGTCTGAGCTATTTGTGTTGTTGAGCAGCCTTTTGTGATTTCTGTAAAAGAACTGGTGGAATCAATCTGCTGCTACTTGTCCAGGCAATTCAACTTCAGTGATAGGATTAAGAGGTACCATTTCAATCTACCAGAGGCAGGAACAGTAAGTAGTCTGAACTCTCACTCGCAGATTATCAAGTTAAGGAAGGGGAGGTACCTGAAGGCTCAAGAGCCAACCTGTTAAAACACTTTGTGACTGGTTTAGAAGCAATGCAGAGAAGTGCTCCAAAGCTGCATTAAAAACTCCTCCATCCAAGCAGGCTGTGCATGAGTATGATGTTATTGTGGCTAAACTGTCAAACCAGTGAGAGATAATTTCAGTGTGTTACTGATTCCTCCATCTACACTGGCTTATAAACATTGGCTTGGGACAGGCTTCAACTCAGCTTGAGGCACACCTTGGTGCTGCGTTGGGCTAAACTCAAATGATAAATTGAACTCGCCTGACTCAAAGGAATCAGGACATGAAATATCCACAGGTGTCATCTTAAGTGTTCTGAACCCAAAATTCAATAGAAGAGGTTCTGCAAATCCAAGACGTTACGTGTGTCTGTTACTGAGCAAAAGGACCGCTTACTATTTCCAGATTTCTGGTGATTCAAATGAAGTGGAACTGAGATACAAAGCAACCCTGCATCTGGAGTTCGACAAACAGATGTGATTTCATGAAAGCAATATCAAAACCTTGAGAAATGTAAGTGATGCAGAGGAAAAGAATGCAAAGAGAGTGTGCCACCTCCCTCTCTCCGCAATCCTGTGGACTCCCAAGCACTGGCCTGATTTTCAGAGGCTGGGGTGGGGCTGTTCACTGCATCTGAAAAGCAGACCTTTCATTTAGATCTGCAAAAAATTTGCAAGTTTGTTGGTTCATCAAAGAATTCTAATCCACCTATTGTCTTCTGATCTTGCTCGTAAGATCCTTCCATATGAATAGAATTGCTTTTAAAAGCACCATCCCTCCCCACCCCACCCCCCAGCATTTCCTGTCCTCTCACCTTAAAAAACAACTCTGAGAACTTTTCGACCAAAGCAGCCATGTGGAGCCAGAATTGTTTCAGTTTTATACAGGGCCTTTGCTCACATCCTGTCGGGTGTTAAAAATCCCTCAGCTGCTTTGCTGGGACCACCCGGCTAGTTCTGAACCACATCTGACAAAATGATACTGTTCACTTCCAGAACCCATCACACAGTTATTCTTGGATAAAAGGTAAAGCAAATAGCAGCCAACTGCTCACTGCTGCAGAAACAAAGACCATCTAGCCATTTATCAAAGCCTCAGACAACCAGCTTGCTTTAAGCTCAGCCACCTCTCCCCATTACAGCTTTAAACGATAACATGCTATAATATCAGAAATGACAAATGGAACCAGGGGGCTAACCTATACACAATCAATACCTGCTCTGAAATAAGAACCATCTTTAAAGTATTGACAAAGGGAGCAGGAATACACATAAAACTGCAATTTTTTCTTGAATTGTTTGGTATGGCCACTGTCAACATTCATTTGTCCATGACATTCTTCTTTTTTTCTGCCATGAGAGCAGAAAAACCCCGAGGTGTGCAACTATTGTCAAGCCATTATAGTCGCCCTGTGTCTACTGTTTATTGGAGGGTAAGAGGAAACAGCCGATTGCAAGTGACTTCAGCAGAGTCTTCCAATGCAGATTAGAAACCGCTGCCCTCCGTTCAAAGCAATTCTGCTTTCTCTTTTAGACTGAGATGTACAAGGAAAATTTAAGATGTCATCAGCTTCATTCATTTTGATGCTGCTCCTTCAGCTTGGGTCAGAAGAGCTTTGTTTAAAGTATACCCATTAACCCTCTACAAGAGGAGAATAAAAATTCTGTGTTTAGGTCATAAAGATAAGGACTTCCCTCTGAACGACTGATGAAGGAAGCACCCTATGGGCCAGGTACTTCCTCCTCCTGAGTTTAATAATACTACTTTGTACTTTTATAGCATCTTAAATTGTTTGTCACATTTCAGATACTCTATGAAGAATTAATAACAATCCAAAGTGCTCCACAAATGTTCATATCCCCTTACAGATGGGGAAACTGAGACAGGAGCAAGCTGAATGGCTTGGTGAAGGGCATTGAGGGCATTGGAAACAGCTGGCCACAGAAACTTGGTCTCCTGAGCCATTGTTTGAAGCCCAGATTACTCTTCCTCTCCCACACCATTTGGTCAGAAAATAGCCAGGAGTGATGAAACGAAGGTGACTTGTGAAGAGAGTGTTAGTCACACAGTCACACTGTCACTTAGTCTCCAGACTAAGTGTGCAACCAAGAATGTATGAAAGAAGGTTTTGGTACAAAGGAAGCACAGAAGAACTGATTGCTGGAGTCTTCCACAGCAGTAGAAAGAGGATAATGACTTTTCAGCTTTTCCTAGACATACGAGTAGCTATCCCTGTGCTTTCTTTATAGCCTTAGTGAAAAGAGGCATATAAAGAAATATATGTGCCAGAGAGAGAGGTTTTGCAGTTACTAATTGGCTTGAGATCATCATAGGAATGTAAAAGGCCATGGCTGAATGATGCTGAATAAGCAAGGGTCCGTACTACATGTTATCACCCTATTTTGAGTGAGAGGCAGCTTGCATGAGCATGACTCTTTGGGTCTTGAACCATGGTAAATACTGATCCAGAGACGATGGGGTAGGGAAACAGGACACTTTACAATTGTTACAGCTGCTTGAAGACAGCAGGAAAGAGGGAACATATTATGCATTAAATGGAGGGCAGGATTTTGTCTCAACCATAGTTTGTGCCAGACTGCACAAAGGTCGGAGAACCTCCTGGCTCATGGCACCCCTAGGGCCAGGGTACAGCAGGGCGAGGTATACAATGCCATAGCCCATGCATGGCCCTTCGCCAAGAGAAACCCCACAGCAAAGCCAAAAGCTTTCAAACCTTTGTAATGCAGAGCAAATGGGTTATACAGAGGTGCATGTCTCCAGTGGAAGACACTTCTGTTGCACTGCATCAACAGGCTCATGACATAATTTTAAAATTAGCATAAGAAATAGTCCCTTCCCTGGAGAATGATCACAAAGTGGGGAAAGGCTGACAGAGAACATTACTAAAGCAGGGGAAACTGAGGCACGAAAGTTGTTTTCCTACGGTAAGTCTGCCCACAAAATAAATGTGCAGTAAACTATCTCCAGAACAGAGTCCAGGCCATATCCAACACTGACTCCAAGACCCCTGCGCCTCCTCACACCCGGGCAGTCAGAGCTGCGGTGCTGCGTGGGGAGCTGGGGAACCAAACGCAGCCATGAAGAGGCTCCACCAGATGAATCACACTCATCTCAGCAGCCGATATTCACCTTACTGTGTTGTTATGTGCCAAACTGCCAGCTGCACCTTACAAAGGGAAACACTGGGCAAAGGGGCTCAAATATTTTGCTCATCTGTGCTTTAGAAACTTCAAAGAAAAAATGATCAGAGAAGAGAAGAGAAAGTGTGAACAATGCAACAAAGGCAACCAAGCAGCTGGAGATCAGCCAAGTGTTCATGAAGGATACCCTAAAAAGTGCCATGCATTGCTGAGTGAGTGGAACACAACTCAGGGGAAACCCTTTTTACAGTAAGATGTTAAAAAGAGTGAAAAAGGAAGAGAGTGGGGCTCTGGGGTTCAGCCGTTGAGGAGTTAGGGCACAGGAACAAATGCACAGACCTGCTCTGGGGCTACTAACATACTCCCTGTCATCCTAAAAAGTGGGAACAAGTTTTTAAATAGTTGGCCCGCTTCAGTTAGGCCTTTGAAGCTGTTGGGTGGGAAACAGTATTTATTATTGGTTGTCTTTAGTGTGTAAGTAAGTAAATACACCCACTCTCATTTTGGAAGCAGCATGAAACAGGAGAGAACCTGTTACATGATTTCAGGAAAAAAATACACTGCTCTCTCCAATGTTTTACTCTTGCATTCAGTACTGGTGGCTGTTTTATTTTGTGAGGATCATTTCCAAAAGATTTCAGTCTGTGCTGGGATTAGGCTGCTCTCTGCTTCAATGAATGAGTTGTCTTGGATGAAGAACGTGACAAGGGGGGTAGCAGGCACAGGATGCTCTGCACATGTCCCTCCAGCTCCGGGTGTTTCCTTGTGGAAAGACACCAGATGCCAGTGCCAGATCCAAGGCGAGAGTTGCTCTACGAATCTGGGCACTTCCCGAGTGCTACTGTGGTCTGGAGAATGTGCTCACAGCAAGAGGAAGGTATAGTGACAAGTCAAGCTTAATATCGATTTTAACATTGCTGGACAGATTAGGGCAAAACGGAATAATCTGTTAACCCCAAAATGTGGAGGAGTCAGCAAATTTGCTGGAGTTGTCTATTCAGGACACCCAGCTGCTCAGCTGTCTAATCAATATTTATCTGCGAAGAGGACGCTGCGTGTCAGGCTGTGAGGTCCCTGCACAGTGGCACTGTTGGAGTGAGCTCCTCTCCCCATGGCCCTGCAGCTCTGCCAATAGTGAGGGGAACTGATGGAGTGGTTGAGCATCCTGGCGGGGTGGATCCCGATGGTGCCAGGCTGGAAGGGAGGCTTTCCCCAGCACTAAAGGATACCTGTCACCCTCCGGAGGGAGGCTGAAAAATAGCTTGGAAACTCCAGGTCTATGAGTCTTTTGCTGGAGAAATCAGCCCATTAGACTACCTCATAATCAGGCTCTGAGGATTCCAGGGGGAGGAGAATCTCTCTGTACGACAAAGGTGAATAAAGCAACTATTATTATTCACTACAACAGTTACTGCAATATTGCAATACGCATGCTGCAACAGACCTGTTTTCTAGTAACTGGGCTTGTAACAGCACGTTAGGTTTGTGCTACAGATTAATATAAAACAGCAAAATTAATAAAAGGTTAGAAGAGATTAAAGTAATGCAAGTCACATTAAAAAACTCTAGAGTGCAACAAGAGTTGAGATGAATATCATATCACGATTTTTGGAAGAAGGTGTGGAAATGGACGCGAGAAATTGAAGCCAAAGGTAGCTGACGTGCAGATAGAGTCTTAGCAGCATTTTTACAAGTGTTTAAACAGGTTAAAAAGGAATCAAGGCTTTAATCTGATGTGGTTCATTTGAAAATCCTACTAGAATTTCATCTCAGGATGTGTAATTGTCCTAAAAAAATCTGGCCCTGATCATCAAAGGAAACTGAATTATTTTCTAGAATAAAAGTTTCCTTGCAGTCACTCTTAAGTCTCTATGCAGTTATCAAATCAAAATAAAATGAGCAAGGAAAGCAAATAAAATGAGGGTATTTGATGAAGCTGCTCTCTCATAAACACTGTTAAAACAAAGACACAAATACCGCCTGAGTTGGTGACTTAGTCTGCTGAACTTTTGGGAGTCTGTCCCGACAGCAGAATGCTCACTCAGAGTTCAGGTCAAAATCTTCTGTGGAAAGAAAGGCAGGGACAGAAAACGTATAACCAGCATTTCATTTACTGCTGTTGTACTGCATGTGTTGCTGATCAGAGCAGAAGCACATCAAGTACAAAACCCAAGGAACAGATTAGGGGACAGAAGCAAACAAACTCTTGTGCTCATCATTTACACGCAGAGCCTAATCACTCCTTGCCCCAGTATGTATCTGCATCCCACTATCCCAGGATTCACATTTTTTGTTTAAACTTCTTCTGCCAAGGCAGGTAGGATCTCAAGGGAAAGGTGAGTTGACTACTGGAGCAATGATCCTGGATGGTGAAACCTACTGAATAAAAACAACACTCTGCAGTGCAGCAGAGCTTAACCTCTCCTCCCTTCAAAACAGCATGGCCACATCCTCATCGCTTCCTGGCTTGCACTGCACCCCATCTCTGCCTTGACATTGTCCTCACACAGTTCCCTCAAAGCCAAGGAGACACGGACGCATCTCATTGATCATTTGGATGCAATATTTAGCCCTTAAAACAAACACGCCGCAAAGTAACGCACTGACTGTCTCCAGACTCCACCGGGTAAAGCAGATGTGCCTATGAAATGGGTCTGTGAGCTCATTGCAGGAGATACTTGATAGCAAAGGAGACCTCGGCACCATGTGATGAGGCAGTTGCTAAGGTAACTACTTTTTTCCTTTTAGAGAAAAGCCAAGTAAACAAGCATGTAAATAGACTTAAGAGCCACATAAATTGTTGGTGAACCTATTCTGGTTACCTTGACAATAAAGTATCACTCTTCCAGGATTTAAACTTGCTTTGCCATGTAAAGAATATAATACGCTGGGATCTCAGGCAGTTACAATTGGATCATTTAAGTTTTAGGTCTATCTTCTCTCTTTTTACATGACTTCCTTGCAGGGTGGGAAGGCATCCCGTGCAGCTAAGGCACGTGGTGCACCAAGTTCAACATCACTCTTACCAGGGTGGCAGGCTACTCAGGGAGGCAGCGACTCGCACACATTAAAATGGGAGAGGATGGAGCATCTGTCCCCCCACTGACGGTTGAGGACACCTTTATTAATTAGAATAATGGTAGTTCAGTTGCAATGGTTAACGTGAACCAAATTTTGAACGTGTTGCCTTCCTTCCAGGTAAAGCAACTGATACAGATAGAATACAAATTCGGTGTTTAAAAGGAGGGTGCTGTTAACAATGTCCCTTAACCTTAGCTTTGATCACAGTCTCATGGAAGGCAGGTCCGTACAGAATTAGCTATACGTGAAGCATTTCTACTGCCACAAAACGTGCGACCCCAGCCAGCTCCAGTCACCCCAGCAAAGCAATTTGCTGCCAACTGGGCAGGCTGCAGTTCAGTTTTGGCGCTCTGCCCTATACCAGCAGCAGAGTGGTTCCCTCTTGCATGTGAGATTGCACCGGAGGAAGGCAGTGAGACTTGCTCTTTTTGCTTGTCAAGCACAGCAGAGGAATTCCCCAAACAAGCTAATCACTGGAAACACCACCTCCAGGTGATGCTGCCGTGGGTGTAGGAGAAGTACTGACTCTACACCTGGCACAAGCGCTGCCTCCTTGCCCAGACGAGGCCAGCATGCGATGCCAGCGCAGCTTCCCCAACACACTAAGGTTTTCTCCTTTCTCTCCTGGTGCTCCCAGAGCACGGCCAGTACTATTCAAACCTTCCCAAAGAAAGACCCCGTCTGCCTGCACGCGGCCTCTCTTGGTGGTCCGCCTAGCACAAAGCACTGGAGAAGGCAACATGGCTTTTTTCCCCCAAGGCTTTTCGTTTTGCCTGATATTCTGACTGCAGCGGTTGCTGCTGCAGTAACAGAGCCCCCAGTGCTTAAGCAGGAGTGGGAGCTGTAGCTGCCACAAATGACATCAGGCAGCATAACTATTTCAGCCCTGCCAGTCCTCAGCAGGGGTCACAGCTGACAGCAGACTTAATAAAATTGGCTGGGGTTGGGTGACTAAAATGAAACATCTCAGCTGAGAAAAAAAAGGCAAGATTGAGGCTCATTCAAGATCTTTCTCCTCACATAGTTAAGGGAGAGCTTCACTACAATTGACAGCTAATTCAGTACACATCTCATAATATATTATCTCCCTAGCTATATGACAAGTCTAGTGAGCAAGATGCAAATGAACACTTAGGCAGGTAAGTTCTTAATGTCACTTTAAGACTCAGCACAGCATCACTGTCTTCTCCATCCACTGGATGAGTTACGTAGTGACGGAGCAGTTGTGGGAAGGTAACAGCAAGATGGCAGAGGAAATGGAAGGTAAAAGAGGTTAATTTATGGAAAGTATCTAGGTCACCCAGTAAGTAGGACATGTCATGTACGGCTTTAAAAGTACAACAGTAATTTATTTAGAATCTGATTTTTTTTTCAATAGATAGTCAATGAGGGTTATTAGGAGTCATGTAATTGTTTTGATCTCCTCATCACAAAACGAACTGCAGCATCCCAGACTGATGGAGGAACTTCCAGTGTTGGCATCTATAACGAGGGCCCCCAGATCAGAAGCGAAGATTTGGCTGAAGTGGGGGCCAATGCCTGGAAGCAACATGTGATGAATGTGTGGGTTCCCGTGGCATTTCCTGGCAGGGTGTCTGTCACTGGGATTCCTGGGAGGGCAAACTTTTGGGGGCTTTTGAGGATCAATGAAAAGAAAAGAAAATCAGAGGATTTTATCCCTTCACCCAAACGAGACTTAGACCTTCCCTATGAGTTACAAACTAATTAGTATTTTCTTTCTCATTAATGGTACAAAGGAAAAAGCAGACTACTACATTTTGGCTACAAAGCTCTTGCTCTTTTCCTCCTTTCCCGCCCCCTCCTTTTTTTCCATTTTAATGCTACAGCTGAAAACAACCCCCAGAGTGCAGAGGTACCTCTGCTGACTTCACAGCCTTTTCCACTCAGAGGAGCAATAAAGGCAAAGCAAATGTGAGGGGTACAGATAGCACAAACAGGGAAGCTCAGCTGAAAGTGCCGAGGAGACACACCAAGCCCTGCAGGAATCAAGAGTGGACTCCGATCTGAGTGGAATTCTCATGAGCTGGTACTGCTGAATAAAACCTTTGTTTATCAGGTCCATGCCCCACTTGCCCTGCTATGTTTGTGCCCTGTGTATGTACCTGTTCTCCATGAATTCCTCTGTAAGAAACCCAAGCAATCCTCAGCACTGAATGAACTTGAAGTATTTCTCATTTGTAGTTTTTAAGCAATTAGTTACATCACTCAAAAAGTCTGGGTAGACAGACGTATCCCACTGAAAAATAGATATTTTTCTGTCTAGTATAACTTGACCCTTTTTTTAAAAATGCTCTTTCTCCAAAAGAGTGTCCGTGCAGTTACAACAAGCAGGGGGAGTTTAAAATAAAAATCTTTCAGCTGTGTCCTTTAGCTTCATCTCACTCTTCAGAGAAGCAACTAGTTTATCAGAACAGAATAATTCCAAATCTTCCTACCTTAGCTGGTTTGTTTCTGTGATCCTGTCTGAGAAAATATATCACAGTTTCTTTTTATTTTTAATGAACTGATCACAAATTTGAAATGAGAATATGTTTTGTAAAGGTAATAGGATGGTTCAGGATATTTTTAATCAGTTTTTAATTACAGGACCCCATGACTCAAACCCAGCAGTCCCTGACTTAGTGCCCACTCGGAAAGACTCCTGCCCTGCTCTCCAGATCCCTCCCCTAGGCTCACGTCAGCAAGGTGCTGATGTGACCTAAGCCACCCAGCGCAGGGAAGATTTCTTGTTCCAAATACCAGACTTCAAATACTGCTTGCAAAAACCAGCAGGAAGCCAGCCCAAGATATCAGTGTTGTGGACGTGCTTGCAGCTCTGCAAGCTCATTGACACAGCAACACTGCCTGCTCACCATTCAGAAGATATTTGATAATTTTTCATCAATTCTCGGCTTTTAAGGTCATGAGATTCTCTACAAATCTCAGCTTTCATGTGCATTAGGTAATTTTTCCGTGGTTGCAGGTTCATATTAAAAAAAAAAAGGAAGGCAATAGAAATACCTCTTTTTTTTTAATGGTATGGTTTTATTTTAATTTCTAAGAAATCAGATTCATGATTCTCTGCCTTCTATTCTGAACAAGCTTTTTCTCTCTGCCTGCTGCCTATTACACTTGTTGCAAAACCTGATATTAGACTTCACTCTGCTTGTGCCGACAAGGGCACTCATCCTCTTGAGCTGCTTGTGTGAACCACTGGTAAAGAAAATCAACAATGGCATTGAGAATTGTCCCCCAATAAATCCTCATCTGTCCAGCAAAAAGTGTCTAAGAGTACGTACAGTAACAGCATACATTTCTGATCAACTTTTTTGGTTTTCTTGTTAATGTAATTTCAGCAGAAGATAAAAAAATAACTCTATTTGGGCTTGCGTGACACATATAAATTGTGCATAGAGCTTAGAAACAATTAATTTAAAGTAATAATTTGTATAAACATCCTAACAAAATTTTAAAGGGTATTAAACACCCTGTTTTATAAACATAACACTTAATTTGAAAAAAAAAACATTTAGAAGGTAACACATTTAGGATAAGTGCACAACACATGAAAATAATAAATGAAATTTTCCCAGTTTAGAAAATGAATGTAATTAATTAACATTTAAATTACATTTTTAATTGCAATCATGCCCTCCCAGGGGACTCATAAGGGACCATAATTGCAATTAAAAGCATGTGGATTAGATAATAAAACAATGCACACTGTCTGAAATGTGCGATTTAAAATGGAAAGCAGACATTGTTATCGGCACATCTAACTTAATTGTAGCCATAAAGCAAATGTGCTGTACAAAATAAAATTCACATACGGGAACATTTAATTCTTGAATCTCTTAAAGGGGACACGCTTGAGAGCACATTTTATGACAGGTTCTGTTTGAAACGGCCCTTTAAGGCTTTAGTATTCAGGGATAGTGCTTTAATGTTTTTGCATTAATAAAAGCATAGCTGAATGTTCCTATTGAAATACACAGATACATTTAAGTAAGAGATGAAACTGAGTGTCTAAAATTTAAGTTGCAGAAGGCATAATTATATCAGGAACACATTTTTCTTTGTTCTGCATTGTTTTAAAATTGCATTTGCCAGAGGAGAGTTGAAGAGGCTCTACATTTCCACCGTATGTACTGAACAGAAAGAGGCACCCGATAAATAGGTATCTACCTGGCAGATACAAATCTGCTCAACCTTAAGTGCAGTGACCTCTCAGGCCAGTGGACCCTCAACAGGATATTGACGTTCTGGTTTTCTTTGGTGCTGCGCTACTGCTTTTTGATAAATACTGACAATTATAGCCTTTAGTGCCACTAATTCTTCATTTTTCACAAACTTCCACTTTATCTCAACACAAAGAGAAGAAGTAAAGAGGCTCCTCAAACCAAGGAAGATCTCTCCTCACGGGGAAAATGGCCAGAAGTTTGGATCACGTTGTAGGGATACCACATGTTAAGTCAAGACACGGCATCTTTGAAGGGTTGTGTTCACCCAGGGACCATGCACTATTAGTTATTATTTTGCAGGGCAAACCCTCAGAAAGTGTAAATCACCAGCACATACATCACCTGAAAGGTTTCCATACACAAAGGTTTTGTGTGTCAGGAGCCTAATACAAGAATGAAAGATTTTCAGAAATAATTATTGATTAGTCTCATTGCCAAGTGAATAACTAGTAGGTGCCCAGATACTAATTGTGATGAGTGTGTTAGAAAGTGGAGAGAACACAGATACTGAAAACAGAGAAAAGTTTAGGAGCTGATGGAGAAAGAGTTCCAGAACATGATAGAAATTTTCTGCATGGATGCTTCCCTTTGCCATTTACTTTCAATCTTAAAGGGCAATTTCTTCTTTCACCTAACCCAGATAGAGAACACGGCTCTATCTGTAAGCTCTTATAGCAAATTTTGATAAATCCAAAATCCAAAAAGTGCTCGGGTGGATGAGGTTTGGATTTAACTCTGATGTGGAAGAACATGTCGCTTACATGGAACCAGCAGAAAAGAAAGAACTTACGAATCTTTCAGTTCATTAAATTGTGCTGGTCTAATTCCAGTTTGACAAAAAGCGTGCTGGGAAAATAATGATATAATTGTTGATAATATTCACTGTGAGATACATTAGGTTATCTGCTCTAGTTTCACCCTGTTTAAGACCTTGACCTAGGAAAGAACAGAGTTTAATTGGTAACACGCAGCACGTAACTCTTGCTGCCCAGGGAAAAATTCACCCAGGAATGAAGTTACTTGGTGTAGGAATATACCTCCAGCACTACTGCTACCTATTAAAAGACATTCACAGTCAGAAGAAAACGTGTGCGCAGGGTCCCTGAGTTATCCAGGTATTATCCTTTTAAAATTATTGGGAAACCTTGAAGTTCCTTCATGTAATCTTTCTCACTAGCTCTGCTGTAGTGCATGGACAGCACTATACATACAGCAGAAAAGCCCGTGATTGGTTTTGAACGCAACAGCGGTACAATATTTCCTAAAAGTAAAGTGTGAAATGGCACTGAAAGCGGAATATCACACTTGGAGGTAACTTTTGAACTCGAGGGTAATATTTTAGTCTGCAATTGCTCTAAGAAACAGATATAATTTGTTACATATTACTTAACCCCCCATTGCCAAACAGGAGTGTTAATGCTATACCGAGAGTTATCTGAAATGGTATGCATATGGTGCCTTTGTAATTTGGTATTCTGTGCAATAAAGAATTCATTGTCAGGATTTTAACTATTGTCTAAGGCATTGGACAATAAAGCAGTATGGTGAGCTGGCACAAGACAACCATTCAGAATTACAGGAAATAGAGAAAGTAAATACTTTTTTTTTTTTTTAATCCACTTAGCATTCGTCGCACGCACTAGTTACCCATAAAAATGTAACATTTATTTCTCTTACAGTTGTCTCTGCCATGTAAAGCTTACCTGTATACAAAGCAGGTAATGATGCGCTATTGGATTTGTGATAAGGCAGTATATGATAAGCTAACAGCAGACATCTGTATGCACGTCTCCTTAGCTTAATGACAGCATAACGAAGTCTCATGTTCACTACCTGCACGGCTAGAGACTTACTTAGACCAGTTTATGGGTTTCAGATGCTGATCCCTTCTTAGCCAGGGAGCTTTAAACTTTGCTGAGCTCATCAGTTGTCCAGCTGGACAAAGCACGGTCTCAGCTGCCTGAGGCAAACAGTTAATCACATTATCAGACCACTAACATTAAAACTGGGGAAGTGACATAAAGTAAAGCAACATTTAGATTTGCTGTGTGGAAACACATTCAGATTAAATTTAATTTGGATAGTCAGAAAATAGAGGCACCTGTCAGTTTCTAGGTAACACAGGGATTTTTTTCTAGCAGCACTTACTACCTTTGGGAAAAAAGCTCCTTTCTGAAGCCAAAAAACCTGACAAGGTGTAACTCATACAATGCATTGTGCTGCATTACGATGGCTTACATTGGTTCATGTCTTGTCATATGACAATATAACATGACACAAAACTGCATGTACATTGCATTGGAGATTTATAAAACAAAGCTTCCTTTGCTCAGAAGTAGAAGGGCTGTATTGTGAACTGCTTGCCTAGGAGGAGCAGCTGCTTCTGAGCCATGCACACGTTCTATAAAATATGCACATCCAGCCCTCAACATGAGCACAAACTAATAGGATCGGAGAAGCAGAACTTTTCATTCCAGCAGGATTTCAGAACTGGAACTTTGTAACCCCGCGCTTTGATTTTGTTTTTTAATTAATTGCAGAAACATGGAAAATGCAAAACAGAAACACAGGGTAGAAAAGTAGAGGGAAAAAAAGGTAGAGATAAAAGACAGAAGAAAATTAATTGTTAATTATTTATTAGACGGTTCATTTGCTCACACCTACATTACTGTGTTGATGTTTTAACCCACTGTGCTCATTCCTCAAGCTTGACCTCAGCCACATTGTTGGTTGATTTCCTTTTCTTTTGTCACTTCTCATTATTTTCATCAGCTTTTTAAAAAAAGATGTGAGATAGGAACTGTATCTAATGTGAATAATTCTTAAGGGATGTTCCTTTTCTTAGCCTAAGTTCTGGCCAACAAACCCACAAACACAGCAC
This sequence comes from Cuculus canorus, assembly GCF_017976375.1. Lineage (NCBI taxonomy): Eukaryota > Metazoa > Chordata > Aves > Cuculiformes > Cuculidae > Cuculus > Cuculus canorus. The sequence goes on from NC_071416.1 coordinate 14,845,212, forward strand.
CCCTGGTGTGGACTCGTTTGGAAGGCGATGTGGTGCATTTTGAGGTGCCCTCCTCTGGGGGACATAAGGCTGTCCTTCCCAAACTGTTCGCAGGGCATTTACAGGAATGTTGTAGCCTCATTCCTCTGCTATGAAACACACTTTTTCCTTCCCGAGAAATTAGTCTGCTACTGGTGAGACCTGAACCTTTGCCTACTAGGAGAATAAGTCTCTATGTAGAATAGTCACATGCAGAGGAAGAAGACATTGGTGTTTATTTAATATATCATAACTGTAGCATTAAAGACAACTATAGTATATCATGACACCTTTTAAAGCATGGCTTGAAAAATACGATCACTGCAGCCTATGTAACTTCTGCAAGTGTTTCAATAACTGGCTATTTCACTTAAAACTTGTTTTACTTTCTCTTTTTTTTTTTTTTGGCATAGTGCTTGCTGAAAAGGAGAAGAAAATATGAGAAGGAATTTTTTGAAATTAATTTACGTCCTTTCATCCAGCCTTCTGGGAGAAAAAAAGATTTTTTTTTTTCTCTTTCCAGCTTAAAACCTCTTGCAGATTTACTGTGACACATTTAACATGCAATAAGTTGCCCACCATGAGACCCCTGGCTCCCAAGACAGCATTTATTTTAGCTACAAAAAGGTGCAAAGCAGCTCGGATTTATATAAATGTAAAATAATTTCAGCAGTCTGACACAGGAAAGGTAGGTCAAATCATGCTTAGTGCTTACGTAATTTCTTTAACTACTGAAATGTAATCGTATTCTGGAGTGGGTGATCTCATCTAGGATCAGCGAAACTATACCATAGTTATATTAACCATAAAAAGGAAGAAACCTTATTCCATTTCTCAACATACAGAAGAAAAATAACAAAAAGCTTTTCTTTGATCTCTTTGCCAAATAAAGTACTATTCTAGCATTTGACATATGACTGCAGTGACCCTGAGATATGCCTCCTGTACGTTACCTTTACTTTGTTTCAGCAAAGCCAAAACTGGTAACAGAACTCCATCATTTACACTCAGCTTCTTTTAAACCATTTTTCACATTTAGTCCCTGATAGAAAAGGAAAATGTCTGTTTCCCACAGGTGATTTATTACGTAGTTTCTAAGCAAAACACTTTTATCTGAAAGTACAGGTCAGACAAAGGAATAATGCAATCAGAGAGACACTTGCAGAAACATTATAAATACTGTACTATATGCAGCAGAAGCTCTGCACTGTCATAAACGACTAGCTGCTCACAAGCACTGAGGTTCATTGTCTGTTGGTGGAACTGAAATTGTGGTTCAAGTAGAAGAGGAAGACCTGTTAGTTTGGGGGAGTTGGTGGGTGGTGGCAATATTTACCTTATTTGAAAAATAGTTGAGTGCCAACAGGCTGCATTAGAGAAGACGCTTTTATCGCCTTGCTGCAAGAATTGTATTTTATTTTTGAAGTGGTTCTGTAGAATTACCCTGCGGTAGTTAATAGGAATGGTGGCAAGTCACTCTGCACCTTTCCTTTAGAAAGGTACAAGATATCTGTTGCTGCCTCTTACATGGCTCTACCATTGACCTACCAGGTACCCCACTTTCAATGCATTTCTTCCCCCAACAAGTCTGGGCAGGTGTGGAATTCCCATTATTCCTATTTTACAGAGAGGAAAGAAACATAGGGAAGGCTGAGTAACACGTCCACTATCACATATAGAAAGCCTACAGTATTTTGCATACATACAGCATTTTAAAGTGCAAAGCTCACTTTCTATAATAATTAGTCCTCTGGGTTAAGAAGTGCATATACTGAAATAATACCATGAAACCGAAACGCTGAAACTTAACACAGCGTAATGCAAGTAGAAGAGCAAACTGTTACTGAGCGTCCGAGGCAGGACTGAGGGAAAGCAAAGGGGAAATGGGGCTGGTGGAGAGCAGGAAGGCTGAGCCCTTTCCCAGGTCTCAGGAAGAGAAGTGGCAGTAGGAAGAGTTAAAGGAAGAGTGAAGACTTCTTGGGCAAATTTGGAGCAGAGTTCAGAGCTTCTCCAAGCTGAACAGGATTGACAGTCATCTGTTTTTCATCAAAATATCTCAATGTTATTATTGCTTTCGGTTGCAAATCAATAAAGCAGAGCGTAATGACAGTTCAACAGTTTTTCTCCTGGTAAAACAACCAATGCTGATCTGCATACCTTAAGAAATCAGTTTAAAAGGGGAGGAACATCAAATTCATATTTTACAGGGAAACATAAGCATAAGCTTTCATCTTGCGTATGGTGTTTAGATACTGTAGTGACAGGTGCCAGTGCACTGATGGATAAAATTTCTGAGATAAGTCTTTGCTTCTCTTCACAGGCAGGATGGTGAGCAGATGCTCAACAGAACAATGGAAAGTAAGCCCTAGACAAGCATCTGGACAGAAGGGGGCGAGGGTTGTCCTTACAACCACTGGCTGGAAAGGAAACCAGGAAGATGCTGAATGTTTCAATGCTTCAGCAAAGACACAACCAAAGCGGACTGAAATTCAGAAGTGCTACAGCAATGGCTAAGCAACACTCAATACATTGTGACCTTCCCTGCTTTTTCAAAACTGCAATCTTAGCGAAAAAGAAAAGGAAGGCCACCCTCACCACATGGATGAAAATGTTCAAAAAAAGCAATTAATTGTATTTTATTGTTATGTTTGATTTTTTTTTTTAAGCAGAGACAGCACAGAGGATGTTTCCCTTAGACTGAAGATGAGTTAGATATTTGAAAAGAACCAATTTATCTCATTCATTCTTTTAGATGCTTATATTTATTTATATGCACACTTCTTTGAATTGCATTTTTATTTTTTACTGTGTGCAGTAGCTGTTAATGATCATACACAGTCATGAGAATTAAAATAGAGTCCTGCATCTCACTTGAACACCAGAGCAGCGCACACACAGGATGTAGTATATACAAATAACAAAGACCTTGCATAATCACATACTCTATATCCTCTCTTACTGGAATATAAAAGCAAGCCCTAACCTATGACAAACTTAATACAAATAAGATATGAAATAAATAAAATGCACAATGCTGGGGCTCAATTTGAACTATTCAGACTTCATCAAAACATACTGGAAAATGTGTGATAGGACAGGGAAAATCTTTGCATATAAATTATAGCTATGAAAGGATTTGCTGCTGCAAACAAGTGTAAAGATGAAACTTCCCAAAAACTTATATCAAGCATAAGATATTGTAAATGATAATTTACATTTAAATAGCACCTTGAGTCCTGGAGGATGTTGGAGTATTTTGCTAACCATGAGTGAAATTGTGAAGGGTAGACGGTGCAGACAATGTTTGCAGCACTATTTTGCTTATACATCACACTGGAAGTAAAGTAGCTGTGTGGGGAAAGGAGCTTCTGACCTCTAGGTATACTACATTTATATTAGCTAGCATAGGCACAAAAAGTTGAGGCTAAGAGAGGATAGGCATAGATAAAAAGTAGCTGGAACATACAAATAAATGATGTATAAGCAATAGTCGATGGCAGTATCAGCCTAAGACCAGGCCCTCAGATGAGGGGCGCTTATGTGTATTTTCATATGTGCATATGATCCAGTTTCCTAAACAGATTCAAATTGTTTGAACTTCAGTGATAATTTGTAATAGATCAGTAAAGATTAATCATTCCTTACTCAAACAAAAGCTCAATTATCCCCAAAAGTGTGGGTTTTTTCCCCACTAATGGGAGAAAACCTCTTTCTCCACCTTTTGGCTTCAAACTTGAAGAAGTGCCGGAAAGCTGCTACAAGTATAACTGTAAGTAATAGTCTTACACTTATAAACTGCATTTTATTTGACAAGTCTAGCCCTCCTTCCCAAGGAGAAGGCAGTTTGCTAATTTTAACAGTAGACAAATACCACAAAGGGAGAAGCTTGCCGTAAATTAGGTCTATCCCAGAATTAGGAACAGGACCTCTGCAGAGTCCCAGACACACACAGTAGCATTTCCATGCGTTCCCCCACTAGTGTCTTAGTTTCCCCTAATCCTGACCAACACAGATAGCATCGCAATGGTGAAACAGTTGTCAGGCAGAGCTGATCCATCTCAGTCCAGCGACTTTGATTAAAAGCAGGCTTCAGAATTAAATAGGATATATGTAAACAAGGAAAATAGTAAAAGCATTTACAGACTGCGATGTAGAAGGTTTGTCAGTGTCAGCTAATGCCACCGAGGAGCTCAACAGAAGAACGTGGATGGGCTGTGGTGAGGCTGATCTCTGCGGCAGCCTGCCAGGTCTGGTCTGGACCTCAGTGCCAAGGTGCTGAGGCTGTGTGTGGGTGTGTTTATGTGAGAGAGCCTGTGTGCAACAGGACATCAGCTTTATAAACTCTCCTCCAACCACACTGATACCTTCCAAAGCTTCATATGACTGCTGGAAGGAGACCAAAAGTGTCACTAAAACAATTATGAAGACCAGTCAATAAAGGAGGATGTTATATATTATTTTCCAAGTATCAAAATGATTAATTTAGGTATATTTTGCAATGTGTAAAGATGAAGAATAAAGAAACAATGTGCTGCAACAAAATAGAAAAGAAGTACTGATGCTGTTCTCATAAGTTTGACAATGCAATTTATCTTCTGCCGAAGCAGTGCCCCATTCTATACTGTACATCATGAAGCACATAGGAGCTCGTGGATAAAGCTAGTTTATTTCAATGACCTCAATGCATTTATGAACAATCTAAGAATAACTCGATGTTACAATTAAAGAGAAATGTACAGTTAAAATGGACACTGAAATTCCTTGTAGAAAGAAATCAGCTATTTCACAATGGAATACTAGCATTTTTCCTGATAAGAACAGATAATAAACTAGGAAATGATAGCAGTAACCCATCCTTTATGTTTATATTTTAGGAATATAACCTTGAGATTTTAGCATGCAGGTTGAAACAAATTACTTTGATCACCAATATCAAGGTGTCATACTGAGATATTATGTGTCAATCATTCTATGACAAAGATAAAAGTGAACAAGATGCATTTCATAGTCATACAGAGAGGGAACATGGATTATATATTTAGTGTCTTTTTTTTCCCAATATACCTATCAGCATTTGTAAGTTGTTTTAGCAAAGAACTTGAAATATAATCATTTCAAGACAAATAACAGAGAGTCTCTAAACAATGATGAAAGTCTCTTCAACCGTAGATTCTCCTCAAAAACAGAGTCAAGCCAATACCAACGGACTTTATGAAACTGTGAATTGCATCTCCACTGAGAATGCCCCACTACTCAGACAAATCAATTGACTTGACCTTTACATCTGCCCTACAGAATTTAAGCAAAAAAAGAGAACGAGAGCATGAATGAGAGAGGAATATCATCTCAGATACCCTCTCTTAGAGAGGGTACGAGTCTTGGAAAGAGTTTCCTAGACACACAGGACACAAATCAACTTTATGCTGAACTTTGATTTCCCTGTGCCCTAGCAATGCCATGAGTGACCACGTCTGGCTCTTGGGGACTGAGGTCCATATGTGAACCTCTGTGGGCTTAGGAAGGATGCACTGGCCAAAGCTTCAGCTGCTGGCAGCTCTAGGCATGCACGGCAGCACAAACTTCCCTTCTCCCTCACCCTTGGCCTTAGGCTCCTAAAGTCAATGTCAGCTGCACATTCGGCATCTAAGAGCTTTCTTGGATCTCACCCACTGGACCAGATCCTCATCTGGTTTCCCTGCTCCTTGAACTCTTGCCAAAGGTTTAACCTACATTTAAGTCCAAGTGAGCTGTCTAGCTTAGAAAGAAAGAATCAAAATATATGATCACTGCTCCCAGAAATGTAAAAAAAATATTTACAGAATTGTACAAACATCCTAGTCTCATTAACTCCTCTGCAGCTTTTCTGAACACCCATTCCAAATATAACTGTACAGTATATACTATGGAAGAAAAAATGTAAATACATGCACAAAGTTTTATTTAATCTCTGGAGAAAAAAAAAAGTATATATTGATGGATTCCCCTCTTTCTCCTCTACAGTTTAAATCATCTTCTCTAGCTGACAGAAATTAAATAAAGACCAAACACCAGAAGAACATCACACATTATAGTATAATTCCTCCTAAATTTAAAGAATCAGCCTTGGAAAACTGCATTCACCACCAGCTCAAAACAGGGCATATATGACAGATCCTGTAGCACATTTGGATGCAACTACTTATATCAGACATCCCAAATTGTACTGTGGTTTTTGGTTTTTTTTAAAACTGGTAATTTTATTGATCCAAGTAGTCCAGAATCTTACCAGCAAAATAAGACTTCTATAGCCTCAGTTTGTGTAATTCTTGGCTGTCCAGCTACTGCTGAGGACTCTGCTATGAACCAAACATCCTCTGCAATACCAACATATTACTGGCCAAAGAGAAAAACATGCAATTCCAAACAAGGGATATAGACCTGCAGGCTGTATAGCTATTAGGCTCAGGTTTGTTCAGACAGTGCTGGGCACACATTTTATTTAAGAAGTCTGTAACTAGAGGATAACTGTTGACAGTCTAAATAAATCTCCAGGTACCACTGGAAGGACGCTGGCAGAGACATTCTTTTCTACATAGAAAATTCAACAAAACCAACAGATTTTAAAAGCTAATCAGGTTATGATGAGACATAAACCCCATCTCTGATCAAGCTGCTACGGTGCAACGGTGGTTCAGAGGCATAGCTTTGACTTGCAAGTCAGTGTATACAAATAGTATCCGCGTAACCACATCGCCCCACTGCGCCCTTCCAAAAGGCATCTGCACACTAGTATGGCTTTCCCAAGAGTTTGTGAAAGAGTCTGGAGCTGAGCCAGGCTCTGACTGTGACACAGTCTGGTGACGATGGCCAGTGAGCTGCTGAGGCTGACCGAGGCGTAACCGTCCAAACTCCACAAACCTCTTCAATCTGGGCGTGAAATACCTTCTCATTTCAGTCTCTCTCTCCTCTCTTTTCCCGAGAGAAAATTACACTTCAGTCCTGTTTAATTCCCCTTTAGCCTACTGAAACCTTCGCTATGCGTGTTGGTTTACATTTTGCGATCCCTAACTGTCCTTACACATTCAGAGTAAAACTAGTGGTGGGATTGGCTGAGTAAATACTACAGTGCTCAGTCTCAAAAAATAACTGTGCTGAAATGAGGTATTTAACCAGACCTCATTATTATAACCACTTGGCCAGAAGGCAAAATCTTATCTCTGTGAACAGCAATTCCTTTTTCAAAGCAAAACCACGCTGGTAATAATTTAACTTTTTTTCTTTTTGCACTGAAAGTCTTGGACACAAACTTTACGTGAATATTCTAAAATATGAAGCTGATATCTGTTGTCACCTGTAGTTTCCCCTGAGATATGTGCATCTATGGCATGTCATCCATTTTTCTTATCTGCCAATGGAACCACAGGAAATGTTTCCAGGTAAGCTTTCAACCATGGACAAATCTGAATGTTACAGAAGTAGTACAGGTGTAGTCTGCTGAGAATGACAGGGACAGCCTCTGTCACCCCACAGAAAGAAATGTCAACAGAACCATATACGTGACTTTGAGGCCTGATTTTATATTCTGCTTCCTTCATGTAGCTGCTGAAAACAGGGATATCTGTTTTGCACCAGGGATGTGACATTTAAAGCATTTTTGACCCAATCTCCTTCACATAGGAAAGCACATATAACTACAGTCCAGCATTTCAAAATAAAATGTCAGGCAGAAATTATTTGTTTTAACTTAGTAAAAATGTTTTAAAAGCTCTATATAAATATGTTTATTTCTTTGTGTGTTGCTATACAAAGATAGTTGTATGCTCATGCACATATGCTATGCAACTCCAGTGTCAGAAAAGAATAATATTGAGTTTGGTGATTATAAGAATGATATAATGGCATTTAACACTCTGGTAGTAGTGTACAAACAGACATATATGGGAACACATGTAACAATTTTATCATCCAGTTGAACAGTATTATCACTTACATATGCTAAGCCATTAGGTCTCCATTTGATTGTTTGGATCTCACTGATTTCAGAGGAAGCTCTCCATAGAGACAAACATTGGCATTAATCAATACATACATATGTAAATACACGCAACTACTATAAATTAATTAAACTATTAAGCATAAGGCAGAATAGTTGTTTTTCATAACCATAGTAATTATCTTTGTATTGCAGCTGCAGGAAGAAATATGGGATAAGAACAGGACATCCTATGCTAGACATGATGCATTCAAGGTGTTACAAGATGGTTCCTATCTTAAAAAAGCTCAAAAGCTGAATAAGAGACACTAAAGAGTAGAAAAAAACATGGAGAAATCAGATGACCTTCCAAAGGTCACTCACAGAACCTACGGCACAGCTGGGATCTGAACAGACTTCCCTAGTAGGATCTCAGTTATAAGATGGATCCCACACAGCTGGATTCTCCTTGTCTTTACATGGCTATGTTTGGTGACAGAAGAGGGGGAGACGATTTCTCCCTTACATACTCTGTGAAATAGACCGTGAAAATTTCTCTATCTGTTTTGGTTTCTTTTTTTCTATATTGTCTTTCCCAAAGGCCTGCAGGAAAAACCATCATTCTAAAGGGAGCCCAGAGGAGAAAGTTCCTGCTCTGAGTCATCTCTCTAAACCAGATCATACTGCACTCACATATTTGACGCTGAATCCCTTGATTATTAATACAGCCAGATTTGTCTACTTAGTTGGCCCTCGGTTTTGTAACTCACTGAGCCTCACGCTGGGATTTCATACAGCCACAGATTCTCACAGAAGTAAGGGCTGAAATTACTTATTCAAGGCTAACCAGCATTGCCCTTTAACACATGTGACCAAGGTCTGTGCAACACCCCTGCAACCTCTCTGCGTTATACAAATTATGATTTGGCTCTATGATTCAGCTCCTGCAGAAAGCAGGATGCTACGCAGTGCGTGGGACCAGCACGCACAGTTAACCTAAGAAGATCACAAACACCGGGAGAGAAAAAGAAGTACTATGTTCTCTCTCTCTCAGTTTCTTTTTGTTGTTAAAATATTTTTTTAATATCTCTTGCAATCCCCCCCTCCCCGCCCCGATAAACACACAGTCTTCTTTTATTTTTGGTTTCATGTACCTCAAGTAGGAGGAAGACAATTTGCTGTAATAGGCAGCGTGAGAAGCATTCTTTACCATAAGAAGAAAAAAAGATTCAGCTCAAATCCCCAAACAGAGCCTGCCTAGGTGGTGCTGAAATAAAGATATTATGCTGCTTTTCCTGAATGTCCTTATGCAAACAGGACGTTGTAAATGTCTCTTTTTTGAAAAAGGGCCTTGTATCTGGTCGTAGTTCTGCCCTTTGATTTATTAGGAGCTTCAGCTGCAGACCAAATAGATTTTCCTGTCTCTCCTAACTCCTATTCCAGTCTTAAGTCATTGTGCTTTAAGACACACTCCTTAAAGTACAAACTCTATTACAGTGCCCTAAATAATATGTGATGCGAATAAGTACTGTTAAAGGAGTTTCCTGTTTTGGTTTCCTTATTGGCACTCCAAGCCGAGCTAAAATCTCCAAAGGCCTTACTTAGTATGCAGATATTGAAACCAAACCAAAAAGATTCCTGCATTTGTTGTGCTGTAGCTTTAAATGCCCCTGGCAGAAACTTCATTTCTCTCCCTTTCGATCCTTCCCCCTCTCTCTCTCTTTTTTTGATGTTTCTTCTTCCTCTCAGCCTGTCATTGACAGTAAGTGCAATCACATTACACACAGCTTTCTTTGGAAAGCCCCCTTTTTAATGATCTGGCAGTCTGTAGACACTGACTGCTTCCAGAAAAAATTTCAATCCCTCTTCCCACAGCTTCCGCAAGCTCCAATGATAAATGACACCTGTCATTCTGTCACAGACAAACGGCACAGATGGGAGCGTCAGTGATATATGGCTCACCAGAACAGGAAATCAACTTTGTTGGTTTTTTGGTTGGGGCTTTTTTTTTTTTTTCCAACAGAAAAGAGCTGACCAGGACATTGTCATGAGGCTGTTCCAGGGGCCCGTGCCCGGAGGAAGGGAAGCAGGCGCAGAGGAACCAGTAGTTTTTAAGTAGCAATCTGCAGTTTAAAGACTAAGGACTGCAGCCGTCTCAATGGCTTTGCAGTTTAAGAATCAAATCATGTCTAAATGGCAACCTGAAAGTGCAACTGCAACTCTTCCAGACATACGTGCACTAACGTCACACCAGCGATCCACCTCCACCACCACCACCGGCTTCAGGCGGGCGCTTAGCCGTCAGAGCCCCTCCGGCAGCTGCCCCAGCACCCGCTGCCCTGTGAAATCAGCTTGGACAACTTTGCATGAGCTGCAGTCAGAGTTTGGATTAGACATATCCACAATTACATTTGATTTAATTTCTCTCGGTGATGGAACAGAACCAAAATCCTGACTTTAAGAATGCTTGAGAAATGGGGATATTTAATTCTGAACCCATTTTCTGTCAGACAGGTCTTTCCTAAGCTTCTTTTAAAATCACTCATGTTTTCACAAGGAATTTATTTTGCAGGCAAATCACTTAGGCTGCTCGAGACGTGCAGCCACTTTTTCACTGCCAAACAGGCAGACAATAAGCTCACAGCTCCGACAAAAAACGTTCAGAACTTTTTACCCTGCGATGCCCTTCATGATAAGAGAATTAAGTCCCGCCACTCTCCTCTCACCAAGGAGCTGGAGAGGAAAAGGGAGCCCAACTGGTCATTGGGTAAAGAATATTTAACAGTCATGAGAAAGGCAGGTCTCCCTGGGACTGTGCGTGGAGCAAAGAAAGCAGGACTTTGCACGCGGACAGAATGACAGTCTTTTCTAATCCCCAAGTGGGGACATTTTTACAAAGAACTTACTACCACTACTGCGAGTATAAAATCTACTCTCGCTCCCCACAATCAGCTCCTGGACGCTCCCCGTCTGTGTGACTATATTACAAAGACTTTTCCGGATTTTGTTACAGAGCAAACACAATGCCACCGTCTCCTGAGACAAAGATAAAGCAAACGAACCATTCTTCCGCCCTTAGTCACAGAACTTGTCCTTATTTACAAAATCATGTCTCATGGGTAAACACAGCTCTGTGGAATAAAGGTAGCAAAATTAGACCCAGATAAAAATTTTGGCTTGTTTTTCTGCCCGTGCTGGAAATGCGGGGATACATTTATAGAGCGTTCCCTGCGATTCAGCTGTAGGGTTTCTGAAAAGATTAACGAATGTCATGTGACAAAATCTCCACATGCTGCAATGAAAATATATCCCTTGAGGCTGCATTTTCAAAAGGAGCTGGGTGATAATGCTGCCTTTCCTGCACATTTATTGAATTTGATGTGTACACTTGTGTGTACAAAAAACTAATCAGGAGTCCAAAGTGACGTGAAATACAACTAAGTATGCAGGCAAAGTTAACAAAAGAAATTTCATCACATTTTAGATGCTGATTATCAGCAGCAATAGCCTAGGGAGAACTTTGAGAAAATTCCTCAGATTTTCCAACACTATGTAGACTGCTGTAAGTGCTCCAGTATGGCTTCATGCTCTATATTAAGTCAATGTGATGAAATGTATAAAATGAACTGAATGATTGCTAACCCTAGAACGTGGACGGCTCAGGATTATACATATTCAAGGCATTAATATCAAGCCTTTCATCATCCATCAATGGTAGCCCACATAGATCACAGAAAATTTTCATTGCATGGACAGATTTTTGTCCTTCTATAAATTAAGAATAGGATTCTTACGGAAAGCAGAAAGGTAGTAATCATCAGGCAGCTCAACCTATCAAGTCCTCCTATGATGTCAAGGGGTTTGAGATGCAAAAATCAACTCTTCTATGCATACAAGGGAAGAACTGATCACACCAAAGAGCAGAACATGTGATGCAGTGAAATGACTTGGCCAACAGATAAATGCTATTCCAACCAGAGGAAATGCAGGGAGGAGTATTGTGGGAGTCCAATGGTCCACTGTCAATTTAAATAAAGATCAAGCTCTATCTTAGTTTGAAAGCATGTTTTTATACCTCTATGGCATGACGAATGGAGCAGCAACACAAGGCCCTGTATAAAAGGTGAGATGGAGGAGAGAACAACATGCGATTGTGTGTGTACAGTGCAGGTCAAAACACTTCTGGCACGGATGACAAAACTTCTCAGCAGACCAACATTGACAGAGGCCACTGTCGGCTTCTGTGTCCTTCAGTCTTAACCTTCAACCAGTTAATTGCAAATCCGTTTTATACTTTGACAACAAATGAACTGGAACCACAGATATGAATGACAGTAAACTGGAAGAAATTTAAAGTCTCCGAAACAACATTCTACATGGGTCCATCTATTGTTCACTCTGGCCACACTCTCCAGTCTACTCATTCTGGTTCAGGAGAAGAAATATGACTCCATAGTGAAACTTGGACTTCGTCTGAACTGGAGCACCTGGGGCAAAGTTTCTTTTCTTATTCTATTTCCTGAGGATACAGCTGAGCGCGACTTTCTGGCTTCCACAATCACTTCTCAGTTTGAAACAGATGCAGTTTTTCACTAAGAAAGATAACTCGCAAGTAGAATTTCCGCTGCTATCCTTCACCATTAGGAGAGAAAATTAAAATATCCTTCAGAAGGGAATACATAACAGTTCTGTAAATTCAACAAGGGGTTTCTTCAAGCACTGAAGAATATCCTGAAAACACGCTACAGAACAGAACACTGTATATTAGGAAAAAAGAATAACTAGGATAATGCCAAGAAAAAAACAGTCTGCAATGTCAATATTGTTGCATCAGGATAGATCTAGCCAAGTATATTTTAAGCTTTGATCAAAACTGTGAATCTGTTAAGGCAGAATTATAACCCCATGTAGCAAAAATCTGAAATTTGTAATGACAATTAAAAAATATTATGTTCCAGAGAGACCAAAAACCAAACAGATATCCTGAGCCAGTAGATAAAATTCACCAAACCAAAGCTGTACAAGTAAGAGATGATCAAGTGGAGCCTTTAAAACAGAATATGAAACAAAACCAAAATGCAGACCTGGTTGTCAAAAGAAGATTTTTAAAAGCACTTAGGAGATTTAGGTGCCCACTTGCCATTGACTTTTACTGAGAGTTTGGTGCCAGCTCTCTTTTTTTACCTTTAAGAATCTCAAGTAATGGAGTCACTCAAGAAAAGCAGGACAACAGCAAACTGAACATGCTGCAGGGTTAATTTTCCACAATGTGCTAGAGATGCTGACAGACAAGCCAATGGTCCAACTGGGAAAGAACTGGGACCTGCACCAAAAATGTACTTGTCAAGTAGTTGCAGATTTTTTTTTAGCTGTTCTGGGATAAAATTGACGTGTTTTGACTGATGAATCATGAGCAAAGATTGCCCAGTGTGCTCAGTTTGAAATACCAGCTTCTACCTGTGTGTGCTGGAACACTGTGTTCTCTCCTCTGAGCATTTCTTTGGCAAATCTGTTCTTGAAGTAACAGCTAAGCACAAATCCTTCAGGGTGCAATCCTGTTCCTCTCCAACCCAACAGGGATTATACCACTGAATCCAGCTGGGAGCAGTAGCAAGCTATTAATAAGGCGACTTCACATATATCAAAATTTTGCAAAATAGTCATTTCTTTACATGTCCCTTGCAGCATGTTGGGACAAAGACATTTAGTGAAATGTGTTTGCTGTCATCCATTACACCTGCCAGTATGCGACATTAGCTTTCAAAATAGATGACAAACGGCATGAACGTGGGGTGCCTGGTTGCTCCTTCTGCTGTTCCCAGACCTCTTTACCCAAACTAATTGTGCTTCTCTGCTCTTCATTCCCCTTCAATCTCAGTACTTTCAACTGCTGTGGAATACGATGGTGATAACTCCAAGTTTCATGAGACTGAAGAGGACTGTGGCAGCATGAGCTTTCAGGTTCCTCCTTATCCCAGGCACTGTCATCCTGTTTTACTCACTTACATAAATACCCATCCATAACTTCTGGCATTAGGATCTTGCCTTTCTGTTCCTCCTAGAAGTTACAGGAGGACAGAGCAACTCACGCAAATAGTGCCGTTTTAAATTTGAAGCAGCATCTAAGCTCTTATGTTGGCTGCCTTCACAATCCAGTCAGTGCCTGCCGGGCCTTTGAGCATTCACTGACTTTAGACGTGGCAGCAAAATTGCTTTTTTTCACCCTTCTCTCTTTAATGCCTTATACCAGGGTCTCCTGCCTTTGGTATCCTTTCCTTTAGGCCTTTCTGCTTAATATGGTTTTAAACTCACGTTAATTGCAAGATGAGAACGCAGAAATATATTGTGGGGTCTGACTTCCCCTGGAGAAGCCTTTCTGGTTCCTGTTCAGGAAAAAGCACGCAGATGTGTACTGTTCATCTGAGCAAGGATCCTAATGGGATCGTTCATGCCTCAGTGAGTTCCTCAGGTATACACTAGCTAGACCTTAGCTGACTTTTCAGCTTGGCAAAGTCCAGTCTCATGTTCACAAATATAGAGGGAATTAGCTAGCTCCAACCGTAGCTAGCTAACTATCTCAGCTCCTTGTTCAACTGAATTAATGCATACATCTAAGAATTTCACTGAACCTAATGGCTAAACAAAAGCAATTGGATGGCAAGTATCCAATCAAAAATCTTCTGTAAATATAAAAAGCATTATGTCATGTCAGCAGAGGATTCCACAGAAGTAACACGATGTGATGTGACACTACTCAAGCAATGTAATATAACATGGCACCACCAAGTAAGCAAAAAAAAAGCCCAAACATTTTATTTTTAGCTGAGATGCTCATTACCCTCCAATGTCTGATCTGAATATTTTTTGACGGACTTAAGTGGAGTGAATTTGGCTGATGTCATGAGTTTAATAGCTATTTGAATTATCCCAATCTTCCAGCAGCTCACTAAATTTTTAATCTTTTCTGTTGACTGTGAGGACAAAAAAAAGTCTCTTTTCTAAAATAATGGCCTAAAATACTGCCATTGCACACTCTAAATGCTACAGCATTTGGATGAAACCTCTCTGATATCTATCACGCTATGGTATCTTTTTAAAAGCTTAGTGAGGTTTCAAATAGCCACGAAAGAGGTGGAAAAGCATTACCTGGTCCTTGGTCCTCAGAGTAACCTGTGGCAAATAGAGCCACACAGATGCAACACCAGCTCCTTAGAAAAAGCTGGTTTGAGGGATTAGAGACACAATGCACTGATACCTAGAAATGTCACTCGGAGCACGGGAGATCACATAGCAAAAGGAATAATTTCAGGATGCTTTTCAAGGGCCACAAGGATTTCTTTCCAAATCCTAGTTGCCTCGATCTGCTGGGAATAGCCCTCCACTGGATTTTATGTGGCCACCCCAGACCTGGCAGGAGAAAATAATAAAATACAAGAGTGGAAGAGGGAGGTGGCAAACTTCTGCCTTTCTGTGAAATGTCCAGTAGGCTCTGGCATGAAGTGCTAGCTCAGCCCTCAGTTCGTATCAGCTTTACGTCCAGTAGGTTCTGGCATGTAGCGCTTGCTCAGCCCTCAGCTCATATCAGCATAAACACTTCATCACAGCTGACACGCTGATATGCTAAATGAGTAAGTGCGGAGCACAAAGAGGTCAGAGAGAAGTTAACTAAAGGGATTATAAGGGACAGTCAACACACTTCAAAAAGAAAAAACCTGATAGGTGCAGAAAACATGGTAAATGAGCCCGAAGAATGCAAACCCTCTGCTGCGCACTCCATTATAGCCCTGACAGTCCAGTTCCAAACAGTTAAATATGAAACTGTCAACAAGGGCCTGTCTTAATAACCAAACTTGAGGCCTTTTATCCTGGAAGATTTATGAAGTAATTTTAAAGAGGCCCAAGCAAACATCTGTCAATAAATTGAATGCCGGCTACAGGATTTACAAGCAAGACAAGAATTTCTCATTAAGTGCACATTAGCACTGTGGGGATCATAAATAGTAAGAGGGCAGGATGCTGAGCCTCTCAAGCTGTCATTAAAACACTATCTAAGAACTAATGAGGAAGTGATGGAAGGATACTAATGATCCCTCAGGCTGCCTTCATTCAGCAGTGAAAAAGGCGCGTGCAATACAGAGTTTCAGTTTGCCATGACCAGAGGTCCACTGTACAGTAGAGAGGTCTTCAGAGAGCCTCCCAGTTTCGGTTGCTGGAAACCCACCAGCTGCACATAGACCCTGAGTGCTCACTGGTGGACCAACAAAGGTCACCATGAGCTCTGTCCTCCAAATCACATGGAGTTTGGGGTAGCAAACAGAAAGGGCAAGTCTCAGACACTGCTGTGGGCAGTGGAACAAATAGATCCCTTGCAACCTCCGTGCAAGTTGCACCACACACTGCAAAGGAAGTGGCCCACTTCCTACCACAATTCCTCCTTCTTTGGAAGTGGAGGCAATGGCTTCTCTCAACTTTCAGATCATTTTAACGTATAAGACACTCAGATGTTCCCTTTCTTTCCTAGAGAAAAGTTGAGCTTTTCTTTTAGTCTCCCAAGTAAATTTGATGGAGTCAACACATGCGTAATTTTACTTGGGAACCCCTCAATTCAGAGGAGCTGTGGTTGCTGAGAACCAGGCTGTGTCTGTGACCTTCAGTACGAGATGTATTTACGCCCAGAAATATGTGTGCGCAAAACTATGTCTGTGATAGGGCCAGCCTATGACACACACAGACATTAATCCAAGCTCTTACCGTCATGTTCTTTCAGCTGATAAACATCTGATCATGTACAGAAGGAGCAGAAACACCATGATTTGAGAGTATGGATGGCTCAATAGCTGAATAGGGAGGGAATTCATTAGGGATGAGGGAGACCCCAGTATGAGTTCCTGTTCTGAATTCAGAACATGAACTTGATGTTGATCCTATCACATTCCTGATGACTGCACCTCCATCACATTTCTGGCTCTTCTATACACCCCTTCCCTCCCTTCCTACATGCTTACGACCAACACTTGACACGATTTTCCCGATGACATCTTGGTCAGAAATGACATGGTTTTGAGCATTACTGTCAATAAATCTGTTTGCTGATAGAAATAAAAAAGCCTTTTAGATTGCTCTGTTTTCTACCAAGATGAGAATCTTCTTGCTGTGACCTTCTGTAGCACAAGGACCAAACTGATTTCTGGGACATAAAAAAACCAATATCTACCAATAAGAATTATTTCTTTGGGTCTACAGCATGTCGGTACTTAAACTGTAATGTAGTTACATTTTTTCTATAATAGATGTTTTTAGACACTATTTGTGTTATGGATATATGTCTCTTTCTGAGACTTTTGTCTGCAGAAGAAATCAAATGAACATAACCAAACTGCACATTAGGAGAAAAACATTATATTAATGAGTAGTAGCACATATTAACAAGTAACTAGTGAGTTAAAAAACTCATTCAAAAGGAATATTGTAGTTAAAACCTTTAAACATGCAGTTTTTAAAATGAGTTTGTCATAAACAGTAATTGTTAATAACTTGTATTAATAGACAGTTCTTCTACAGCAAAATTAACTCATAAAACCACTAATTTTAACTTTCCCAGTAAAAGATAGTAAAGATAAATACATTTCAGTGCATTCAGCAGTTACAGGAACATTTACACTCTAGACTAATTTCCTCCCAATACTGGAAACGTAATATAATCCAGGGAAGTAAATAATCTGTATACCAAGGGTTCATAACTGAGTCCTTCATTAAAAAAACAACAGCTATAAGTACCTGAAATAATTAATGGGGAAATGTTAAAAGCTATAGCCAGTGAATCATTTTTTCATCTGTATTCTTCTCAGGCTATATTCAGATGGGCTGGTTTCCAATACTTTGATTAACACTGAATCAACCGATAGGATCAATGTATTTAACTACGAGTCAGTGCAAGTCAGGATAGAAATTTCACCCAACCTAATTAGTCCTTGTGATGTTACAGCAAGTATGAAAATGTATAATTACAGTGTAATTACACAGGCCGTGTAAATTCCTAAGTTGTAAATTCAAGGCTAAATTTCAAAATTAGGTCATTTGAGTGGGATCAAAATTAGGCAAAATCTGTTTGCTTATCCGTGATAATTATGTTGCCAACTCCTCCAAAGCCAAGCACCTCTAAGGAGCATCCAGCTGTTTAATCAGACAAGCCGCCAGACTTGTATGAGGATGAAAGTGAAGTCCCCAGTTACAGACTGAAGGTTTCTTCTGAAAACAAATATTTTGGTCTATACAGCGTATAAGACTATTAGACGGCACCAGTGTGGCTATAGTAGTTACATGGAATTTTCTCGATCCGCCTGGAGACGCTGCATTCTGACAGTCTTGCATTTGTATGCAATCCCACATGCTACACTTAGATGGACTTTGTGTAGAGAGGCAGAGTTTTTGGCTTGCTTGTGGCCAAACGCCACATAACATCTGACACCCTAATGTACCCTACGCACAGACGTTTGAACCTGTTAACTGATTTACAGCAGTCAGATCAGAAACCAACAACTATCCTTTTGCAGCAGGAAAGGTTTGCAGTTTAAGTAGCAATCCTAAATCCTGATGCAAGGAAAACTCCTCCTGCAGGGTGAGTTCCATCTGTAGCAGTGATGAAGAGCAAAAGATTTCAAGAACATCTGTAAAAGCAACTAGGCTTAGGAATGGCACGATGGGGTGGAGCTGCACTTGCATGTGGTGGCTGTTGGCTGAACGCAGGATGCATAGGTAAAGCTATATTTTAAAAAGCAATAAGGAAGAGTGTCTATTTTGATCTGTTCCAGTAAGGCCCACCCTGCTTTTAACATTTTGTTGTTCAACAAATGTTTTACGGGGAAAAACGCCTACAAGCTTCTAAGCACACATCCATCTGCTGACCCAGCTGTGGATGCTAATATACATAATGGAAGAGAAATTTCCTGTTACAGATTCTTCTGTAAACTGCAGTTCTTTATCCTTTGTTTTAGATACTGATTCAACAATTTTAATATCAATAATTAAACAAAACAAATTCATTTATTTCATCATGATCTCAGGCAATGAGATTGAAATGGAAAACAAAAGGAAGCTTTCTCTTTTTAATTTTGACCCTTTTAATAGAATAAAATTGACACTGTATTTAGGTAAATATATTTGCATAAATATGGAAAAAAGTAAGCTTTAATATTAGGTTTTCTCAGATAGAGAAAGGAAAAAGTTTTTTTATTGATTTGTGTTTATACTTTGCACACTATTGTTATTATTAAGGGGCTTAAAAATGAGTAAATACAGGTTTTTATAATTTTGAGCCCTCTAACTATGACAGTGGTGTAAAGGTGCCTTTAATCACTATGAGGATCAGACCTTTTCATTTAAACATACACCTGGTTCATGGCAGCTAAACCAGATTTCTAATTATGAAACGCAGATCTCCTTTTGTATCCAAATTTAGCTCAGCTGAATAATAACCCAGGTGTTACCTTAGTTGCTTTTTTCTTTTTTACTGTATATTAATGTTATCAGACTTGCTGACTCATGAATCTGAGGTTATAGCAATTTTAGCTATGGTGAAAAATTATCCCTCCTTTGAGGCATGTTGCACTATTCTTTATCTTGTATTTCTTGCTTTGAGTTCTCCTTTTATGCTATCCCCCCTTTTTTAAAGGTTTTAGTGGTGGGATAGTGAATATCAGACCATTCGCTTTTGCTTCCTCTGAGCGTCTGAGATGCCTTTTGTTTTTTAGTGGTAGGTAAAACTTCAGAAATTCTAGGACTGGAGTTCACATGTACTAACACATCTAAGCTATTTCCCTGACTTTGCAAGTTGGGCTAAAATTAGTAGTTGGGGATTTCAAGCACTCCCGCTTCTGATTAGGCTGAGAACACGACCCGCTGTACCACTTCAGGTACTTCTGCTTCTGTCATTAACTGAAAACCAGAAGAAAAAAAAAAATGACATATTATCTTTCTTGAGTAAAACTGTCAGAAGCAGGGTCATTCACAGGGTCATTTCACTGGGAACGGACACCGTTTGTGTCCAAGGCAGATGCACGGATGCTCGTCTCACTCCAGACCCGAAGGCTGCAGTCAGAATTTCATCTTGAAAATTGGTCCTGTGCTGACTTTCCTTTTTCTGATGTAGTTCTACCTCCTTCTTCTGTAGCACAAGAACATTAACTCTGTTCTCTAGCTCTCCCCGACAACCCTAACTATTCTATGATTCTCAAGAAAAAGCTTGCCTACTTTTAACTTTCACTTCATTAGCAGCAGCGAGCACTGTTGTTTTGCAGAGAAACGGTTGCATTAATGACTTGGGGAGTGGAGCAGGTGCGCAGGTGTCTGTATACACACGTGTTTCACTCAAGTCTTCCATTACTCGAGGCTTTGAACATTTCCCTTATCATACATATCAAGTCAAGGAGGAAGTAAAGTAAGTTTTGCTATGAATGTTATCTCAGTTATCGAGAAAAAAAAAGATGCAAATTCTGCATGGGCAATAAAAAAAGCCTTAGAGGGAGTCTAATGTAATTTCTCCCTTTCAGGGCGTCTTTACATTGCACCATAGTATAAAGGGCTCTTACTGTCTGTGCTTTACCTCTGCAACTCAGATCAACCCTCTGTCTAAAGTCCAAGTGTGTCTTCTTGTTCTATTTATGCCACAACGAACACCATGAATACTTTTTATTTTTGCTAATGCCTTGCTGGGCTGATGAATAAAATCCTGTAGGCTCTAATAAACCACGGAAGGAGAATTTAGAATTATGTCCCATGGAAAGCCTCAGTAAATAATAAAAGCATAAATATACTGGCAAGCTAATGTTATCCACTGCGGGAGACATTTAGAAATGAGAACCTACATCTGTGCACAATAACACATGTTCAGTTGTGGATCTCTCTTTGCATTCACATATGCTGCTATTGAAGGTACAAATTTAGAGCCTGCTCTATGCACACATCATCATTACGCTCTAGTTTCCACACTACGAAGATTTACTTGTGTTTGTTAAACCTAGGTGGGTATACTTTCTTTCCTATATTAGTCAAGTGCAAATGAATGAACAGAAACAGATTAAATGGCAACTCTAATTAAGCAGCTTATATGTCACAGCATACTAACATCAACATACTGTTTCAGCTACTGAAATTATCAGTACTAAAGTTCTTTAACTGGTAGTCTAAATTTCCTCATTATTCTGGCTAGGGACAAAAGATTAGACAAAGAAAGAAGAAGGGCAAAGGTTCCCGATTATAAACAATGCTTTAATGAATAATAATATTCTGCTTTTCTGTGCTGTTTTCCAGACCTTCACTCCTCGGGTAATGCAGATCCTCAGGCTTCAGTCAGCTCCAGCAGAGCCAGTTCCCACCTGTGGAGGAGTAGGGCTTTTTGGTGATGATAAATGGAGCTCCACAAGGCAGGAAGGGCTGTTTAGCCCTTTTGATCTGTGTGTGCAGAGGCAAAGGCTGTGCTCATTGCTACAGGTTCAGAAAGCTTTGTCTGCAGATCAGTACAGAAAAGCATGGTGAGGAATCTGTCTCAAGTAAGAGGAGCAGTAAGTGGAAGGAAGAGGTTTTGAGCCCAGCAGCCTTATCTCAGGTCTCCTCTCTCACACATTTTCTTCCCCTTCTCCTTCCCTTTCTCCCTGTGTTTTTTTTTTTATTGTTTGTCTGCAGATTTCCACAGCAATAAGAGCATAACATTCACTATCTGGCCTTTAAGGAGCTTAATGGGGAGACCTTCAGTGTGCACAGTTGTTCTGCTTTTAACTTATTTCTGCAAAGCAGGTATATTTCCAACCAAGAATTAGAGAGAGTGGCCTCAGGCTAAATTGCAGGGAGTCCCAAATGAGTGAACCCTTTGAGGGGAGAATCACTGAAGAAGAAAATGAAGATGACAAGGCTGTTGCTTCTTAATAAACATTATCACATTTTCACCATGCATTATTTATTACTTTTCTTTCACTGATTTATGTTCTAAAACATTTAATCTAATATGTATCACTATATATACACATATATACGCATATTTAATTCTCTCTTTTTTCCCCCTAAACAGATCTCAAGTTAAGAATTCCTTGGTTTTGCATCGTTAAGCTAACATGTTAATTCTGGAAAATTTCGCTTCTTTTTGCATTTAAATTTGTTTGAATGCTGTAATGTTATATATTCTCCAAAGTTAAAGATGGACCATTGTAATTAGTCCTAATGTTTCTGCCTGTGCCTATGGTTTCTCTAACCTTATTCTCTACAAGCAGTTTTATCTGCTTGTAACTTGTTTTTGTGTGAGGACCTGGGTAAGATTATTAACATCTTTCACAACACGCAAAAGATGAACCACTTATGAACTGTGGTCCCAGAATGATCAGAGGAGGAGGTATGCTTGATGACTCCAAGCTGAGTCAGAGCAACACTGACTGTCGGAAAGTGGAATCCATGCAGCTCTCCTGGCTTGAACAAAGCCTGGATTCAGATTTGGAGGAATCCACAGAAGCCCATAATCCTCATGCCTAAAACAGAGACAAGACTAGATGGGACTAGAATCATTGTCATAAGGTGTTCTGACAAGGGTGGTGAAGCTTCTGTGCCATATGTAAATGCTGGAAGGCATCACGCATACAAACAAAGCGGCAGCCGGCAGCAAGGGGAAGCCAATCCTCCGTGTGGCTCTGACTCCTTGTCTGCTCACAGGCTATTCCTCTGGGACTCATTTCTGCACGTAAAGCAGTAGGACCAAAGTCCCGTCTTTTGTGGGGTTGTGCATGTTGGGAAAATTGCTCGTGGTTACTTCAGCAGTGCTTGGAAGTGGTATGAAAGGTCAAATTTTCCAGCACAGGACCCTCCTCGCTCTTATTTTACTTTATGGTCAGATAGACTATTTTTATTCTGAGATCTGCTGCTGTCCAGTAAATATATAACTTTGTTACTAACCAAGCCTGCTCCAGAATGATACCTTTGTGGACACTAAAAACAATTTAATGGCATGTCACAATAGCAATTCAGTCTGCTAATAGCCCGGCTCAATAATACTATATTGCATAAACCTCCTTCAGACTTCTGACAAATAATTCACCTTTATGCACTCTGCAGCAAGCTCCATTTCACTAACAAATATATTTCTCCCCTACACCTACAAATAAATATCCAGCATCTTCTTACTGTAACATCAGCTGTTCCTCTGCATGAGGTCAGTGGTGCCGTATTTCTACCGCGAATCACCTATCTCCATCATAGCCTTAGAGACTATCAGTTTTTAACTGGCACATCAAATCACAGAGAAGGGTGCAGGGAATAAAATCTTGGAAAAAATATGTACATTTTGATATGTCTCACAAGCAGCAGCAGTGAAAAGTTTAAATACTCTGTATGTCAGGGCAGCCTTAAACAAATGTTTATGGGCTTTGCTTTTGCAAGCATAAGTATTTGGGTAAGCACAAACCTCAAGATGTCTCTTGCTTAAAATGCAGCGAAAACTCACAGAGCAGGCAGGCATCCTCCTGCCATCCTGCCTTCTTCACTTCTTTTTTAAGGAGACTGCCTGTTCAAGGAGAGATCTGTTGGGTCTACTGCACAATATGATAAAACACTTAAAGGCTGCTTCACAACTTACTTGGGGTGGATTGTTACCTTGATCTGGGGATGGAGCTGTACATGCTCTTTTAAAACCACCGCTGGCTCTGAAATCTGGGAATGGTCAGCTTAAGGTACTTTGTAGAGGATATATCCAGATATCTCCTCTACGATTGACAACAACCCACCTCAAACCAGCAATCACCTAAAGGTTTTATTATTCCTGGCAGCTCAGTGGCTTCATATGCAATGAGTTTAATGTTCTCATCTCCTTTCTGCTCCAGGTTAGGAGACATTCTTGGTGCTGACCTATCAGTCACAGCAGCGAGGAGTCAACGGGTCCAGGGAATTAATGATCTTGTCGTTATTCCCCCCAAAATCTTATAATCTATCGGTGTGGCGGGGATGATATGGGTCTTATAGCTTCCTGTATAGCTACTGTTCTATAAATTAAAAATTACTTTTTACAATGTCCGAGTTCATGTTAAAAGGCAGAAAAGATAAAACCCCACAACCATTAAAGGGGAGTCTTACAGGTACAAATAGAATTTCTTTTATATTTTTATTTTGCTACGTTACCGGCTTACGCTTCGTATAAATTCCTCCTTTCCAAGAAATGAGACTCAAGTGATATATTTGGAAATAGGATCAGCTATCAAAACCTGTTTTTTTAAAAATGCCTATGTAGAGCTGCTAAAAAACAACTGCAACCTGTTTCTTTAAGAACTGCTCTAAAATGCTACGGTAAAAAAAGGTCATTTTTGTAGAAGAAACTATTTGTATCAAATATCATGAGAAAATAAGTGCATCATGACAATTTTGAACATCTTTTATGATTTGATTGTCAGTAACGAGGCCCACAGGAGAGTGATAAATGTGCAGCACGAAAAATATCTATTTCACTTAGATAGCAAATTATGCAACTCAGTGCTTGATAGCACTTGGCAAAATACAAATGTAGTTGAATGGAATTGAAATTGTTGCTCTTTGCCTAAGACACAAGTAATATCACCAGGGGTCCTGTCTTTAGATATTTATAAGAGCTAAGAGTTTAAGTAATAGTAGCAGTAATACAAAATTACCTTTAAACATTGAAAACATTTTTACTTTGTTACAAGGTGTAATTTACACTTTTTCTCTAATGGCTTACATACTGAAAATGATATACTAATGCAATTTTCCAAATTTAGTTACCTTTTTGTGTTCTAAAATTATATGCTCTCTCTTTTCCCTGTTTGTCACTTCTCAGATTCCACTTAATTCCATGTTCATAGAGTTCCATAATTTATCTGCTTGTCAGAAAAGTTTTCTAAACTTTCAGAAATACAAAATACTCCAAATAAACTCTGACAAAAATGCTTCCAGTTCAACTTTTAGAAATTTTTCAATTTTGCTTTGAACTATTACCATACATTTTGTTGTTGCTGTGAGATTTTTCTTACAGTGACATCAAGCAAGGGAAAGAAAAAATGATCAGAGAAGAGATTCACTCAAACCATTCATATTAACTTGTCTCTTCACTTATAGATTTATATTCCTGCTTATCCTGCATAGAAGGATAGGAAGATAAATATAAGAAGGTGCTGTACAGCTATGTCTTAGCACAGGATGGAAAATGAATTTCTTACCCTAGGAGAATTTTCAAGATTTTAAAATTTTCCTTCTCCCAAGTCATGAAGAAAGGTTTGTGTCATCAGCTAATTAAGAAAAAGGATCATATTAACTGAAGTGTTTCATTTTGATCATTTCAAATCACTTTCTCCCAGTGATGATGTTTTTACATATTCATTTATTTGTTTTATAGAAATTTTTCTTCCAATTAGCTTGAATTTTGAAACCAAGAGCTGTTTCTACTTAAGCAATGTAAAAACAGACTATTTTGACAGGATGCCTCTTTAAAACTTTCAAAATGATATTTTTATAACCAAACCTTTTCAAATAAATTATGTTTCCACACGTCACCCAACGAAGAGATTATTCCACAAAATCTAGATCATGTTTACTGTGATCTTTATTTCTTCCTAACCATTTCTAATACTGTTTGAGTCTTCATGACCGTAACACAAAAAAATTAACAGAAATTGCTGAAATGCTGACTCCTTACTAGGAAATCTTTTGGGTCCAGGATCCAGGAGAACCGTGAGAGGGGATGAGGGTTTGGTCCCCTCCTCTTTAGGGGCTCTGCTTTTGCTGGTGGACTTGGAACCACCTTATCGGATGGTGGTCCTTGGCATATGGCTAAATCCTCCTCCTCCCTTCTTCAGCTCAATGTGGCAAGAAACTCTATGCTTCACCTTGCACGCCCATCTTGTATCACGCCCCAGGATCTCCAAACCCAGCGATACCTTCACACTGCAAACAGAACGCTAAAGCTGGGAGAGCTGGGGACCCCCCAGCCCCTTCCCTCGCCTCTGGCTGCTCTCCCACTGGGGGAGAAGATGGAACCAGTGTGGAGAACAAGGCCATTGGAGATCATGCAACCAAAAAGGGGCATGCAGTGCTTCTACTAGTATCTAATCAAGAGTTTTTTTATCTTTGTGTGCTGCTTGAATCATGATACTATCAGTGGGTCATGAGCACTGCTGTTGGACACAGATGCACATGCAAGTGTGACCAGACAGCCACGCTGCGCTCCACATACCTCTTATGTGAAACAGCTACAGGAGAAAAGAAAAAAAAAAAAGATTAATTGCAATATATAGCAGAAATAGGGCTCAGAAGTGAAATACAGGTTCTGACCATCTGCAGTTGTTAAAAGGCTCAATTCATATTGCATATGAGAAGAGGTGTTAGCCTCATAGTTCACAGCCAAATTTTAATGCGGGTAATTCCCTGCATTCCCCTAAAAATTGCAATTTGACACACTGTTCTATTCCATTTGGCACTGACACTTGTGTAATGCTGCTCTGCTCTGTTGAACAGTTGCCTTTTTCACCCTACGCATGACTTTTCAGCAATAACGGACAATGTTATTGTCAGGTCCTAAAAATCCATCACCTGCATCTTTTATTGCTTTGCATAACTTTGGAGTCCAGGGGAGCTTTCATTTTTTCATATCTGTTATTCTTATCTTCCTGGCATCAAATTACAACTTCCTGGGACCTTTGTGGGTCTGGCCCAATGCCAGATAGGGCAGGAAGCTATGCAATCTCTTTTAATATTCCACTTCCTTTTCATGTAACTGTAAACCTATACCAAAAGATCCCAGAAAAACAGAGTAGTTAGGAAGCCTAAAAAGCTGGTACGTAATTACTACAGTTAAGAAAAGCACTATAGGACTAGGAAACAAAATTCCTAATAATTGCAATCCCGATGAACAATCGTGAATGAAAATAGGCAGTAGTATTTTTATAAGAATGTGCATACAAGTGCCTAATACAGTTGTAAATAAGGCATTTAAATGCCTAGGGTATTTGCAAGCCCTATGAAACTCTCAGGGGGGAAGCTGTTGACAAATTAAAGCCGCTATTGCTACTCTTACATTAGCTTTTGTATCCTAAACACATCATTAGGTGATATTTCATGGCATGATACTCCTACCTGCCTAATGATCAATTTGAAATAGAAGACTCTTACAAGAATATACAGTCCTTTGGGTTAAAGATGGGAGGATCATTTGGAATATATTTATTTGTTGAAAATGGTTTTGTTTATTCTGACTGAAAAAACTTCATTTTCTTAAATATTCTCATATTTATAAACAAATCATCTGTGGAAAGTATTCACCAAATGATTACTATGGATACTTTTGTTTACTTTTGAGCAGTTTGTTGCATACCTTAAATATTTCAAATGCAGATATTTATGACTGGATTTGTCTTTTAATCTGAGTCAAAGGCAACCTTTCAAACCATGTTCCAAGTGTCAGGACCTCTTAAATTTGCTGCAATATTAATTTTAAAAGAGCACATTACTGGCAATACAAGAGAAATTTCTTGAAGATGAGAATAATTAATGGTCTTTTTGTTCAAAACTGTATTAAACATATAAGTATTACCAATTGATTCAAAATGGATATTTTGCCCTATTTTGCTAATAGTGCCCTGCTCCCAGGAACTTCTGTTCATATCAAGAAGAGACAGCATTTAGAAGACAACTGCCATTGTCACCAAGACAAACAAATATCTTGAATTTCCTAATCGGCACAACATCTCATGCTTTCACTTACATTATACGCCTCTCTGCTAAAACTGCAGCTAAGTCCAGTAGCCAGTATCACTTGAAGCTTTTAGGAAAAAAAGCCCACCTCTTTGAAATAAATTTAAGATCCACTTTAAAATTCCCTTCTCTAAACACAAAGGAAATTTAAAGTTAAAGCTGAAAATCTGGCTGGAAACCATGTCCTTAAATCAACCTACCTCTCCTTAGCTTTGCAGGGAATCTCACACACTGTACTAATGCCATATGTGCCACAACACACAGGAATAATGGGGTGAGCTGAGGACAGTGTCACACCATACTGAGTTCCTCTTAATTCAAAATTTCTTCCTTGCTTTTAAGAGGGTAGCTTACAACCCTGCCAAAATTGCACACACTTTTTTTTTTTTTTTAAATATACACAGTGAAAAAAAAAAACACAGCATGAGAGCACACAACTTCTGGAGATAAAAACTGAAAGAGTTGCTGAAAGTGGGATGAATTCACCTTTCAAATATGTGTAAACCGGATAAATGCTGAAGAAAGTAAAGGGAGCAATGATAACTCGACAAGGAACAACAGACCTGCACATCACGAAAAGGCCCAGATTTTTAACTCCCCAAATAAACTCAAAATAAAATCAAGCTATGAGTTTGAAGTTTCTTTGCCTCAAAATTGAATGGCAGTCAGCATTTAGGGCTTGGTTTTACTAGATACTAGCAGCAGAGTGGAAAATACAGAAACATGTAGCAGACAGCATTTTCATTACTCTTGTGCCAACATCAGCAGTTTCAGTTTATGGGGCTCCATAGGAAAAAAAAAAAAATCTGTTGTTTGATTGTTTCCATTCACTTGGGTTTTGCACCCTTTTTGCATTTCCTTTGACGTGTTTTTCAGTAGAGGTGAGCGGATATATAATATGCTGAGATCAGAGAGCTGCTCTTCAAACACCCTGATAGTTCAGAGGAGGTCAGGGCTGCAAGGTGGCCCTTTGCAGGGCTGGGAACAAACTGCTCAGATCGGTCTCATTTCGAAGTGCAGAGCAGAT
Organism: Cuculus canorus; assembly: GCF_017976375.1. NCBI lineage: Eukaryota > Metazoa > Chordata > Aves > Cuculiformes > Cuculidae > Cuculus > Cuculus canorus. Next base: position 14,873,939 of record NC_071416.1, read on the forward strand.
TCTGGGTCTCAAGCATCACTTCAACCCAGATTCACTTTCCACATGAAGTCATAATTCTGTTCCAATTTACTTTTTTGTACAGACAAGCTTCAGTCAAAACTTTGCCTAGATTTGAAGAAATGTTTGATACAATAGTTTCATCCAGCTCTACTTTCAACTGCTGATCTGAAAACTCTTTCCTTCTGAATCTTGTCTCGCATTTCTTAACTTGTGTCATTTGTTATTCAAGTTTCCTTCAAATTTAGTCTCGTCTGAAGGCAGAATCAAGCTCTCTCGTTTCCTGGGAATGCATAGGTTATGTGACAAGATATACAAACAGTTTTGATCATCAGTAAAATTTACTGCTACACAATACTGCAGTTTTAATTAGCAGTAAAGTGAAATGAAAACCCCGTTGCGGTGTGATTAGAACATGGCTTTACAAAACCTGGGAAGGGGACTCTTGCATGGTACTTCATATAACGGATGGTATTTCTACACTTATTTATGGCAGTACAAGGGTGTAGGGAATTTGTTGGAAATACTTCAAAAAGAATTGACAGGACTATATTCAGTTTCTTTGTCTGACACATGAAGGGTAGCTTAACTTTTGTGTTGTATACCTTATATGGTAAAATGTGGTTTTTTTCTCTTACTGCTTAACTGAGCAAGATTTCATCCTGCTTCAGTGAGTTTCTTCTGGAAGTTGCTCCTGCAAGGGCACCCCTGTACAATTTCTTCTGGGCCGATAGTATGATCCCTAATTAACTTGTAGTCCGAACAGTCAAAGTGGACCTGAAGGAGATGAGGAGTGGCTCCATAAGACTAACTCCTATCACCGTGGTGGTCAGCAGAGCTGCTGCCCACTGGAGGAAGGCTATCAGGACTTCTGTTCATCCAGGTGCTTTGAGACGGGGCTGCTCATCCCACCCAGCTCCACGGGCAAGGGAGAAAGGGGACCTACGAAGAGCCCTGGTCATTTGCTGTCTACAAAATGCTCTCCAGGCTCCCTTTTCCTACTCCGGCCACTGCTCTCAGCTCCCAATTATTTTTGTGTAACCTGTAGTAAAAAGTGTAACACACAAAGCACCGCAAAGTCTGTGGCCTGGTATAAACCTGGGTATGCTGATGTAGATAGCAGAACTTTGCACTTGTCCCCAGAGGCTGTGTAGTGCCTCGGAAAGGTCCCATGCCAAAAATGTGCTCTGTTGAGACAGAGCTCTGCTGAACCCTATTTATCTGTGCTACTCTATGCAGAAGACCTCACAACTGGAACTCAATAAAGCTGATTTGGGGCAACAATCTCATGGAAATTATATTACATACTGCACAACAGTTAACAGGGCTTGTTATTTGGAGAAGAAACTGCTGAGAGGTGAAAAGGAGCAGGTCGTATGCAGGGAGAAAAGGGAGAAAGCCTCATGATCCCTTTGTGCTCCAGTGACTGAGCTGGGTGAACTTGAAGTCCCCCTAGCTCTGACGAAAGAGAAGAGGATGCTTAAGGGACTCTCTGCTACAAACAAATGATCTCACTCCCACTTTGTTCATTTCTTGTAATGAACAAAAATCTGCAGAACGAAAGGCAAAGTCTGACTTGCAATCAATCTTCATTAAGAGTCAGATTCTTTCACTGCAGCTCTATAAACAGTATTTTTGTGAATTAAAAATAACGTTGTGTTAATTACAGTTCTGCATTACCTTTTCTTGTTATGGCATGTTAAGCATACTCCTACTTTACAGAATGCCAATAACTCATATCTTCTTTTAGCGCTTCCACAGGATTATGGTTTCCTCCTCAGATAAAGTGACAATCCTTTGAGATGATGGCACATCAAATATGCCCTCATATTTCTATCTCCTGTTTTCCAGCCTGTGTCATATTGTGCATGAGCTGAAATGTCACAATTCTCCAAACTGGCCAACTACTTCCAAGTGCCATCTTTGAAACTATCCCAGATTTTCTCCTCTAGTGACCTACTGACATATCAGGTTCAGAAAAACAGGAACTGTAGCCCTGTATTATGGTCTGTTTTCAAATCTAGTTCAAGCCTCCACACTGGAAAATCAGCCTTCTGGTTGCTCATGTAACAATCGGGGGAGCATTGAACACAGATCCATACTATACTAATACAAAGCAGTGTCTATGTCCTGTGATTGCAGATTAGCAAATTTGTCTTCTGGTCCTCACATCATCTTGAAATCACAGGGCTTGTCTATGCCTGTGAACCCAAAATAATGAATCTACTTTGTTTTACATGCCATGAACTAGGGGTAGTACAGAAGTACCATCCAATATAGGCTGTTAACACCTACTGATGTAAATCACACTGAATACACCAGCACCAATGAGCAGTTTGCATCCCAGATTTCAGTACTTCTCATGCTATATTTTTTAAATCTAAAGCTGACAAGGAAGTAATATGCCATCCACTGCACATTTATGCTACCATGTCCTCAGCTGGGCTCTGAAAGCAACATTTATAAACTGTAGTTAAGAGGACCCAGGTGACATTCTCAATACTCAGGTCAGAGTATGCTATGGAGAACCATTTCCTGATGCTAGGATGCAATTTTCCAATGGAAGTTATGAAATCTGCATGTCTGCAAGCTCTGTTTTGTGCATCTAACACAGAAATTGTTCCTAACAACAGGAATGAGTTAGGATCAAGACATTACATGTCAGTAGAAATATCCTCTCTTTCTTCCCCAGTCCACTGCACATTCAGGTTTCACAAAACTTTGGTAGGAATTTCCATGACTCATTTAACAGTAACCCATCTTTCATAAGGATTGCTATATTTGCAACACTACTATAAAAGACTGAAAATAGAGGTGAATTCATCTTTTCGTGCCAAATGCATCTGCACAGGATCACAGGCTACTTACGCATACGGATGCATCCCCAAAGCAGTGTGAAGTGGACATAAACACAAATCTATTCAGTACGTAATTGCATTTGCTGCACACCTTTTCACACATGAAGTCTGAAGAGCAGAGGGACCGCAGTATATTGGTACACAGAAATACAGGCAGTCTAGTTCAATGAATTCCTAACTAGGCAGAATAAGTATGAATTAGAGTTACACAGGCTGTTTGCAAATAAATATACTTTAAACAACAGAGATGGGCAGCCCTGTGAGCCGTTTGGGTAGAACGGTAGCACCAAGCAAGGACTTGTCTAGATAGCTGTGTTGAAAATGCCTAGATTGACAAAACTATTTTAGATAGAGGAACTGAAACTTGATGCAGAATAGGCAAGGCATATGGGAACAAATAAGCAAATTTCAGAGAAAGAAAGAAGGAGTGGAAGAAAGAATGAAAGAAAAAAAAGAAAATTCCCCTACAGGTTTAGCCGATAATGTCAACAAGCATCATTCTTACTGCGCTCTCAGTATATGTCAAGTCCTCTATTGCTTCTAATCTGTTGTAAGCTATATTCTCTATAGACAGATATAACACCAGAGGAGAACATTAAGACCACCTATTCATATTTTTTTGACATCTGAAGTACAGTCAGACCTCAGTAGGACTTCAGCTTTGGCACAGAGTGAATCTGTGATCTTATCAAATATGCAATCCCACATAAAGCAACTGCTGAGCTGCACAAGAGTCACATAAATATTAAAACGTTCAGAATGGTTAACTCATCAAAGAAGCTGCCTATCCGGACAGATGGACGGAAGGACTGAGGATACATCATGCAAAATCTTGAATTTAGCCTGCTTGAAGGAAGTACTCTAAGAACCGAGACAAGCACATACAAAACCCCCACATTTACTACGTATGTGGTCATTGCTGGCTTTTAATCAGGAAAGGTTTAAACCAAATTTCCCTAGAGTGTGATTCCTAAGGAGAAGATGATAGAGGGTATGTGTTAGGGTGCCGATCGGGGAGCCGATATATTTCAGAGCTAATATAAGCCTGCATTGATCCTACAGGGAAAAACACAGGCAGAGAGATGTGTTATTTCGTAAACAACATATGAAGGCTATCTGGTGATCAGAGATTGCAGTATTTTCCACCCCCCTGCTCATGTGAAGCAGGTGGAGCCATCTTTTACCAAAACTAAAAGAATTTCAAATAAGGCCATTGCTAAGCACCTCAGGGCGCTCCAGGAGCCAACAGTCAGTGCAAGTTAAGCGTATTTGTTTGCTCTTCATTTATAGCTGCTTATTACTGGAGGAACTCAGCATCTGATCCACACATTGATTAATTTAACCTCAAAAAGGGAAGATAAATATTTTGCAGAGAGAGGGAAGAGGCACGGAGGTGTCTGAGCCCGAGTGCCAGAGGTGCTGAATCCCCTCTGCTCCCGCTATGGGGACGGGGCTCCCAGCGGCTCAGATGGACGAACTAAAGGCTTCTCTCCCATGGTATGGGCTCAGCGCTGTTGTGGGTGTCTCTCCAAAAGCATCACCATGGTGTTCAGTGCCACTTGGAGATTTGGGCTTCATTTTAAGGCTTAAGAGAGAGTAAATGATGCCCTTCATCCCCCAGAGTCCTCCATTGGTGGCGCAGGCCAGTGCTGCGGAAAGAACACGCCTGACACATCTGTCCAGTTGCCTCTGCCCATCCCAATCCTGCCTTTGGGAAGGCGAGGGGGACCCCATGCCCCAGGGCACTCTGCGGTCCCTGACAGGGTGGGGAGGATGAGGAGAAGCGACAGCTCGGAGAAGCCTGGCAGTACCATCTAGCGGGTGCTGCCTCACACAGGCAGCTGCTTCCAAGGAAGAAGGGAGAAAAGAGGACAGAGAGCAGAGAAATAAAACATTCTTTATCACTGTTCTTGACAGGTATTATATTGTACTATAGTGCCATTTGTTTAGTTACTGCTACAGCAAGTGCTGTGCAGAAATCTTATAAGCAGCCATATGGCACCTCTGAATGAAAGCCATTATGCTTTTATGAGTAACCCACACTGTCTCTGCTAGGGAAAAGAACCTCCGTTTTCACCAAATGTCATTTTCCTATTCTGAAGGGAAGAAAATATTTCTGACTTTCACTGAACTCCACAAGCCCAAGCTCATTCTCCTCTCCTGACAGTGTTTACACAGAGTCTAAACCCACTGGAGGTCTCAAATATCCACCAGGTACTTCACTACTGACATTTTGCTGTTTCAATGCTCGCGTTTTTCAACTCTGCCATATTAAACAACGCTTTTTGCAACTAATATTAGATTCTATAGCTACTAGTTCATTAACATTTCATAGTTTACCATCCATTACACTTGACAGCAACTGTCTAGCCATTCATAGCATTATTTTTAAAGAGAGTAACAGACGCTTAGGAACAGAAAGCATATTCTCTAAACAGGGTAAAAATAACAGGTCATTAAAAATTCCTAGTACCCGTATGCAACATCTGGGCTGCACCTCTTGCATTAACTCTGTGCTTCTGCTGCGTACAGCGAAGTTTTTGTGGTGGCTGGAAAAAATATCATTTTCTTCTACATCAATTTCTGTTTCCAACCCTCCCATACTGCATTAAAAGTGGTACGTTGTGTTCTGGGTATTTGGTTGTTAAACACTGAATAGAGGTCTGCAACTCGCTAGTTGGGGAGTCACAATTGAAGAGATACCCCTTAAAGGAACATCAATGTTTCTGCATTACATATAGAGAACTCAACTTCTTTTAAAACTGTGTAGTTTGCATGCTTAATTTGCATGTAAAATCATTGTGATTGCAGGCACAGTTGCAGAAAATGCATATGCAAATTAAGCACATAAGGATGAACACATTTGTATGTGATGTCCATTAGATCTATCAGTCCCTTGTCCATTTTGGTATCTGTACATAGATTATAAGTATTTGCCTATTTTTAATACACCAACTTCATTTATCAAAAAAGAAAAAAAAGGCTTAAATAACGTAAAGCCTATACAGAGACATGTTGTTAAAAGTAATCTAAATAATCTCACTTTACTGCTCCAGATAATTAACACTCTTCAGCAAGAACTTTCCTCTAAATATCAGTCTTCTTTTAGAGACATTTGCCATTTTACTGCATTCATTATATACACCACACTAAAGTCAAGCCGTGTACCAGAAATACTGCAGGGATCACGCAGAATGTAATTACTCTAATGCTTTGCATATTTATGTTTGAGACCTTTTTATGAAGTGTTACTTTAAAAAAAGAAGGATCAGTTCATCTTTAAAAGGGAGTGATTGATTGCTGCCAGTCAGGCATTCCTTCATTCTTGGCTTCTCTCTTAGTCTCTGTAATAAGTTTTTCACGAACACCAGCCCGCTATTAAAGAACAGTATTCATCATAAGCCAAGCAGAGAGGAGGCAGACTTTGATGGGCACAATACCATATTTCAATCTACAGTGTCCTTTTTGTTAAACTTGATCTGCTGCCTCATTAGCGTTAGAGCAAAAATACACAAAGCCTTTTGTAAATATTAATCAGAAATGTACAAAACCTCTCTCCAGACTAAATTACTTATTATTGGGCTCTCTCCAGGTGATAATATCTAACCAAAATATTCTGTTTGTCTAAATTAAGTGAGAAAAATACCTTTTTATGTAGCGCTCTTACAAGGATAAGTGTTTTAAGTAAATGCATTTCTTTACTTTTTTCCCTTTTTTTTTTCTTCAATATCCAACCTTCACAGAGAGGGAATATACAGCCCTGCAGTATGTTGTAGGCTGCAGCATTCATCTGAGCAGTATGAGGTTTAAATTCCTGATATCCAGGTTTATTTCTGGCACCGCTGATTAACATAAGAGTGCTTTTTCATTTTTTCCTGCTGAGCTTAAACTTTATAGATGTGAGGCTGTGACTTAAAACACACTGAATTAACAACACATGCTTTAGGCTAGTAAATATGGCACTACAGAGGAGTTTCCCTAATCATGGTCCAGATGGGTTCCAAAGTAGGACTTGGTTTTTTGCACTTCACAAGGTCCCTGTCAGGACAATAAAGTTTCAGCATTTTGTTACTGTTCTTGATTCTTGTAGGTTTTTAAATTAACTTCTACCATTTCAGCCTTTCTGAGCAAGGTAAGCTTCATCATTGTTGATGAGACTTATCAAAGTGGAAGTTCCTTGCACAGTTTTCACTAACACAACAGCTTAAGCTTATGAAATTTTCTTTATATAATTACCAGTACAAGGCCAAAGCTGAAACTTTGGGAGGCTCAGGCTCAAATATTGTCTCATTCAAGCATTCCCTTGAAGTTTGCAATGAACATTTTAAAAAAGGCATCTGTAAAAAAGGGATTAGTCATTACTTGCAAAACCAAAGCTCAAAGGTCACTATCTTCAGTTAGAGTAAACAATATAAATGCTCTTAAAGTAATTTTGCAGAAACAATTTTATTGCTATCATTGGGCCCAATTCTGCAAGCATTTCTTGGAGGAAAAGTAGTTTCCTTAATGAAGCCAGTCTTACCAGCAAAGCTACTCGTTGTGCAAAGACTTTTCAGAATCAGCCCCCATTATAGTTAATTTATTGGAGCAAAAAGACTTTTGCGCTCTTTTCAGCAAAGCCATTTCAGGCAGAACTCATCTTAAAAGAAAGGACTGAGCAAGCATTTGTGTGACATTAATGGCTGGACTATTTGTAAGTGAAATTAATGCTGTATTGGTATTCAAAGAGTTCAAGAACTATTGCCTATTTGGTTGTAAACCTGAGGAGACACAGGCGCTTGTTTTGCCCGTGTTTATGCAACACTCAGCCTCATACAGTCAGGAGTCACAGTAACATGGATCCTAGAAACAACATTACAAACATTTGACACAAATTCTGCAACAACAACTACCTATCTAATCACATCTTTCCTCCTGCATCTGAGAGACATTGCAAGGATTTATCTGAAAAGTTTGTGGTAACTATGCAGTCAAAATAAACACTTAAACACCTTGAAAACATACATGGAGTCAACTTCCTGAATTATAACTCTTGGTATTGGCCAAGCATGCTTTGGCAGTTATTTTGTGCACATTGTACCCCAGAGATTGCATTTGAATACTCCTAAGTGCTAGTCGAGCAATAAGAAGCACCATGCACAAGCATCAGTGAAACTACTGATAACAAACTGTAGCCTTCCCCATCAATCCAGTCAGACCAAATCCCCAGAACTGGAAAGTTAGCAAAACACAGCAGAATTATTTGTTTTTCTTTTCCTCTACTGATACTGTTTTCACAACCTGACATAACCTGGTAAAGTAAGTCTAATTGTATTTTGGATTGATAGCAGCATTTTTCTCCAAATACGCAATGCTCACAAGAACAGTTTTGTTTTTCTGTTACAGTACAAGTGTTTTGCCTTGATGGCCCAAAATAATGGGATCTGTAACGCAGAGAAGTCAATGGTAAAATCATCTGACACTTTATGTACTAAAAGAAAACTGACGACCAACATTTGGGTTCCGTTTTTATATCACATAACAGCAGATGAACAAAGATGATTCAATAGAAAGCAATTAAGAAGGCCACCGAGGTAGTCAGTAGTTAATATTTGCAAATGACACTTCAGAAGGGGAGTCTGGCTTTCAATGGTGCCCCAGAGAAACAACCGTATGAGGAACAGGGGAAAAACTGGCTTGCCTAAAACAAATGACTACATTCAACCTTGACCCTCAATTCAAAGTGGAGCTGGAATAAATGTTTCTTGAGGTTCAAAACTAGATAGCTTTCTCTTTTTAATCACGTTGCTCTATTTCTTGACTTCATCAAATGATGGACTATAAGCAGAAAGCTGGCATGGGGAGATTGATACCCTCCGGAGCAAGACCCCATCGCAGTTCCTAACCTGGGAGATAGCCAGAGCTTAACAACAAGTAGAGTTGCTTAGCCAGGGCTTGAGTAAGTGCTCGACCCAACCAGAGTGGCTTCTAAACTCTTTCTCTCAAAATCTTCAGTTTTCTACCTGACAGATAGACACACACTTTAAAGAAAGAACACACTTTTCTTTAAGTTCATTCCTCTCTTCTAAACAGAGAGGTCTTCAATTAGAAAGGACCAAGCATTTACTTTCAGGAAGACTTACTCTCCTCTATAACAAATACCCTGTTTTAGGTCCTTCCTTACAGCCAAATGCTGTGAAATAAATTAAGAGAGCATGCAATCAGTTCAAAATGACTGTAATTAGGCAATCAAATAGCCATAGGAAGCAGAAATCATCAATGTCTCTAGATAGTTCATTTTGTCAGTAGATTTATTTGCAAGGCTTTTTTTTTTTTAATACAACTCTAAGATTATAGTCTAAACTTTAAAAAGGAATAGTATCAATTCACCAGAATCCCTCTTATACACATCTCAGACCAATGTCTATTAGCCTCAGTAATTATCTGAAGTCTTCATGCCTACCCAATGCCTATGCCAACTGTGTTGGCCAGCAAGGTATGCCCAAGAGACAAAGACTTGCGTGCAAGGTCTGAAAAGCAACAGTGCGAAACACATCTACGTAACATGCGGGGTAAAAATATTTGACAAGATTTAACTTAAAGTCTAGGAAGATCCCAGTGTACAATTAAATAAAACTCATCAAAAACACAACCAAACCATATCCTTCCTGTAATAAAACGAAGGCAAACAATATGCCCTTATACACATTTTTTCATGCATACCTTTGTAACTGCAGGCTTCCTGCTCACAACTTGCCCTGCCAAGAATCACGTATCCTGTGATGAAATTTCTCAATAAATAAAGTGACTTCATTATTGAAAAGCTTAACTGTAGTTGTGTGCGCAGATTTTAATGCAGCAGTAGCCCTAAAGTGCTGATGAGAGAAAACCCAGATGCAGGAGACATTCAAGTGGGAGCCAGGACATTTTAAGGCCTGCAAAGTTTCATTAGCTGAGCTGTGGATCGATTGGTAGATTAAAACATCATAGTTGGACACGGCGGAATCAGCTCCACCAGTGGCACAAATCAGCACTGGAGGATGTAGATCTTTGTCTTAGCTGAGGATCAGGCTCCTGATTTATAGTGTCTTGTTATTTTCGCACATGTAAGAAAATGGGGGGGGGGATTCAAGATATTCACAGGTAGGTCACCATCATTTCACCTCTGGGACTGGAGCTGTTTGTGGGGACTCTAGGATAAGGGCTGGATGGATTCCATGTTCATTATTGTAGCCTGATTTGTGGTTAAAACATGTTAAGCCTAAATATTAAGTAAATACATCAGAGGAGGATTTACAGCTGTCCAAGGACACAGTAAACTGTAACACAAGCTCCTACACAGTATTAAATTTGTATCTCCACAGTTTCTTCTGTTAGGGAATAGAAGAAGCAAATCAAGTAATTCCTGGGACACATTAAGGATAGGCTTGCTATAAATTCCCTCAAACTCAATTGTCTGTGCCCAGACTGGAGCCATCAGCTTCTATTTGAAGCTTTGGTATTCTGAAACGGTTTTTTTTTCGCCCTGGAAAATTTCAAACAAAGCATATTCTTTTGACTTCCCAGCAACAGAGAGGACAAAGAGATATTTTAAAGTGAGTCCAAAGGGCGTTAAACCACCTCCCACCCATCCTCAGCATTATTACAACAACTAATAGACTGTTGGTGTGCTGGACCTGTTTGAGTGGATGAATCACAGCTCGGCTTTGGCCCCAGCGGAGCGCTGCAGACTGAACTGTGTGGGAAGTCAGCTGTCAGGCTGATGCAACAAGTCAGAGTTTACCAATCTGTTCTCAGAAAACCACAACTGGCAAAACGCTTCACATTACGTCAAAGTACTAAAAACAAGGCAGGAAGAAAGACATACCTCTGCTTCCACCCCTTCGGCTACAATTCCGTGACACCTCCCGGCTCACAGAGCCTGCAGGACAGTGTGCCAGCGGGCAGTGGGATGTCAGCAGCCCGCTTAGGTGGAGGATCTAGCCTGCTCCTGAAGTGGGATCTATCCATCTGTGAGGGGAGTTTGCAGCCCTCCATGCACTGGGAGAGGAAAGTCTATCAGCACAGGGTGCAAATCAGTTAAGGTGTTCTGCCTCCAGCAGACTGGAGTCAAAGGCACTGCCAGCAGCTGCCGACGATGACCCCTCGGAATGCTCCAGGCCAAGGCTGACTCTTTGGACTTGTCTTCTAGACACCTCACTCCGGGCTGCAGGGTGGTGTCTCCCCCAAGCCCGCTTCCAGTCGGAACACCGCTCCTCAAAGGAGGAACTTTTGTCTTTTCAGAGAAAAGGCTCAGTATTCTTAAAAGTGCAGCTGGTGGGAAAGAAACATTAACTTTCTGGTAGCAGCCTTGCTAGCACGGACACCCAGGACAGGGGAGACTCAGGTGGGTTTGCTCCTCTCTGTCTTGGGGAGTTAAGGTCCCATCGACTACAGATGCCCCAAACAACTCTGTCAGGAGCTTTGGTTTTGGAGTGGGGGTCTTTCCTGTAAAAGATAATTTGCTGCACACAGAATAATGCAAAATTAATTTGATTTGAGTGCCACAGAAGGGCAACAGTCATCCTTCTGGTCTCTGCTCTCAGAACTTTACAGGCTCCTTTTCTGAAGACACAAGATAAAATTTAGGGACAGTCCTGTGTACCAGGTGAGCATCCATAATTCATTCTCACCAGTAAATTGTCACCAGAAGGTGACAAAAGCATCTTAGCATCTTCCTATTTTAGTGGTCTTTCTCCCTCTTCGCCAGTTAATCTAAATATTTTCTTCAGCTGGTAGAGAGTACCTTCTCCCAGGCCTCCAAGAGGCTGAAACCTTGTTGGTTAGGGTCACCTTTTCAGAAGGAGAAGGCATGGGTTGGTAACACTGGAACTCTGATATCCTGGACCCTGGGTGGGGATGAAATGGTTTGATAACCATTTCCCATGGCTGCCAAGTTTTAAAGGAAAGTTGTTCAATTTTGCTGGATTTTGCGATAAGCCCAATCGTGTTGGGGTATATAAGCTTGCCCTGGCAACACCAACCAGATGAAGAACAACAGGTCAGTTTGCGAAACCCACCTGTGGTTATGAAAGTAGTTGGGACAGAAATATTCAATCCCATGAAGCAAAAAATTCACTAAATGTTTTGAAATAAAAATTGCCACCTTCTAAGACTTCTTCAGATCATAAACTGAGTAACCAAACGAGTGCAGGCACTTCCAGGGATAATGCAGTATCTTGGCAGCATCTCACTGGTCTCAACTTTGCATTTAAGTATCAAAATACTGTTTAAATCCCGCTTTAAGTACGTAAATCCTGTGCTGGATTTAAACTTGAAGGCTTCATTTTTTATTTCAGACGTGATCCTGAGTTGTGAGAAAAGACATTCATAACATGCTGGAATCCCAAGCACATGAATAGGACTCTGGTGCTAGAAAAAGAGGGAGGGTTTTGGTATAAGGCAGTATGTTGGGGAGAAATGCACAGAGGAGATGTAACGCTCAGGGCAGAAGCATAAGATAATTCTTATCTTTGTCCTGGAACGGTATATTTATTCTCTGTGAAACTTTAAACAAGTTGCTCAATCCCAGCTTCAATCCTCCATCTCTAAAATGGATGTCATCCTTAATTATTTTTCAGTCTTTTTAGATCATACACTCTTTTATGATTGGGAGTGCCTAGTTTATTACCTATGTATTCAGTGCCTCCTTCAATAGGTCTTTGATTTCAGTTAACACAGGTCATTGTCACCACAGCAAAAGAAAAGCTAAGGAAAAAAAATAACACAACCTTTACACACTCCCACCCTGAAGGGTCCCCAGCAGAAAGCAGAGGAAGAATGTCTGACCTGTTCCCTCTCTTGCTTTCTTTCACTGGTTAATATCCAGATGATTTCCAGCAGGGAGCCATCACTGTGTTGTGGAAAGCAAAGATGGAAAGCACCATAGGTCTGCTCTACTCCAGGAAGTCTGGAGAAGCCACAGGGGACTGGATTTTTGTTTTTTTTAAAAAAATTTTGACACCTCTTTTCCTGACATTCTTGATACAGCTGTTCAAGCCGGGTTGTCAGCATGGATGCTTGCAAAGCTGGAGTGAGAATGGCATCGAGATAAATGGGTCCAGCCAGATGAATATGGCAAGAATTGTTACTGTGACTCTAGATATGGGCTAGAAGACTCAGAAAACATCTGCGTGTTTCACTTTTTGACTCGTTCTTCTATAAAAGCCAACTGCAGTTAAATCTCTGAAATTAAACCCAGCACAGTCAGAGGAAGCGTGTGCTGGGAAGGGTGAGAACAACTTTTGACTCGCCAGTGTGAGGGGACACAAGGAATGTGGTTGAATGCAGATGGGTTACACTCGTCATTACCCTTAAATGAGGTCCAGAATATCAACCAATTCCCATTTACTTTCAAGTGCTCTGAATCAGACTCTTGCCTCTCTGGCACGTAATTAAGAGAATAATGAAAGGAAAATTTTTTACTGATTTCAGTCCAGGGGGAAGACTGCTAAGTGTGTCAAAACAAAGTCTATGTAACCAAGTGTGAATTCATTCTCCCCAGCATTATATGCTTTACGCAGTGCAGGCCTTTAGTGAATCAACTCTCTTCCCACTAAACAGGATATTAGCAATATCCTAAACAGAAATTACCTCAAATAGAAATCAGGAGTAGCATTAGCCTCCGCATCCATATCTCACCAGCCACCACAAGGTTTTTGTTTCCCTTCTCCATCCTCCCCACAGACACATTCACATGCTCCTTCCTAACCTGCCTGAGCCCATCTGACAATGATTTCCAGGAGTAACTGCCACCCAAAAGGACCCAACAACAGGCCTTGTCAAGGTCTCATGTGTTACCCTGCATTCATTTAAACATCCTGATACCAACCACCCACGCGCAGGATTTCTCAGTTTAAGCTTCTCCTACACTAAAATCACCAGGTATTTGAACTTCAATAATGGCTGGATCGGTTCCTAAAACCACGACACATCTGCCCATTGCTGCTTCTTGTCTTCAGTCATCGGTTATTCTCTCTTTCTGCTTCTTGCTATCCTGCATTATTTAAAATGTAGACAGGCTGTTATGCCCACACAAGTGCCTTTGACTCCAGTGAGGAATCTGCTCCTGCTCAGAGATGGTGACAATCTGTAAACTCTTCGTGACAGAGACTGTATCTTGTTATGTATTTATACCGTGCCTAGCACGATGAGGTCTTAATCCCAACTGAATGCTGTTATATCACAAGTAATAAGTACGATAGGGAGGATGTTGCAGCACAGTGATGGTACAGAGGAACTGCTCTTGACATTTTTAGCAAGGTTGTAGTATAGAAATAATAACATGGCAATATAAAAGCAGCTGTTGAAATAAGACGACCTACCTCCTACTAGGGAATGTTATTCCCTTTGTCTGTTTTCCCGATACAAACCTCTTGGGTTATGTTTTGGTTTCATGGTTGTACCTGGGGGACAAGTGGGCTTGTGACATAAACAGGTTCAGGCCCTAATATCTTGGGAGATCATCAACTATTAGTAAGAACTAAGAAAAACACCTCCATAGTTGCTCTACACTCATTATCAGTGGCTTTCTGTGAGAAACCAGCACCACAGAAAAACTGTAATATTTTCTTATTAATTTGGGGGCACAAATTTCGCAGCTGCATTTTGAGATATTTTATGCCTATACTGCCTTTCCTGAATGCAGCATTGGCCATAAGTCTCTAAATAACCACCACAAAGTCTACAAACACATATCAGATGTATATGTGTTCGGCAACCAAGATCTGCAGTACTTGATGCCATGTCAGTGAGATGGAGTAAATTCTCCTTCAAATTGCAAGCCAAATTCTACAAAACAGAATAAATTTTGCTCCCAACTACTGTTCTCCTCTTTAAGGAGGTCAACAGAGGAAACAGTTTCTCATAACACAATTTCCCTCTCCTGTTTGGGGTCTCTTAAAGTCACTTTGTAACAGAAGCCTAAAATTTTATTAGCATGATGTACTCAAACACAAGTAAGTTTTTGCTCTGGAGCATTGACCTACACACCTTTTGAAGCTTACATTTTAATTTCAATTGATACTTAACCATTTTTGGTATTTCTGTTTTTGGATAACTGAATGGTAACTCAAAGAAGAGTCATGCAGCAGTTCTCCCGTAACAGTGGTCTGAAGCTGCATGTAGAATATAGAAGGGAGAAACTGACATTTGAAAATAAAAGATGTCACTTCAATTGAAATTTTATTTGAGCCCATCAGCAACAGTCTTACTGAATAGCGACTTTATTTGTTATAACATGAGAAATGGAGTCCAACACAGCCTGAAAACTAGAATCTAGTCTATTCTGAAAGAAAAAAAACAAAATAACAACAAAACCACATTGGACCAGATTTTCTAACATGGTCATTGTTACAAGCAATAAGACTAGCACTCAGATGTCTAACCACATGGCTGTTCTCCTAATTAGCTGGGATCACTAAATTGTCTCTGAAAAAGCAGAAACCATATTTTAAAAATAGGCCTCCGAAGCCAGATTTTCAAAGCTTCAGCTTCCAATCCTACACCTACGTGAAAAAGGCAGATTTTCAGAAGAAACTCCCAAACTCCTCCTGTTCCCAGGAGGTGGGACCCCAGTAAAGCACTTCTGAAAAACTTCCTACTTCATTTTATTCCTTAAACGCTTGCTAACGCTGCCTGAAATCCAGTCAGTCCTGAGCCTCCTACATGGCAAACGCTGCGTGGCCGTTTGTTTTTTACAGAATCTGCCCCCCTGTTGAAGAGAGAGAGACGCCGCTCCAGCAGGGGCTGCGACAGGGTCTACAAGGTTTGTGTTTCTCCATTACAATACGCCGGGTTTGTGCTTTATCTTTGCAAGCCATAAAATTGGAACAATGCATTGTCAGAAACACATTTCCTTCAAAAATGCAGTCCAGATGAAAGCTTGAATTTGTGTACGCCTGTACACACACGCAGACAACGTGCATGTGTGTGTATACATATCTATGCGCAGACAAACTTAATTTGCTAAAATCTCGACACAGAAGCACACGTGTAACGTCTCAGCTGAAGCTGATGGAGTCAGAATTCAGCCTTTGGGCCATTATTTTAAACTGCAGAACTCATTTCATGCAGGAAAACAAAAATAAACAAACAAACAAACCCCCTTCTCATCACGGAACTTTTAAAAAATATTTCCCTGGAGCGAAATGGCTGTTTCCCCTCCCACATAAACTGGCAGCCAAGTCAGGAACAGTGCTGAAGACTTCCCATCCCTTGTGGAATCAAATATAAAATTTGCAGGAAGGCTGGCACTTATTTTCTCACAACAGTTTGTTCTTCACATATTTCACAACTTTTAAGTTCTTTAATGTAAATTGGAATCGTACATTTTGCCTCCATGTGTTTTATTGACTCTGATCTCCACGTTAACACCATGGAAAAGATGGAGCGCTAAATTCAGCAAGCTGGCCGCAGTTCCACCCAGGTAACGCTCCTCTTTCTCCCTGAACACCCTGATGCTTTGATGGGTGCATCCTCTCTGCTGTGACTGCACCAACAAGGGCAGCTCCTATGAAAACCCAGAGATGATTCAGAAGGTCCAGAAAGGTTTGGACTAGAGGAGACCTTGGTTGCTACAGGTTTCTTTTATGAATTTGGGCAGCTGCAGGTCCTGTCCCTATTTAAGTGCTTAATTCTCACTGCAGTCAATGCTTAAATACCTCTAAGAGCCTGCAGGTAGGTCCCTGACAAAGAGGTGCCTCTTGCCCAGTATGACTCTTCTTTGTCTGAACGCAGTACTGGGGGAATGTTAGAGACTGGGCTTAGAGATACAAGAAATCAACCGTTCCTTGAATGACGGTTGGCTGTTCCTGTGAAACTCAGTTGGCTTTCTTTCCTCCTTCTCTCCACTCCATGTGCCCAAATGCTCTAGTAACACAACTTCATAACATTTATCCCCAAGAGATTACAAAGTAAGGCGCCAAATGAGAATAGGGTGGAAATACCCTTAGTTCATTGTATGGAAAGCATATTAATCTGACCAAGAGGCTGTGGAAAAATACATTAGTCTGCAATCAGATTCAGCTGGCTTACTCAAGAGATACTTCTCAGTGTGAAGAAAAGCCTTGGAGACTGGCCCTGGATGAGGTGCTGAAAGCCATGGAAGAGCCAGGAGTTAGGAGATTATCTACGTGCCACTCACTTGACCACAGCGTCTCTTCACAGATGTAGCAGTTAGCGGCTGATTAGTTCTAGGGATTTATGTGAGGGCTTTTTGGATTTAGAAAGAATTAAAAGAATATCTGAAATTATTTCCCTAATTAAGTTTATGTTCCCTTCATGTTCAAATATTGTTTAAAGTAATTTAATTTCCCATCATGCTAACAATTTCTATCCAATATTTTCCCCAGTAACTAACATCAGGTGTATACATCTTTTTTCCATCACATATTATGAATTTTCCTCCACAAATTTCATTACTTGATCCAGGGATCCGGGCCCGCTTCTCTTTTAAAAAGATTGTCTGTGGTTCAGCTTTATCAAGAACAATATTGATTGTGACACACTTGCATATTGCAAAAAGGACTGTAAACCCACATAACGCTTTAAGTGCCAAAAATGCATTTTTCAATTTTTCAATCTCAAACAAACACACTTGGACAAAAACATCACATTTCATTATTCTCTCCCTCCTGTTTAATTTTTTTAGCTTGGAGTTATATTTCTATATTTGTGTCTAAGCAATGGATACGAATCAAGATTTAAAATTTGGATTCTATTACTAAAACAAGGACTGCAATGTTTTTGTTGGTGCTAACTAGGTACACGCATGTCTGCATCACTCCAGAACCTTTCTCAGATTTTAGATTCCTTTAACCTAAACAATTCTTGAACAAACCTGGTCAGTTACATTTGTGCATGATCCTCACGTGCACAATATCTGCACAAACCACCGGTCTCCAACAGTATATTTTGGGTTTGATACATTTAGGGCGCATATTTCTGTACCTTCTCTTGTAGTTAAATATCACAATCAGCAGTGTAGATGATTTTGAAAGAAAATTTAAACCTAAGATCTGCCACCATATTTGTGAAAACATTATGCATTTTTGTGAATACAAATTACGGAACACATTTCAGCAAGGCTAAAATTTTATTGTGTGTAAGGCACATCTGTAATTTACTGGATTAATCAGAAAGCCAGATCAACAATTGCCTTTTTCAATGATTGCGCTATTTGTAGCACAATGGGATCCCAGCACAATATAAAAGTTTGCCACTAATAATGATTTATCTACTACCTGATTACAAGATAAAGGTGTTCTCATTTACAGTTAGTAGTTGAAGACACAAGTATTCTGGAATCTTACTATAAGGAGCACAGCTAATTTGGTATTTTAATATCATCATGCTGTAAAGCATAAGAATGCATACTGGTTTCAAAGATATCCCTTCAGGACACTAAAATATAGTCTGCAGAAGAGGAGCATTCCTGAATTTTTGTACAATTGAAGAAAAAAATGCTAAACTGTGCAAATTCTTATGCTATTTATATTCTTACTATGAGTGAAATCTCTGTTCAGTGTTTTCATGCCACACTGAGGGATGGAAACTGTCTGGTGTCCTTGAAGGCAGTTAGTCCCTGTAAACACCAGCAAAGAAAAACAGATATTCACAATTTTTTTTTTTATCATTAAATTGCTGTTCACAATTAAAACAATGTAATCTTCCGTGCAAAATGTGCCCAGTTTTGGTCTCAGTTAAATTCCTGTCTGCTTTGCTGAAATACTTTCCACATATTTCTCTTAACTCAACACCAGTAAGAATAAAATCAGCTCAGGCCCGATTTGAAGCCAACCTTATGTTTGCAAACTAGAACCAAACAAAACATGCCGTTTCACAGCTCTGTACAAAACTGCGTGAATCTTACTCATTTAGAATTATATTATTTTTGACTTTTCATTCATTTTTAATCAAGCTACACCAAACCCCATGGAAACTAACACTGAAGAAAAATGTTGCTTTCATTTCTACAAAGACAAAAAAAATGTCAAACTTCACATGGCAGTAATCATTATTTGGGCTTACTTTAGTCACAAAATCACTACTTAATTTTTTGTCTGATGATTTAAAATGCATTTCTGCTGTTGTGGCTCCAACGATTTAATATTTCCACACTCCTAAACTTACTCCTCAAACTTTCAAAGTAGGTCACAGATAGTTTATCCAGGACCCTGTTGATATATAAGACGAGTAAAATGTATCACAGATTAAGCAAAAAATTACCAGAAAAAGAAAATACCTAAGAAAAAATCAGCTCAGTATAATACAGAGAAAGATTTACAAAACAGTTTCCTCAGGAAACTTAAAAAAATATTAGAAACATCATTTAGAAACTGCATTTGTAGCAGAAAAACTGGCAAAAGCTTGTAAAAAAATCTGAAGGCTTACTAAAACCATACCATTAAACAAATGCCACTGTTTTATAAGTGGAAGAGATCGTCCACGACAGAGAAATAAGCAATCAATGCAATGACAGTTTGCCACCTTCATTAAAGTTTCTGCCTGTCTCCACTCACTATGACCTCATATCCTTCCAAAATAAGCAAAGGAAATGCCTATATAAAGTAATATAGAGAACCGAGAGAGAAGAGAGAAAAAACAGCCCCTTCACAAGGCTTTTTCTCCGCTGTCAGTTATCTTAATTGACTCTGCTTGTCTACAAATGCTGCCCAATGCAGTCATCTAACCCTCACGTTATTACAAATGTGCTCAGGTACTTTTCAGGACCGGAGCAGCACTGCGTTTTTGTTAGACATCGTGTTCAAACCCCGGATATTAATCTTAAAAATCTGTGAGAATCTCTTTGTTGTGACTCCAGCAGGCTTTGAATCAGACCTAAAACAAACCATAAACACTCATAGTTTTCTTTTTTGTACTAAAAGCCACAGCCTGCTTGGATCCCAGGACGTTTTATAAGTATTTCAAAGGAGCTAAAAAGGTTTAAAATTGTAGAGATTAGTAGTAAAGTTTAATTTCACATGAGATAGAAAAACTACCAGAGGCACAATCTACAGATGAAATAAATAAACCCATTTTTCTATGATAGAAAGAACTGCTTATTTCCATCCTATCTTAATATTTTATTCCCCAAGTTACTGGAAACTTTCAGGCAGATGGATGAATGCTTATGAAATGCAGACCTTAGGACAGAGTGTATTATACTACAGATTGGCTTCTGTGAGAATAACCCTGTAAGCAGCTGATGCCATCAGTGGCAACAGCCTCCCACATACATCCCATTAAAGGAGTTTTTTGTAAGCTGAAACCTCCTCTCAATGCTTGGTGTTGATATCTTCTTTCTGAATCATTATCTGCATCACTTCTATAGAATAACACTCTTACGGGTAGTTCAGGGCACCACAGTCTCATTCTACAGGACAGCCTCCACGCTGCGAGCAAGTCCAGATGCCACTCTGGGAACGTACCCTGCTTTTACAGTTTCAGTTCTTTTGTGTGACATTTCGATCATCCTCTTTTTGTAGCTACCAATAACAAGGACAGAATTTCGATGAGGAGGAAAAGCTCTTGCAAAGTTTGTTCGTAATTTTGACACCAAAGAAAAATCAAATGGAATTATGTGCTATTGCTTAAAATGTGAAATTAGCAGCAAATGGAGATCTCTTAAAGTCCCTAAAGTTGAGAAGACCTTCTTTGTGTCATAGAGTAGATACTCAGTGCAATCAGCACGTTCTACACAGGTAATTACTTTTACTACTAATGGTGCCTCCCACTCAGTGAGGAAGATAAGATGTTCCAACACTACTTAATCACAATGCTTCATTATTGCTCCACCACCTACTGGGTAAAACAATTCACATGCTCTATTCAGTGACTCTCACAAATGAGAAAAATTTATGAATATGCGAACAAAACACTGAAGTTAGTCTACAGAAGAGGCACCGCCCTGAATAATTGTAAAAGAGCATAGGAAGTTTGGAACAGCTGCAGTTCTTTATTCTCCTTTCCCCAAATACTCCAGAAGAATAATAAAATCTGCAAAAACCAAGAGAAAGCCATCTCTACAGTGATTTGATACCCTGAAAGTGTTTTGGGTTCTTTTGCTGAAGCTTCTGAAATTTCCTTGAGACAGAACACAATATGTAAAAATAGACACATTCATTGCAGTTTCATGTTTTATTTTTGGTATTATTTTTCATTCTTTTGTGCTAACAGCATGCTACAAATTGTTTTACTACTCAATGCATCAAGAACTGACACAGAAAACAAGAACTAGGGAATAAAAACTCCCTCTTTGTAGGGTTTATAAAATCTTCTACATAGGTTCAAATGAAGTGTTTTAGCTGACTGACATAGGGAAGAGTATCCTACACAGAGCACACAGGAGGGATTTTCAGGAGCTCTCACCATGATGAAGTCAACGCAAATCAGTTTGGAAACTACATAAAAACCAGAGAGCGTCTTTATTTTCCATGAATGTAAAAGACAAGTGTGTACTACTGCTATGTTGCATTAAATGGAAATTTTGGCCCACTGGCCACTGCAGTCTGAATGCTGCTCCTTTTCTAGAGATGGCACATACGACTGGGAGCCCTTAACTTCTGTCTCAGGATGGGCCAGGAAACAAGTTCAAGCAATTAATACACCCCCCACGTACCCTACCTAGGATACCCCTGTGTTACAGCAAGCTGTGGACAGGTAGTAATTCACGAAGGCTGAAGCTGTATCCACTATCTTTCTTCATATTTTCACAGTACAATGGCAAACCCAAAAACCATCAGGTGGTTCCCAGATCACCTCCTAAGTTTTTGTCAAAGAGGAAGCTGTGGCAAGAAGGGGATTTTCTAGCAGTACTCAAGAACAATCTACTTGAGGGATGGGAATTCTCACTCAGCAATGAGAACCCAGTCATTTTGCAACAACTTAAGCTGCTCTGATAATACCAAAGTTTGCTGAAATTTCGAAGTCTGCGCTTCCAGGAAGACTAGCAAAACACACAGCTGCACGTTCATTTATAAAGAATATGAAATACCTATAAGGAAAAGGCTTATTTTGTGAAGTAGTAAACTGCTCATGGGAAAAACTGCCATGATTACAGTGTAAGAGTCCCATTACAAGTGTGAGGTCTTCTAAAGGGGACAATGTGATTACATAAGCATTTTGCCTTTTTGTCTCCTTAAAGTAGCATCTTATCTTTGTGGTTGGAGGAATAACTAAAAAACGGGACAAAATTTAAATATTTTTGGTGAAAGCTTAACGTGCTTAAATCAATGTCATGATTTTAGGCAACCTGACTTGGAGTATCTGAGTACTTGGATAAACAGTAGTGCACACTGTGCTCTCAGCTTCACATCCTAATCTACCACTACTACAAGCATTTCTTGCAGCACTCCGTGTGGCCATGTTGCACTGAAGACACGTATAAACGTTTTTATTGACTGAGTCAGGAAGAACAATCTGGCTTCTAGTCACTCGACCAGCACTGACACAGGCTGACTAGCCTTCTCTAAAATACTAAATTATGTACAGCACCTAAATCTTTTATTTTGGCTATTAGCAGACATATGTAGTTTTAATAGCTTTAATCACTTTCATCTTAGAATATCAGAATAACACAAGTTGTGGAGAAAGCACCTGTACAACAGATCATAATTAATAAGGGAAGATGGATAAAAGTGTGCGCACAGAGTTCAGTGTGCATGTAGGATGGTTCCAAAACCTCTAATAATCCAGGACAAAATCACATTCCTCTTGTTATAGGAGTCTCTCAAACCACTACGAGAAAGTTGTGGAGTTGGCACGAAATGCATTTCCTAGACTGAGGTTCTGTAAAGAGGATTGGAAGGAGTCACTTGCATACGAACACTGAATGCAAATCCTGAAAATAAATATAACTTTTACCTCTAAGAGTTATAAAGAACTGAATAAATGTAGTGTAGATTAATGAGAGTTTATTTTCCATAAATGTTCACAGTATTTAATGGTCAAATGGATAAAGCAATGAATTTTAGAGCCTTTCACTTTTCTTCTTCAAATTGAAAAAGAAAAGGAGGATAAAAAAGTAGATGTTATTATTATTTTGGACAACTTAACAATAAGATCCTTTTCTAATTGAGACATCGCTAGTGGATTCACCTTTTGGGAGCCTGCAAGCTCATAGGTGTCATGTTCAGAGCTGGCTGTAAGCTCAGCTAACCAATGTTCACTTAAATGTATGGTTACTTGCTGTTAAAGAAATCAAGGGAGCTTTTAAGCACGTGTACACAGAGAGAAAAATTATTTAAGAAGTCAAATATACGTGTGCCTTTTAGAAAAAAATAAATGTATGCATTTGCTTTTTACTAATCAAATGGAAAATTCTTTTGTTTTAATGGTTTTGAAACTTCCCCATCCCTCGAGCAAACAGTACCCATTACTTTAAACACCTCAGAGTCTAGTAATTGTTCACAAATGTGTCAGGCTACCAGTAATTTAAGTCCTGTCAGGAATAAATCTCAGACACTCACTTCTTCCAGTCAGTGACTTGAAAAAAAAAACCCGCCCACATGTCAATTACAGGAAGTTCCGCGCGGTGGCTTTGTTCAGAGGCTGTGTAAACAGAAAAAGCTTCCTCCTTGCTAACAACTGTTTTCTAAACCCTATATAAATGTTTATGTGAACTATCCTGCAACAGCATCTAAAGCAATAAAAAGCAGGCACGTAAAAAACAATCTGTGTTGTACTTGTTGGCAATAAATGTAGAGCCTGTGGAAGCTGTATATCCAGTTGTGAATTATTTTCACTCAGAGATCTGACCTCAAAACATTTAAATGTTAGACTGTAAATTAAGATGATATACTTCTACTATCTACAGATTATTTCCCAGTTCCCATGTCCTGCTAAATACATGGGTCTGCAAATACTCGTACATTAATATGTAAATAAGCACACAGGTAGAGGTATATTCCAGAGAGATATAGGGGAAAGTCAAACAATCAAAATATATGAGTGGGCATATTTTCTCACCTATGTTATTGTTCTCTGCAAACCACTGGGGAGTAGCCACAACCTGATGTATGACTGATGCAGCATAAGAAACAGAAAAAATTCACTGGAGAACAGCTACAGGAAGAATTTTAAAAGACTAAACAAGGTAAAATCTGAAAAGTTTAAGGTCATGAAGCGACATGTTCTTTAGGAGCCACTAATCCTGAAATTAGGCCCTCAAAAACCTCATTCAGCTAGTCTAGAAGAGCCTATATTCCTCAGCTGTCTAAGTGTCCACTAATAAAATGCACTAAGCACCAGAATTTTTGCTGTTTTGCCCTTCTATTGCAACAAGACCCGTATGGTAAAGGCTAAATGTGGTTCTGCCTACATTTGTCCACAATGCCTATTCAACAGTGGTGTTTTGTGACGACCTTGTGGATCACGAACTGATACCACCTTTGCCTTTGGCAGGGGCGCACCATTCAGGTTATTGTACCACCAGTGGAGGAGGCTCAGGTTCAAACCCCTCCACATGTCCTGATTTAGAGTGAGAACATTAACTCCCATGTCACAGCAAAGCCCCCAGATGCTGCCCTCCCTGCCACGGTGAGTATTCTCCAGTCTTTCCCACTGACACTCTTCCACTTTGTCTACACATTTGAATATTCGTTAGAAGAGAACTGGAAGGTGACGCTCCCACACTGTGCATCAGCACCCCAGCCAGCAGAATTAATCTGCCTCTCTATCTCCTCTCATCCTCTCTTTAATATCTTTCTATGCAAAACAGGAACAGTGTGGTGGTTACTGTGCTCTCCTGGGAGGTGGCAGAACTGGCTTCAAATCCAGTTAGGCAGAGGATGGTTCCACACTACAGAAAAGAGCTCTAACTGTTGGCAGGATGGAAGCCAGACCACATTCCGCTCCAGGCAGGAGCACCTAGATGGGAGCCCCAAGCAAAGAAGTACTCGAGCTGGCGACAGAGCTCAGGATCCCTCTCAACTGGCTAGTTTGGATGGCTAGTCTGGCCTCCTGGCATTTTCAGCCCTAGAGCTTCCTTGTTTGGAGACCCTTGCACCCAGGCTGCCCAACACAGAGCTGAAACCACCACAAAACAAGAGGGCATCCGAAGATTAAGCCTAATTTGGGCTACAAACTGTCAGAGAAAGCCTGCACTGAAACCAGTGGGGAGTTCTGATGAGTTACAAATGAAAGGTTTTGAAGTCCTTCATGTGTACCACAAAACTCCCATTCAGTTCACTGACCTGAACTTTGGAAGGTATAGGCTGAGACGCCTCCAAAATTTCCTTGTAACTGTTCTCAGATAAGGATTAGTTAAACACTATGGGTCTCTCTAATATAAGTAAATCAGACCCTCCAAGAACAAAGAATAAGAACTGGCACAATGCAAAGAGAAATGGCAATAACTTCCCAAACTGAAGCATCCTGTAGCTAAAAAAGCTAGCCCAAGCCAGCACGCATAATTTAGGATTGAGAGTTCAGGTTCCCAATTTGGAAATGGTCCTATTCAAATGCATAAAAGAGAGGGTTTTTGAGCAGAGAATGCAGGATCTGGCCCTAACCTTTCAGCCAGAATGACTCACTCTCCATTGTGCTATATTTCTTTATGGTGGATCAGATTATATTGCCAAATGAAAGGAATTATGACGTTCAGCAGAGGGAAAAATACAGACAAACAGGGAGAGCAGATGAGGTGCTGCAGTTTAAATTGTGCTTTTCAGTTTTTTATGTATCATAACTGTATGCAAGGATGCCCTGGAGCTACGCTATGAGAAGAGCACTTTAAAAGGAACAAACATAAAGAAACAAATAGCAATAAATGACATAAGTATAGCACCTACTTATTTTTCAGAGATACAGAAGATTGGAAACCGTACAAACATTATAGCATTGTACAAACTGTATTTTCATACCTAAGCATGCACACACTTATGAGATATATTTATGAGGCAGATGCAAGGACTAGAGTAGAATATATATGCATATATATTGTATAAGAAAAAGAGAAAATGGGAGGGACATGGGAAAGAAGTATCAGGGGGGAAAGTTTCACTAAGAATTTTCACTTGAAATTTTCACAAGTAATTTGAAAGCTGCCTGCTAATTTTATTCTTCTGGATGTTACATCTCTAGGAAACTTCCTGACTATAGCTCTGTTAATACTTCTACCCTTGGCTCTCAACTTAATGTTGTTAGGAATCAAGGTAGAACCTATGAGCAAGTGAAAAAGCTGGGGGAAGGGGAATTGCTGGAGACCACGGGGTACAAAACCATCTCTTTTGAGTGTGAGGGTGGATTGCATTAGTATATTGAGGATAATTTGGGACTACTTTCCTGCTCTGGTTTTTGAGGACTGAGTTATTGGAGAGGCCTAATGGAGAAGGAAAATATTGAGATTGAACTGTAGTTTCTAGACACTTCATGAAGAAGGAGGAAAGGCTGTGAAATAGCCACTTCACTAAGCTATACAGAAAGCACACGTCATGCTGCCACATTGTGCATAACAACCCAAAATGATCGGAATTTTCTCCAGAAAACACCAACTTCTTAGCGCTAATAATGGAAAAGATCTAGATGAAACCCCCTCAAAGTGCATCACGGGAGCTGTGCCCGGTGTCTCTGCTGCTGAGATTGTGAACCGGAATCTCCCTTTCCTGCCCTGCCAGGGCAGCTGGATGCTTTGCACGGCTGGAGCACACAGTGGGAGCAGAAATACCACAGGGACCCTGCTTAGCCCAGGAAAAAAAAAAGGGACTGATGCTCTCTCAACCTAACTTCCTACTAGAACTAGTTTTCCATACTAAACTCCTTCAGATTCCATCTACTATCTCAACAGCCTGGGAGATCACTGACTGTAGTTGAAGGGTGCTGAGCCCCTGTCACAAGGCATATTCCATTTTGTAGCATCAGGCCCTTGGGCATTCCGTCGGGAACAGGGCGAGGCGGACAGTTGGACTACTACATAGTTTTATGTAGTTGGGGGATAAATCTCTCAATGACGAGGCACAACGTACCAAGATTAGCTAGTTAGTTTCTCATGAAAAATAACCTAAGAAAGGTTTTTTCTCCAGGTTGGGTTTTTTTTTTTCTTCTCAAGGAAAAACAACCAATCTGTCACTGAGTAAAAATATTCTGGGTAGATGGGCCTCTAACCCCTTTAATTCCCACCCCTTGAGAGGTGAAACCTTTCATAAATCTCTCATGGTTCAAAAGAAAACTCTCATGTGATTTTTGCCCCATAAATGAGATGACAAATAACACACAACCCCACTGCAACCCGTTATGTATTCCAGACTAGGTGAACGATTAGATAAGACATTTCTCCTTCTCATGAGGGTATCCGTTCATATTTTGCATGGTGAGGAAAGAACATACTGCACTGAACGACGACTGATGATGATTAATGTATTATTCTACAGAGCATTATGGTTTCTTTTCATTTGTACTGCATTGTTAGGACTAAAATGTGATAAAATGGCTGTAACTGTTTTTCACCCTACTTTCCCCCCTCCCCCTAGAATTGTTAAAAATAACATTTGAAAAAATATTGAAAAGGAGCAGAAAAAAGGCCCCTATTTTCTGCTAATGCAGATGGGTTTAGCTCCCCTGAATTTAATGAAGTTTCATTCATTTATAGCTGCAAACAAATTTTGGTCCTTTTTAATAAACACTTACTTTACTTTTTTTGCTTGCTTCTCATTCTTCCCTCGCTTTTAGGAATTGAAAATATGGCAAATATGAAGATTTCAAATTTAATGCAATGCAAATGTGGAATCTCAGCCTGGATATTTTAAAACACTGAAGCAATCTTAGTAAATAACTTCCAAGAATGCAGTACCGGGGAAAACATGTTTTAGTCAGGGTGAGAGAAATATATAACTAAAAAGTAAAAAAATTCTATTTCTGAAAATGTGAGCAACCATCTTTTCTCATACAGAAAAAGAAGTTTTAGATTTTTTTTTTTAAATTTTCTATGAATAACAGAGGTAACTATATTTCCCTCTTCCTTACAAAACACCCAAGTGCTTATCTACATGCAGGCAAGAAGGCTCTATACTCACTAATAAATTTTCCAGAAATTCCAAGTTTATTCTAACTATGCTTATGTGCAGCTGTCTTTCCTCCTCTACAGCTGTTATTACATTTTTTTATCATAAAACACTGTCCATGTTGCCAGCTCCTCTCCTTAAGTGCTCTGAAGTTTAGAGAACAAAGAACATCACAGTTAATCCTATCCAAAATTTTATCTGAAATCATTCAGATAAGCCATAATTTGTTTGAGCTCTGCTTGGAGCAAGTGACAGAGTTTCAGATACAGTAATTTGCTATGTTTTCATTTAAAACAACTGATGCTTCCCACTTCTAATACACTGGGAACGTAAAATCCATGTCAGTTGTTTATCTGTGGGGATTATGGAGTTATGGGATTGTTCGAGTCTGATTTTTAAGCCAGTTAGGCATGTCTTTGAATGCACAGTCTCCACCATTTCACATTCACGTAAAGCAGCTGCATATGTTGATGAATTAAGTCCACTTCTTTGCAAGAGAAATTATTTTCTATTCGCACCTGCACTTCTGGATATAATTTAGGAACAGATCTACATGTGGATTTGATGGATATAACCTGTTAAAACATCCGATCTATGTGTTTACATAAGTAGTTACAACTATTTTCTTCATCTGCTTTTTTCACTATTTCCTATCCGTGCAATACACCGGGAATAAATCTTCACAAAGCGGAGCCCCAAACTTCTTCACCAGGAATTAAGTCCCGAGAAGTACTGTTAGTTTTCAGGTGCATTGTTCAATGTTATAGATGGTGCTGGAGAAGTCAACTCTCTCACCTAATGCCTCAAACAGGCAATGTATAAGCCAGGAATAGCAGTCAGGATTTCCTGCCTTTCAGCTGAGCACACTGCCTCTCTTGCTGTTATCACGTTTGCCCTTACCGCGGTGCAGCTGCTTTTGTAAGGAAACAGAAGTAAACGTGCAGGCTTTGGGGGACGATGCCTCACCAAGAGCCGTCTCTGCACTGTGCTGAAGGAGATGCAATTGCCCACGGACCTGACATGGGGCTGGGAGAGGATTTCCCAGTCACTCATCCAGGACTGTTGAGCTTCTCTGCTCCTCACACCTACACAGCACAATGTTCAATAACACAGATGGTTTTTGTACCAAAGCTGTGAAACTACTTAATTGTCCCGTTTCAAACCTCAAGCGCCCATTTGGAGTAAAACATTACAAAACATAAGGAGCTGAGAAGTGCAAGGGAGGCCTCTCTTCCAGGTCATTTAAGAACACAAATTCAAGCGTTTTGGCATTCAAATAGCCATCCCACCCAGTTCATTTTCTATCATTAAAAAAAAAAAAAATATTCAGATTAAGTAGGGAGCAACTCCAAGGATTGCTACTAAAACTAAACTACAGCAGGGAGAACCGATCACTTCACCTTGGTTTAAACTTTAGCTCAGCCATACTTGGCTCTTGTCAATTCATGTCAGATTCTTAAGGTTACTTGATTTAGGACAGCCTTGCTGCCGTCCACAGGCCTTGCCAGAGAACAGAACATAAAATAAGTTCCAGGAAGGGGTTTGAGGGGAGTTGTGAGGCCTGATTACTCAAAGATTCATTTTTCGACAATGAACAGGCTCGGGGATAAAACAACATTGGGGGACGAGAAATGTCACTATGCATCCGAACCTGCAAATACTTACGTATGTGTTTTAACTTTACTACCGTGGGTAGTCCTGCTGAAATTAATGAGACTGCTCAAGGGGGTAAAGAAAAGCATATGTACAGGAATTTCCAGGATCAGAGACTATGTGCTTAAGACATGAAGAGTTCCAGGGCCTTCATTTGGGAGTACTCATATGCTTGTAGTTAAACATGCAGGAACATTTGTAGCATCAAGACCCAAAATTCTTGCACTGTAAATAATAGGAGATGGGAACCTGAAGCCAACTGTATTTGGAATAAAACAGGCAGGAAAATGAAAAAGAATCCCATGATCTCATACCAACAAGGGTAATGGTTACTGTTCTTTGGTCAGACTGCAAGCTGGTATAAACCGGAGCTGCTCCCTGCAACTGAAAAGGTGAATAAATGTAAAATTAAGTCTATACCTAATTGCTTTCCAGAACTGGGACTTAAAGTAATATCTAACTTTTTTGCTTTTGGAGTGCAGCCATGTTTTGAAGTGTCAGCTTAGTCTGACAAGATACACGAGTCCAAAAAGATGAAAAGTCTTGGGTCCAGGGAATGAGAAGGACATGGTCACTGCTATTTGCTTCAGCAGAGAGGCAGACAGCAAGCTGGTTTCACAGGGATCATTCTCAAATGTCAAGGACACTGGAAAATTCTGAGATATTAGAAATAGTAACATCAGCTGGGAGATGGGGAGTATGTTAAATTGTTTGATTCTTCCAATATTTTTGTTTCTCATTTCATATTGGCTTCATCATAATCACAAAATAATGTTTTTTATTCTTTGCATGGTCAGTTTCTTACTTTCAATACTATACCAAACATCACAGAGAGGAAAGAGTTTTGGTATCGTAACAGTTAGGTACACTCTAGCTACAGAGAGTAAATAGGCTAAATAACAATAAAATATTAGTTGAGTTCAGTTAACATAAGCATAGTCCTGTAGTGCAACCCAACAAAGAGCAAACAGAAAGATGTCCCTTGCCAAAACAATTTAAGCTCTAAGTAACTCCTCAAAAATTTTAATATTTTAGAAGCTTTGATAGGGTAACAAGATGCTCAGATGTTTCAGAGGGAAGAAACAGATGATGTAACAGAAACAGATAATTTAACTCCAGAGTCCCCAGAGTAGTTCACCCTACTCTGTGACAGTGGAAGCCAAATTTTGTGCAAATAAATACTTCATCTGCAGGAGCCACACAGATCTAAGAGCCTTTTCCTAGTGTGTTTACATTTCTCAAGTTCTTCATTTCCTCTGCCTGAAGCAGCGAATTGCAATGGAATTGAATGCACAGTAAAACTACCATGTACGAAAGGTTCATGCATTATGTTAAAAAGCTCTGCCTCGAAGAACGGTGCTATTAGCATCTGGAATTCACTGCATTTGTCAGGTTAGGCCATTCTGAAAATACTCCTTAAAAGTGTAACAAATTTGCTCATGTTCTGAGTTGGACCACCACACTGATCAGTTGAATGGAGCCAAATATATTTAAAAGTTTAAAGCATTTAAGTATTATCAGTAGCCATACTTAGTGTTCTGAGTATATATCAGTTTTCCTAGGAAAAAATTGTATTTAATCACAGCTTGGAACTCCCTCTTGAAAATAAGTAGTACCTGGTCATTAGGAAAAGATTGATTTTTCATGCTTTACATTTCATGTCCATAGGATTGAATACAGAGTTCTCAAAATATCAACTATTTTAATGATTTCTTTTTTCACCTGTTGTGTCATTCCACACTCTTACTCCTTATAAACAGCTGGGAAATGTCCCCCGTACTGAAAATGACCCTTTTGTCCGAGTGTACTAACAGAATTGTCACCTTTTTGGTAGACATGTCAGGAAGCAGGAATGTAAAGGCAAGCAGTGAGCCTGTCTATTCATGCGTAGAAAGAGAAGAGGAAATGACCTCTCTGGGTAGTACTTACATTTTTAAAAGTTCCAGTTTCCTAACATCCTTCCAGACAAATGAACAGTAGCCAGGAGCAGATAACTTGGTAGCCAACCACGTTTAAGGCACCAAGAATACCTCACCTGAAACCTATGTAGTTTTTTAAAAAGTTAACAGAAACTGGGTTTGTTACAACACAGGAGAAGCCAGAAATGTGAAAGCATAAAGGCTAAATTGAGCCTACGGTCTGGCTCTACTCCGTAAGTCAAACCCAACTGACTGAGCCAAATTATATACTGCATGACAAAGACATTTAATGAAGTGATATACATAGTGACAGTAGACCACCAGGAACTAATGTCAGAATATTTTCATTGGCCTCTACTCTTCCTTGGCTCATCCTTATTCAAAGACATAAAGCTGAGCTGGAGTAAGGAAGTCAGCAGTAGTCTCACTCTACTTACATTACGTTTCCATTGCTAGTGGTCAGCCACAAAATATCCACCCAAGTAGCTTCTTGAGGTGGAGGACACTCAAAGTATGCCAACTTTGTTAGGTTGTTTCTGATGCACTTAAGTACACCCCCTCCAACCAGGCCCTTCAGTTCAACAATTGGAGAGAGCTTTAATCAGCATTTTACAGGTATGGTTGTTGGGCTATATGAAATTTTTCATGCAAAGCCTTTACTGACCGAAAAATGACATTCCAGGGTATAATTATTCACAGATGAGGGGTAAGATTTGCAAATGTTTTGATGGGGATGGGGAATCAACTAAAACCCCCTGAAATTCTATCAAGGCAAAACTTTCTTTTTCTGTTTTTTAGATTAACCTCCTTTAAATTCTTCATCTGTAAGCGACATGTTACTTTGAAAACTGATCATTTAAAAAACTTTTAAAACTGTAATAAAGCTTAGAAATAAACTGACTATTTTATTTTCTGGTTTACACATCAAATTAAAAAAAAATAAAAAATCAATGAATCCCTCAGACCTTCTTGGAAGCACTACATGCTACTAGGAAAACCTTTTTTCTTTTCTTTTTTTTTTCAGGAATAAATTTACTTTACAGAGCAGCACAATGATATAGTGCAGAGCTCCAAACATAAATGGAATACTCCGGGCAGAGCTTCCACCACTAGGCGTAAATTCAAGAAAAATATTGACCGACCCTCTCTGTTTTCTTTTCTCTGCAGTATGTAATATTTCTAGTAGGATGCACAACAAAGCACTTGCGTTCTCCCGCACTATTGTCAGAAGAATTTGCTGAAAGCATCTGAGAGTTGACATGGCATGTGAATCTCTCATGCCTTTTCTGCAGAGATGCAAACTTCCAGCATCTGAACATCCCGCGTCCTCTGCTTATTCTCTGCAGTCTCTTACCCGTGGCATTTTGCATTTGCTATTTTCTTAGGTATACTTAAAATAACATGCCAAATGGAATAAACATACTGTTCAATGAATGCCCTGAAAGTCTGATGTATTTAACATTTTTAACCCCACTAACCAGTTTAATGTTTAATTATATAAAGCTGTGCGGTCCCCAACTGGTTTGAAGCTTCAGCACTAGTCAAAACAAGTTAAATCCAGCAAAGCAGAAAATATGGTTGTGAGCAAGCAATATGCTGGCTAAATTGTTTAAGATGTCTTGCAATTTGTTAACCTTGAATGGTTTTATTTTGAGCAACATTTTCATCCTGGTCTTATCTGGGCCCTCCCAGCTTTTGCAGCCCTGTAGGTTCAGTTCTGTAACTGCATCAAGTAAACACTAAAATGTCCATTTTCTTTCCCCAAAATTAAATTCTTAAGACAAATAAATATCTTAAATTCCACCCACAATTAATTCCATTCGCATTCTTCTGCAAATTACAGGCATGAAGAAGCTGGCCAGGTTTTGAAATCTGGCCCTTCATTTTGCAGCCAAAGCAGCTGCAAATGTGAATATTTGAGAGATAACTTCTTTATCTTTTCTGTTCTTGTCATGTCATGTCCTGGCTCTCCAAGCAAGCCTAGAAGTTCCATTAGAAAAAAAGATATTGTGATATTATAAATAACATACTATACTGTCCAGCTCTACTTTCAGACCATGCAGCCACGTCTTTCAACTCCACAGCCTCGAGCTCTCTGCCTTCTGATTGAGGACAACAAAAGAGTTTGTTTCATCTGCACATCAGAGAACAAACTGGTAGCCTTTGGACCACATGAGAAGAAGGACACTAAAAGAAAATGGCTCAAGAGTAAATTACTTGCCTTGTTTTCTTTTCAGAATTCAGATATAAAAAGACAGAGAAATGCTGGGAAAAATAAGATTTTCCCAGACTTAACCATTTTCCTTTTCAAAAAGATTTATAACACTCATGAATCTCAGATGTCACATCTTATTGTGCATAATTATACCGATGTCTAGACTAAACATTATATATATATACCCACACATACATATAATTATATATCCTTATGACTATGTATTACTGTTTGTCTATAATACCTATTCCATGGCAGCATTTGTAACAGTGTTTTATATCTTAATGATTCATAAAACATATATACCATGGGAAATGATTTTATCCAACATGCAAGTCTGCACTAGATCTGACACCAAAGTCTTAATGAGGTCTTAACTCACCTATGGTATAATCAGCTACGGGATAAACATCATATCCTGCACGCTATAATCACTTAATACATCTTTGTTATCTATTTGAAGACACAAATGAAACATAAGTACCTAAGTATATATGCCTGGTCATCCCACCCATTAAGATGAAGGGGTATATTCTGTAATCAACAGAGTGGTTAATTACATACATAACACACTTCTACCCATTCCAGAAAGTTTTGTAGGCAGGGCAAAGCATTTTTAGAGCACATTGTTGGGTAAAGATAAAACAGAAAATCAGAGACTGCTACTCTTGTTCATTGGTTTGTAATGAGGATGAATGCTTACCTTGGCAACCTCATACATGTGGTTCTTCTCTCAAGATCTCATTAGCTTGTAGAGCACATTACCAGACAAACTAGATGGATTCTTGACCTACTTAATTTCAATTGTGAAAACTTGCTCACTTTTTTTTGTCTGATTTTTCCAAGCATAGCTGCAAGTGACCTAACAATGTACTATATACTCCAGGCAAATATTTGTATGCAGAAGTAGTGAAGTTCAGGTGTAATCTTGGAGTCCACTGGGAACAGAAACAACATCACACAAAAGATGAAATAGCAGAGCCTGCAACAGTTAGACATCTGCACTTGAAGTTTTTGTTTGAGAAAAAATTTCCTTAGTAATGTGCAAATGGATTCCTCACATGTTTTTACAGCACATCCACATTTATCTCCCTCCACTCTCCCCAACAGATTAGCCAGGCCAATAGCTGCTCAGTATCCGCTGCCTTCTCTAAGGTGGAAGGTTCCTCTACAGTTTTTTATTCCTGCATTCTTACTATTTATACTTAACAGAATCCCAGGAAGGCAGCTGAATTCCTACCAGAATACCCTTGGGCTGATTTATGAGTGGATTTCATGGGTCGGGGAAGATAGATGGGGTTTGGGGATCTCTTGAACAATTCTAGGGTTTGCACCTGTGGGACACAGCAAAAAGAGGAAAAGAATGCCTAGAAGAAGGGAGGGAAGGAGAAAAGGTCTTCTTTGATAAAGGATGGGGGTTCTCCTTAAGGAAACACACAGAAAATGCAGTGGATCATGAAGAAATATAATGTAGTCTGACAGCCAGTATATTTAACAAAAAAAATGTGTGAGTGAATTTAGTGCTAGGAAAAGTGACAGACTAACAGGCTCTTGCTACAGCTGGGCACATCAGGGGTTAGCGTGAAGTTTTCCCTAAGCAGCTCTGCTTATGGCCCATAGCATGGACCTAACAATATCCTCTTCTGCAGGGCTTCCCTTCCACTGAATCTTAGAAAGCCGAGGACTGATCCATGGGAGCACCGCAGCAGTCGCACTGACAGCCTGCTTCGCTTCTTAAATAATAATCAACTTTCAAAATCATCTCAGAAATTATAAAATAAAGTTATAAAAATAGCATACAGACCATATGTTAGTTTTCATTTCAAAGTTTATCCTTGCTCTAAAGAAGGTTAAATCATATTCATTTCTCTGAAAACAGTCAAGATATAGGAATTTAAAATACCATGAAAGTGTTATCTATAGAGTGCACTCTGGAGTACCAAGAAAGAAATCACATATGCATGGGATTACAGAATACATTTCAAGTCAACAGAGAAGTAACCAAGAAACAAACATGTTTTTTCTGACTCAGAAAATTGAGTTTAATTTAGTCATAAGAAACCTGGATCCATCTAGCCTATTAGTAGTCATGAACAGATACAATAAAATGAGACCAATTGGGCCCTGCATTGCCTGATATGCAAATCATGCTCTGCAAAGAAATAAAAAGAGCTAAGGTCTGATGGCGAAGAAGCCAATCTGAGTCCCTGCTCTAACAACCTCAGTCAGCGTGGGGACACCCCCTCTCCGTGTATCTGATCCCTGTGATCAAAACCTTAGCTGAGGGCTGCAGGGATGTATGATAAAAGACTGCAGTACTCACAGACAGAGAGTAAGAGACTCGTGGAGGGGGAGAATGGGAGAAAGAGTGCTCCACCTCTGAAAACTCTCAAGAAGTTGGAAAGCTTGTGAATTCATGCTCAGTGTGAAGTAGCTCAGAGGCTGTGAGACCAGACAATGCCTCTCCTCCTGCACAGCAAGGGAAACACAGCAGGTAGATCCAAAGAGACAATAGGATATGGATAAGTATGTAAGGTTTTTTGTAATTATTTAAAAAGTTAAAGCCAAAAAAAGTAGAAAAAAAATTGCTATTAAGACTTCAAGTACTCTCTCAACAGGTATTCAACTATCATACTTGCCACAGAGACATTTGTGATCATAGTTTAGGTGGGGCAACAGGACAAAATCCTAATTACACTGGCAACGAAGACATACCATGTGTTCAAAATCCTGAAATTAGTTTTCCCTGGGAAACTTCAGAAAGCTTCAAGAGCTCAAAAGAATATTATTATATCCCTTCTTACCACCACAACATCACTTAAAAAAAAAAAATCAGCTCAACTTTTTCCTTATTTATCTGTGAATATTTTGTCTCTAGAAGATATCAATATCCCATAGCATAACACAGAGCTAAAACGCCTTCCAAGGAGACACTGACCTACTCTGTGGCCTCAAGGCTATTTCATTATCTCTGTAGCTGTATGAGATACTTAGAACTGACGATTCAAATAAAAAGTAGCTCAGATAGAATGTGGAAAGAAACTTGATGGTAGAAGATATAATGGTGTCATATGATTTTTTTAGGGGCAAGAGGTGTAGTTTCCTGAGTGTATCAACTCCTCAGTAGTCCAGTGACGGACTCATTTGAAGAGTTCAAGCACAGTACGTCTTGTTCATGCAGTTCCCATAGTTGCCACATATTTTAACATCATGTTTCTTGCACGTGCAGCCAGTCTTGACAGATATAATCTCCAGACCTACAATGGCTGCATATATTGTACGTATTTTGGAAGGTATGGAAGGAATCTGAAGGCACTGCAGCATCTGTTAGTTGCATATGCAAAAAGGAAACTTAAGAATTACCATATGGGATTTTGAAGGACTTAAGTTCAAGTTTTGTCCTTCGATGGATAAATACAGTTCTCCATAACTTCTGAAGTTTACTTAAGTCAGAAAGATTTTTAAGTTGTTTTCCTTTTTGGTTTAAAGTGAAAAAATAGTAATATGATGTCACAAATGTAAAAAAAAAAACCACGGTGTTTGTTCTATTATAGGTTTCAGTACCTAGCAGTATAATTGTATGGGATCTTTCAGGTCAGTCAGGTATGAAAAATCTGACAAATCATGAGGTTGTATTCTGAGCAGATTTGAGTCACCAAAGATAGAAGTCTAATTTCTTAGAACCACTGCATTAGAGACTAAAAAAAATCAGTATCAATTCTTTTATTCTTTATTTCTGAGCACACAACAAGAGATAGTTGAACAGGATCTGAGATCTCTGGGTAACCACTGACATCTCCTTTTGAACACCTGTAACTGGGAACTGAAAAACAGGACATGCCAACTCGACTTTGTTTTTTTATAAGGGGTTTGCATTATGGTTCCCTTGTGTACGGAACGTAAGTGCCAAAGCAACCGGGAAATGAATATGACAATATAGCAAGAGTAGCTGCTAAGAACAAATATTTGGCCAACTATTATGGGACAAACATGCAAATACATGGAATTTGCAATTGCCTATGCAAAACACATGCACATCTTAAGCATGCATGGGGAAGATTGATAATGGTCTACAAGTACACCTGATCAGCCATTTGCCCATGTAATTCTCCTGGTTTTAGTGTGCACAACTGGACATAAATCAGGCACGTAGCTAGGCAGTGGTTGTGGGTGAAATCATGACCATTTGTCAGTGTAACCAATTCTACTTATTTTATTGTTAGTCTCAAGATAGTTAGTACTTGTCTTTAAAGCCTGTTTCCTCCAGTCGTGTAGTTTTGTAAGGCTCTCATATTTCATTAAAAAAAAATAACAAAAAGAAAGCATGCAGCTCTTATGGTCACAGGGAAAAGCTTGAAATCAAGAACATATCAGCTCCAAAAGCAGTAAGCAAACTGTAATAATCCAATATGTGTTATTTAAAAAAAATATTAATTTCCTAAGCAACTCATGATTTTTAAGACTGTACTTAAGATTTCTCAGCATATGGCACTCAGAAAGCTGCTATTTTCAAATGCATAATGTTTTATGAACACGTAAGCAGACAAAGCTCTGTAGATGCATCAAAACACAGGCGAGGAAGGGACCTTCTGCTACAGCAAATGTATTTCTCCTTACATCACATGTCCAGCCACGTAGTAGACTTTTGATCAGGAAGATACATAACTGGATCTCTTTCTTTTCTCAACTGTATGTCCTTCTCTTCTCTGCTTTCCCTGTACACACACCCCACAAACTGCAGACACCCCTCAGCACTGCAGAGCGCACTTCAGACCTTTAACCCTCCAGCCTGAAAGCGCAGCACTACAGCGCACAGGATGAAGCCTCAGCATTCCCAGCACCCAGGTCCTGGAAGCAGGGAGACATCTGGTAAAATACAAAAAGGTGATCCGTGTACACATGCAGATGTTTATCTTACGCATATAAAGCAAACGGCTATTTTGGGGAAGGAAATTCTTTCCTTATTCACAATCAATATAAATATATTAACATTGGAAGCTCTTCCCCACCCCCTGTCTCATTCTGCTCTTTCTTTTAAAGAAAGTGAGTCACAATGTTGATCAGATTACCTGGTAAACAGGTCTCAAGCTTCCCACGAACCAATGCATAGAAAAGTTTGAATCAAAAATGAAGGCAAAAAACACAAAAGCCCCTTGAGACTAGGCTGATTAAAGTTCAGGGGATTTTTGTGCTAGAATGTCATTTCCTTCTCTTATTATAAATAAGGTGTTAAACTGCTGTTAATCACAATGCTTAATGCATGAAGGGACAAATCACTGAGACCAATTTCTTTATTTTTCCTTTTCTAAAAATGCTTTTGTGCCAGTACTCGGGAAGGCTCCAGGAGTAGCCACAACAGTGCCTGAAGTTCCCCAACTGATAATGCAAACAGCTGCTGATTCAATAAGAATAAGGAGAAGAACTATGGGCCCAATTTACTAACAGTTGGCACCATGCCCATCAGTGCAGTGTCAAATTCAGGAGGCAAAGAAAGGATGCTGAGTTGGCGCCACAAAGACATGCTGACGCAATTCATATCCAGCTCTGCAGTCAGCCCAAGTACGATACTGCTCCTTCAGAGAAAAGTAGTTCAGTCTATTTCAGCTGTTTCTTCTCATTAAATACCCAAATCCAAAATATAAAGCAAGTTCAAATAGCAAACTGAAAAACTTTAGGAAAAGACTAATCACAGAAACATCAATTATGGAGAACAATTTGTTACTAGCAGGCAAAGGTGAACCAAGGCTAATACTACATATTTACATACACCAAGACGAGGGCAGTTAAAAAAAGAAATGAAAAGTTCTGAAAAGTTGATAGGAAAAAGTCCAGTCTCCAGGATTCATTAGAATTGTTTCCTATTCATATAAACGTTCAGACTCCCTGTCACTCCTTATCAAATGGGTCTCCTTGTAAATAATTTAAATTGTTACAAATTCAAGTTAAGAATCAAAAATGTTTCTTAAAACCCCCCTTCCTTTGATGTAATGTGAATTACTACTGAGTGCAAAATAAAAAAGAAACAGACCTAGATCTGTTTGCTGGCTAATTTAGTGTCAGTAACAGTTTAGATTTCATCAGTGGGTATAGAATACCAAAGTATGTGCATACACATATATGCATGTGTGTATATATATACACACTTATGTATTTGATACTGTTCTTCCATCCAATCTGGTGATTCAGAACATAACGCTAATGAACACAGCTCCATGATCATGACTCATCTAAGCGATGTGTTTCAAGGCAGTGAATGAAGGAGAGAGGGGAAGGGTACATCAGCAATGGGAGCGTGCTGCTGTGGTGCACATCGCAAAAGCAGCACACTGCACAGCCAGCAAAACCGCTTCATCCCACGTTAGTGGCTTCTGTGTTAAACACATACACAGAACACACGCATACAGACATTTTGTATATGCCTGGATAGAAAATGCGTACAGTTTACAAGGTCAGTATTCTCTGAACAAGAAACTCCTCTCACAAACCCTCATGCATTCTGTCTCCTAAGTGTACCATCAGAACCCAAAGGGGAGTTCAAACTTTTTTACTTCCTCATCATAAGATACATGCAACCAAAAGCAAAAGTGCAGAGACGGAGATGTCTTTAGCAGATCTGGATTCCTTACATCACGACAGCTCCGCAGACCTCCTTCCCTGTCCCTACGCTCTGTACCACATACTATCAAGTGCCTTTGAAAGTTCACACCAAAATCTTTACATAGCTGAAAGCCACGCATCAGGTAATTCAGACAGGGAGAACTTCTAGGTGGCTCTCAGGCAGAAAAATACAATGAATAGTCATTGTATTTAGGAAAATCTTGGCATTTAAGGGAACCACAACCCAGACACAAGAATCTGAGTTCTTCTCAGGATGACTTTAAACTGTTGTCCTTAGTACTTCTTCCTGCTGTGGAGAAGACTCCTTTCCAGCAGCACCTACCCTAAACACCAACACTAACTGTCAAATACTGGCATGCTGGGAGAGAGTTAGGGCACCCATCAGTCACCATGGGCACCTGGTACAATAAAGGACAGCGGTATTGGATCTTTAACTGACCACAACTGTGTTGCACCAAAGCATGGCGGAACACAGAAGCATTTAGCTCTGTGTACCTTTTTAGTGCCAAGCCATCATGAAAGCTGCAGCTTTTAGTTTCCACTTTGGAGCAATGTTAATGCCCAAAAGTGCAAGCATCAAATGAGACTGAAATTTCTATGCCTAAAACCCATTAAAAAATGAATAAGGACCAAATACACTGGTTGGGACCATCTGTCAAAGCCTGTGTTAGAGGTTTCAGTGCATTTACTGCTGCTTGGTTATCCGAGGCTCTTCAGTCTCATGACTAGCAATTATTCCACCATAAAAACTGCAGTTCTGAAACCAGCACAGTCCAGGGCATTTCTAACATATACCACTGCAATGGCTGTGTTTTCAGGAAAGATATAATTAGAAAATCTTTGCATTCTCCCTCTCCACCACCATTCAGTTGGCATTTGTTCTAAACGTAGATTAACAATAAGACCTATTTTCCTCTAGAAAAAGACCCAGGCTTGAGGAATGTTCCTCCTACTGCCCTAACCACTAAAGCATTTGAAAGTTTACAAGTAAATTGCTGGACATGAGACCCCCGATTGCTATGCCTACACAATCCATGATTGATGGGTCTAAATGAAATTACTGTTTTCCTTCCTATTTCTGGCATTAGTCAAGACTTCATGTCCAAAGATTAT
This sequence comes from Cuculus canorus, assembly GCF_017976375.1. NCBI lineage: Eukaryota > Metazoa > Chordata > Aves > Cuculiformes > Cuculidae > Cuculus > Cuculus canorus. The sequence continues at coordinate 14,915,328 of NC_071416.1, forward strand.
TCCACCAGACATGTTATGTGGATGTGATGGGATTAGCCAAATTTCAAAGCTTATTTTTGACCTCCAGCAGAAAATTGAGCACATACGCTGTGGAAGCCAACTGGGACTATAGAACATCAAGTTGATTCATCAAATTAGCTCAAACATAATTGTACTGCATGACTGGCTATGGAAGTTGTCAGCTATAAACCTGTCAAAAAGCCATCAGCTTTAATGTTAAATAGAGACACAAAGTAATGTTGTTCAGAATTTGACATTTGTTGGACTTATGCCGGCTAAAGGATGCTATCTGCTTTGTTTCCTCTTAGAAAAATTTGTAGTCTGAAATACAGTCTTGATAGACTGCTGTAGACAAAAGGTAGAAGCCCCAGTTGCTAGAAATACCAGCTTTAGCAAAGCAGATATATCTGTACTGCCTTTATCTAGCAATGTTAACTAATACCAAAATAACTGCAGTACACAAAGAATCAGAAATCTTTCCAGCAGTTACAATATAAAAATTTAACATTCTACTGTCTATTGCAACTTTGCTTAGTATATTTTAATAAAAAAAAAGAAAACAGCACAAGACACATGTCTATCTTTGTTCTTATTTCCTAAACAAAAGATCAATGAGTTTGGTATAGAATATGTTGAAATCATTTAAAATCAATTATAAATACCATACCTGCAATAAGAGACCTGAGCACTAACTTAAATAACAAGCTATCTCACATATTATCATACACTATAGCATGGGGTAACAACATAGAAGCACCATTAACATAAAAAATGGTAGGTCAAAACAATGTTAAGGGTCTTGCAACACCATCCCCCTTAAAATCAAAAACATGCAGAGCTAATGCTTCCACTCTGCTCTCAACCTGTTCCCTTGTGTTTGTGAGTATTATAAAGGTAGGCTGGGTAAATCACAGCTTTAACTCCACATTTATTTAGCTGACATGCATTTAAGCCCAGACTTTTAACATGAATACATATTTGTTGCTTCCCAGTTTCCTGGGTTCCTTTTTTTTTTTTAAAGGGTGCACGTAGTCCTCTTACAATTTGTGGATGATTGGCTAGATAGAGCAATAGAGTCTCTAATGTGTCAATGCGTGTTCCTGTGAACCCTTAGCCTGCTGAATATTGACATGAAGGACTGTAAATGAGGAGCTCCTGCAAAGTCATTATGATCTCAGATGTCAGCCCAGAGCGAGAGCACCCACCCCTGCACTGCCGACAGCATCACACACATTGGCTCTGCCCCAGGAGCAGCAAGGTACTGTCCGCAGCCCATCACACCATGGGGACACCCCACAGAGCCCCACCTTTTTCATGGCTGCTCCTTGTACCCTGACTGCATCCCCCAGTAACAAACAAAGGTATGTCCTGGGAGCGGTAATCGGAGAGAAAGACACATCAAGGCTGGAAAGTTTACAGGGTATAACCTACAGATTATAAAATCTTTTTTATTTGCTTTTTTCATAAAAAGCACACCACACTTTGGGCAGGGTAAAATAGGAATGAAAAAAGAGTGTTGAGGGACTTCTCATAGAGGAACTGCAGAGAGAAGGTGTCAGGCCAAAACCTCAGTGTAAAATAACAGGAGGCAATTCAGGCTTCTGATGACCAGATACAAAGTGCCTACACTGTCATCTTGTGAGTCTTCTTGCATGACGGACAAGCAGTAGATGTGCCATCCCAGGAGGCATCAGAAAACATCTTGTGCTTTGTGGAACCATGCCCTATTTTACCTCCATTGCAGCTATCATTATACATTTTATTTATATATATATATGTTTACTTTTAGAACCCACATAAACGTGTCGCTTATTAGAGGAATACTATCCCCATCCCTCGTCAGATCAAAGGTCTGGTATATTTGAGATTCCCAAAGCTAAGTGAACAGTTGTGCAACAACAGCACTGCTTCCTAAGCATGTGCAAAGTGAATGGCCCCTGAACCCACAGGGACGAGAGCGCAGACGCAGGTCTGGCACTGAGAAACAGCATCTCCTGCAGGCAAATGGGATCTCAGGAGAGCGTCATCCTCAGCCTTTTCCCCAGATATGGCAGCAAGACTCAAATCCCTAAGCTCTCGCTCAGATGCACTGCTGAAAACAGAATACTGAAGCCAGTGAATGGCTTTCCCCACTTCTGCAGCTTCAATATATCTTTAAACCAAATCTGCTTTCCTGTATGCCATTTTTTTTAGCCTGGAGCCAGGTATTAGAGCTGAGTGATAAATCCCTGAAAGGGTGATCAAAATAGAAACTCTGACAGACACTTAACACTAGTGGTACAAATTCAAGAAGCTCAGAATATTTTTTCCCCCTGATTATGTGTTGGCTATGTGTTTGTACAGACTACATAAGCACAAAATATATGCAGAACGCACTGCAAAAGCTCCAAATCTGTGACTTATTTGCGAACTTTGTGGAAGTGACTTCTTTGTACTTTTTTTCTAAAGGTTTCATAACCACTAAATACAGCTTCTACAATTGCATATTGTTTTTAAATTGAGAAAAAAAAATGGCATTTGAACAATGACAACTTGATAACTAGAATATTCCCCCTCCCAAACCTTAGACTAAGCTATAATACGGTAATTGGGACTTGAACTATGATGGGTTTCAGTATTAACGTTCATAAGATTTGTCACTGTCACATCTTGTTAAACACTCAGAGCATCTCATTTTCTAAATATAATGTATCAGTGTTTAGTGGCTAACAATGTAAATTACAAAAAATGTAGTCATGTTCAAAAAACTGAAAAAAATAAGATCCCTGAACCCCTCAGCAGGCATATGACTTAATGTGGAGCTTACCAATTAAGCACAACAACACCACGCAGCAAACCTATGGGACAGCAGCATCAATTGCCCAGAACACGCATTCCCCGCTCTGCACAAATCCTATAGATGTCCAAAAACCTCTTTGACTTAGATTGAAGAGATAAAACATGTGAACTTATCCAAAGGAGTAAGAAACAAATATCTTCTTAGATCTGATTTCTGATGCTCAAGCTTCGGTTTCTACTTTTCTATTTCCACACTCCCACGCCACCCCACCTCCCCATAAGAATTCTGGTATCAAAGAAACAAAATAAAATACTTGGAATTTAAAACTATTCTCTGTTAAACATCAAGCAGAAATATTCTTTAAGAAGCACCATATAGGAACCCTTACATCTATAAAAAGCAGTTTCTTTGCTAAAGGCATTCTTGGAGTGCCTCCACTCTTTAAATCTAAGCTATAGAGAGTTCATTTGTCTACTACCCAGCTGAGCAAATCTAATGACTAATTGGTACCAAAAGCATTTTTCCATGTCCTTAGATCTGTTCCACACATGTTCCTGTCCCTTCCTTTGCTTCATGCTGGTGTTCATCTGAACAAATGGTAAACCAGATCAGTGAGTTAAACTGAGTTTACTCTTTGTAGGGCTACTTCTCAGTCATTATTTTCTCTAAATTGGCCGGTTGCTGGGAAAACTGAATGTAGGTGTTGTAGCCAAGGAGGAAGAGGAGAGGATGAATGCCCAGAGTGGCAGGCGTTGGAGTGCTCTCATTGACAGCAAATTTGCTGCAACCAGCTGTATTGTCAAACCATGCCCTGAACACCTACATCTAGGCACAGAGATAAAATAAACCTAGCGTTTCTTTTTACAGGAGAGTACAAGTTACACATTGCCACAAAAGGTGAGTCTGACTTACATGTAACTGGGTTATAACATCATGAGTGTGGGACAGCCCAACAGGAGCTACTCTTAGACTCAGTTGCCGTGTGAACAACCAGAAGTGGATATTCTGCTAAGTTTTGAAATGCCTACTATTTATTAATAACGCAAGAGAGAAACAGAATCTAATTATGATAAGGTCCCTTTTATGCTATTCTATTAAGCTTCTGTATGTGTAAGTGTAACGTCAGAACAATGTAAGTTTACTTTAACGTAAAGAAAAAAGAAACATTCCAGTCTACATACAGGATCTGGATTATTATAGAACAACTGAGTCTATTAATTACTATATAACTAAATTAACTTCTGGCCAACCAAAAACCACTTTAAAACGTTGGAATCATTGATGGATAATTGGTTTGCTATTAAAACAACTCAAGTCCATCTGCAAATCTTACCTGTTCTAACTAAACTGCTTAGTAGGTATGTTAATGGAAGTTATTGCTGTTATAAATTATGTCCAGACATTGACAAAAGAACTAATACAAGGTATATTTTTTAAAAGCTCTGGCCAATGCATGGCTGAGTGATTGAGTTGGAAAATGAACCATTCCTTGAGGTTAGCAAATGATTTTTCATCAGCTAGCAGGCTATTAAGCACACCTAGATAATAAACGGATGATTTTAGCAGTAATTCTACTAGCTTCTCATATTTTCCATTTTAAATTCCATGTTACTTTTAAAGGATTCACACATTACATTGATTTACACCATACAGAAGAGAGCCAACGATGTCCTTTAATGTCGGAGACTGCGCTATTATTTATCATTAAATCTACCTTTTTTTTCCCCCACCTTGTGAAACATTTGACAAATGCCTGCCTGGCTAGCTCAGAAATGAGTGGTATGATTCCTCACACAGGGCACACCATCATAACAAGGTGCAATCTCTCGAGGATGCGGGTTTTGCTTCTTTCTGACTATTTAATGCCAAATCTTCTGATGGTCATCCTCACAAATCCCCCTGTCTTCCAGAGAGGCTCACAGTTCAATCATGTGAACAAAAGTTATGGGCAAAAACTAGGGAACACTAATGAGATCATTTGCATGAAATGTTATTTCAACAAGACAATGTGGGGAAGGAGTGTGTTCACACTTGATTTTCCACATTTGTTATTAGATTTTTTTGCCCAAAAGAACAATTTTGGGAAATGACTGCAAAGATACAGTATTGGAACTGATGGTCAGTTCTAATGGAATATAAACTAATTTTAACATGAAAGAAACTGTTGTGACAGATATATTAAGAAGTGGTTGACTGGCAGTCTGTTTCTTCATCATGTGCTAATGGAGCTACTTGCTAGTATCATTAAAACCTCTGATAAAAAGTCTTTTTTTTATGGTGGAAGAGAGATGCACGGGTCCAAATTCTTTCTGAAAACACTAACTACAATAGAAAATATGTCTGTGCCTGCCTTCTTACCGGGGCATTCTTCTCTTTTTTGAGTATTCATAGCCTACTACTCACCACACAATTTCTTTTGTACAGCTCTCATAGAAGACTGAAAAAGTTATTTAAAGAAAACTTGTTAAATTGAGTTCATGTGAGTTCAGCCTTAGGGGCAAAAGCAGTACTTTCATACTCGTACAAGAAGGCAAACTCTTACAATAAAACAAAAAGCACAAATATTCACTGAGTCGGGAGTTTCATTACGAAGTGAGAAGTCAATTTATGGTTTACAGTTTTGTATCAAAA